>NC_135498.1:30221647-30543075 GCF_052857255.1 Amblyomma americanum | reverse complement strand
TCATGCCTTTCACGTATGGTATGCAAACACGTTTCCGGTTCTGGCGTGTGCTTGGCGAAGGAATAAAGCTGTTTTCGTTTTTCTTTTGTGTTTTTGGCTGACGCGTCGGATGAATGAACTGGGGTACTCATTTTTTTGGAGATCGGAGACTACTCGGTTCGTTTCTTTTTTCTTCATGTGAAGAACATATGGTGTCGGCTCTCTTCAATAAAGATGTAATGATAGATGCCTTGTGGGGAGTGGGACGATTCGAATTGAAATGGTGGTACCGTCCCGTGTGGGTTGGTTTTCTGTATACCGAGAACCGCAAGCCTTTGTCGTGCCTTGTGACTAGAACTTCGAGAAAATGCAGACTGTCCTGCTGTTCGCGTTCAACTGTAAATTGCATGGCCGGTTCAGTTGGGTTTAGAGGGAATAGGAGGTTTTCTATTTCTGGCGTTTTCACCACACAAAAGCAGTTGTCTACATATCGAAGGAACAACTTTGGCTTGGGATTGAAGGTGGCAAGCGCCTGGCTTTCGACGTCTTCCATGGTTAAATTAGCCATTGTGACTGATATCGACACCCCATGGCGTCCCAATGACGCCCCCAACGTATTCGTGGTTGTGTAGAAACCACGAAGGACATCACAATGATCATCAATGTACAGTTATCACACATATGCAAATGACATTTCAGTGGACAATTCGTGGTTGCTACACGAGCTGGCTTAAAGCAGCTTCATTATGAACTTAGGTAGAATCAAGGAAGGAAAAGATGAGCAACACTCGCCAAACTTCCTAATACGGAAGGATGGGCGTGGACACACCTCTATCGCTAACAACAATGAAGCTTGGTGACCAGCGGAGGAGGAAAGCCTCCTCACCCAACACGACGAGTTCTTCATTCAAGTGTTTGAGCATCAAAGTTCTAAAGCGGTACAGTAAAGGGAACATTGCTTTCTGCGGGAGTCCCCGCAAGGCAGCAAGTCCCCTCCTTTTCCAGAGTACATAAGCACCCACACACATTATTAATTCAACAAAGAAATCGCGACTGCGACTCTGCCACCGCATGCGCACTTGAAACATGCGCGCTACCAAGCGCCAGAAAGTGCGCGCGACTGGGCCCTCAAAAACAGCATGGTTCAGAGTTTCAGTTCGACCGAATTGCGGACTTGAGGCGGAGGGCGCCACGCCCCACGTCGCAAGGCGGTCAGCTGTGGGTAACGCTTCCCATTCGCGAAGCCAGGTAAAATTAAAATTGGATACATCAGCGGGAAGAGAGGCAAAGATTATTTGCTTCCACCTTTTGCGCACTTTCCTGCGCTGGTCTGCATTGAGGGTGCGAAATGCAACATATTCGCAAGTTTCACTCGCGGAAAATTCTTTCAAATCACAATCAGGAAGTGTATCTTCAAGAAAATGTAAGGATCTCACGACATATGCTTAGAAAACCGGCAACTTTTCAGCCGCAGGGCCTTCCCAATTTGGTGGTGGTGGTAGTGGTTGTTTATTAAAATAATAGTAAAAAGGAAGGAAAAGATTTTTGCTAGCCCCGGCATCTGCCATCGATACTGAAGCACCTGAGCTGGGGCAGCGGAAATAAAGGATAGCAGGCAGAATGGAGAAATGAAATGACAGAGGTGAGGGGACAGGAAGAGAGGACAGGGGGAGAAGTAATATGCACAAACTATTTACACAATAAGAAATGTGTCCAGGTTGTGCGCGTGATTAGTTCATTTTAGAGGAATTAAATCACACACGCGCACAGCACTGTGTTGGCTACAACTGGAGTGGGGCGTCCAGTTATTAATCATTCAAGGTAGAACTCACTGTGCGTTCGGTCACTGCGTGTAACTACCTGGCGGAGAACAGACGGGACGTCAAGCCCGTGTGTTCGAGGAATTCACAGAGGCCCATCAATGTTCGCTCACGAGTGCGCGCACTGCCCTGCGGCCACAAGAGCGTCTTGATGGAGTCTGGCAGTATTCCCTGCGCCCTATAGGCCGCGAGCATATCGCGACGAGCATCGGTGAACGCGGCACAGTGAAGGAGCAGGTGTTCTGGTGTTTCCACTGCACCGCATCCGTCACACACATCACTCGTCGCGATTCCGTGACGCAGCCGTCGTTCCCCGGGCCACACGCAGCCAATGCACGCGCGGAGGATCATTGCACGTTGTGACCGTGTAAGTCCGCGACAGCCGCTGATACTGTCGATGCGCTCACCTCCTGCGATGCGTGGGTCGGGGTGCTGCTTTCGGAGATGGTCGTGGTTGGCCGCACACACGTCCTCCAGCGCAAGGGGCAGATCGCTGGCAGGTAGTTGGTGTGCAGCGGTCGCGAGGTCGTCAGCTTCTTCGCTGCCGGCGATGTCGCAGTGACCGGGCACCCACTGTGCACGCACGGCACATCCTCTCTGCGCGAGACGCTCGATGCGCGAGCGAATTTCCCGCACTAGTGGGGTACCGCCAATTTGATAACTCAAAGAAGCGACGCGATGTTCCCATCAAATATGCGGTGAGTGCTCTTCCTCGGTACGCTGTGTCTGAGGTAAGGTCCCACATGGCCCTTAAGGCCAATACGCGACACATAACTTCAAGATCCGGGATGCTGAAGCCACCCATGACGGTGGGCAAGTGGACAAAAACTCTTGCAACGCTCTCTGCGTGTCCACCCCAGAAGAAAGATCCACACGCTGTGGCCAGCCTCTGGAGGACGCGGCGAGGAGGGTGCGCTATTTTTGCGACGTAGAATAAGGAAGCTATTATGCTTGTTCGAAGAAAGGTAGGTCGAAGGATTTTGCGACTTCGATGCGCTGAACAGCTTTGCGTTTTATTTCGTTCCAGGTGGCTCGGGCTACGTCACCGAAGGCGACGAACGTGACACCAAAAACTTTTGCGCCGCCTACCCATTGGACACCATCGGGAAATTGATCATTAAAAGATCCAAAGCGTAACGCCTGTATTTTAGCAGGATTGAGACGTGCACCTGACAGGCAGCTGTAAGTGTGAAAGAGCCTCAGAAATGCTCTATAGCTGTCAATGTTTCTAATAAACAGAGAAATATCATCGGCATAAGCTGCTACTTTAACGTCGCCCAAGTTTGGGAGAGGAAAGCCCCGTATCGACTTGCAACTTTAAATTTGTTGCAACAGCGGTTCTGTGCAAAGGACGAAAAGAATTGATGACAGTGGCAGCCCTGTCGTATTCCGCGGCTCACTAGAATGGGGTCGGTTATCTGATCGTTCACTGCGAGGCTTGCTGCTAAGACGGTGTACAACAATCTCAAGACGTCTATCAGATGCCCTGGGAAGCCAAAGCAGTCTAGAACCGTGAAAAGGTAGTCACGTTCAACGCGATCAAAGGCTTTCTCTTGATATAGGGAAACAAAAACGGCCGTGGCTTAGCTTGGTTAAGCCTGGTGATTGCGAAGCAGGGCCAGCCTTGGTGAGAGATTTCTCCTGTCTTTTCTCCGAACGTTCTTGTCTCTGCTGGGGTGTTTCTTGTGCACGCTGTTTTCTTCGCTTTTCGTTTTCCTTCTCTCGAAACGCACGTTCCTTCTCGAGCCGCTGTTCCGGGGTTTCTTGGACACGCCTCTGCCGTTTAGTCGCGTTCTGAACTAGTAGAAGGAGACTCACTGTCGGGCATAATTTCTTCCTTTGCTTCTGCTGTTTCCACAGAGGAGGTTGCACGTTGTCGCCGAGCTGCATACTGGGCACGCCGCTTAGAAAGTCGTCCTTCTTCCGTCTCCGTAGCTCGCTGATGCTTCCTCTTTGCATTCTGCCGAGCTGCCTTGTTCGTAGGCACCATCGTAACATCTGGCTGTATGACTGCCTTGGCGAGAGGAGCGGAGCTGTTTTATACAGCTGGTGTGACGTCACCCTGACCGTAGCGCCCCTGGTGAGAGGAGCGGGAGTTAGGCCGCCGTTGGTGGCTACCGCCTCGCCTCGCGACGGCGTGAGATGGGGCCCCGTTTTTACACAGCTGGTGTGACATCACACCGACCGTAGCGCCCCTGGTGAGAGGAGCGGGAGTTAGGCCGCCGTTGGTGGCTACCGCCTCGCCTCGCGACGGCGTGAGAGGGGGCCCCGTTTTTACACAGCTGGTGTGACGTCACTCTAGGTACGTGGTGTGACGTCACGCAGCGAGGTCACGCTAAAGGTCAATGGTGCCTACCACCGCCTCGCCACGGAACGGGCTGAAGTGCGACCTAAAGTAGTATTGCTTCGCAATAAAAGCTCCCGAAATCTGCGTGCGGGTAGCAAATGTGAACAAATCGCGGGTTGAAGCCAGTCACGAAAATAATGTGCGTCCGGGCACACATGTCTGAGCGTTGCTTATTATGTCAGGAAGAGCTGACGTTATGCGGTGTGCTAATATTGTAGCTAGTATTTTATAATCGGAGTTCAGGAGGGTGATAGGCCTCCATTCTTTTGGGTCGGACGGCACACCACCAGTCTTTAGAAGGAGCACTATACGACTCTCGCGAAAAGATTCCGGCCGAAACCCGTCGACAAGAAGGCCATTGAGCATGGATAAAAGATGCACATGTACCTCCGTGAAGAAAGTTTTGTTTTTTCTCTGGATAACCAGGCGAAGCTCTTCCAGCCTGACTGGATTACCGCAGCTCAATGTTCAGCGACTATACTGCGATTGCACCGGATGTTGCTTCGTTATGGCACCAGCAAATCCTTCCGTAAGGCGTGCAAAGTTGCGCTGGTTTTCATCGAAATTGTTCAACAGAAAATGGTGCTAATGCTTCGTAGGAATTACCATAGCTAGCGGTTTTAATTTCGCTTCTCTATCTAAGCCAGAACTTTAATTCTTCAATGTTTCAGAACACAAGCTAAGTAAACCTCCCTATCACACTATCGCATATTCCAAGCGGCTGCATAACTGGCTGCGGTTCTTTTATTTGCTAACTTATTCTCAATTCCAGAATAGTTCCGGGTCTGCGGTGGCACTTCCGGTTGGTGTCATGCTTCGATTTCTAAGTTGCGATGGGAAATTGGCTGCATTGTCGAAGGAAAGCCGATTATAGCGTCGAGCAGGCTCATTCGAAGAATTGCAAATGGCCACAGAGGCATGAGGTAGTATGATCGCCAACGCCTCATACAGGAATTTGTAATCAGCCGTATACCATAATACCCGCCACGGTGGCTCAGTGGTTAGGACTCTCGACTACTGGTCCGGAATGAATGAATGAAAAACTTTATTGCATAAGGGTTATTTCTCGCAGCGTAGGTGGAGCCCTCAGTCCAGGCCCCAGCAGCCTTTGCAGTCTTGCGAGCCCTGTCGATCAGCTTGATCTGCTCTTCAGGCTTCGAGCTGGACAGCGCAGCCTCCCACTGCTCCGGTGTAGGTGTGTTGTTTATCGGCGCTGCCTGCATTTTCTGACAGGCCCATGTAACGTGGTAAAGCGTTGCGTGTTCACCGCATAGCGGGCATTTGTTTTCATAAGTGGATGGATAGATTTTGCTGAGTAAACTCAGATTGGGGTATGTATTAGTCTGTAGTTGTCTCCAGGCAACCGACTGCTGTTTACTAAGGTCTTTGTGGGGAGGCGGGTAGGTCCTCCGGAGAACTCGTTGGTGTTCTAAGATGGCTCCATACCGTCTAGTGACTGCGTCCAGTTCCCCTTTGGTGCGCGCCTCCCGGTTGGCGTATGCTCGGGCATTGGCGTCCGCACATTGGTTCCCTGTACAGCCTCATGGCCTGGTGTCCACGTGATGAAGCATCTCGTAAAAGTGATTGTCCTCGCCTTGAGTATGTGAATGGCTGCAGTGGATATGCGTCCACTGCTGTATCTTCTGCACGCCTCTTGCGAGTCTGTAATGATGTGTGCATGGGGCTCGTCACTCTGCTTTGTGATGGCGAGTGCAATTGCTGCTTCCTCAGCCTCGAGTATGGAGTACCACGGTTCGAACCCGACCGCGGCGGCCGCGTTTCGGTGGAGGCAAAACGCTAAGGCGCCCGTGTGCTGTTGGATGTCAGTACACCTTAAAGATCCCCAGGTGGTCAAAATTATTCCAGGGCCCTCGAGGCACTACAGCACCTCTTTCTTCCTTTCATTTTTCAGTCCCTCCTTTATCCCTTTTCCCTTATGTCGCGGTTCAAGTGTCGGCCGATAGATATGTGGGACAGATACTGCGCCATTTCCTTTCCCCAAACACCAATTTTCAATTTTTATGCCTTACTCTCTCTCCAAGCTCTATCTGTCACGAGAATGAGAGGAAAAGATCAATGCCCTGATCATACAGACGTAGAAGACCGCTCTCAACCTTCCGGGACATATCTCACGCGAACACTTCCTTTTAATTGCTAAAGGCGCCCGTGTGCTGCGCGATGTTCGGCGCGGTCCTGGCGTCCACCGAGATAAGTGAAACAGTTACTGCGTCATTTTCTTTCCTCAAAACCCAATTCTCTTTGAATGGATATTCGCAACACACACGGCGAACTCACAGAGGCTCAGCACACAGCACAGCAATGGCTCGTGGATCGGGCTTTATGTGAAGCACAAGCCCGTGGACTCCTGGGCCTGTATAGGGGACCACCCTGGAGGATTTTTTTTTGTAGCGAGAGCTACAGTTGGCTACCAGTCGAGCATTTCGCTGTGGTCCGGAGAGGGCAGTTGTGCGCATGCGCCGTTACCATGCACCCGGAGAGGAGCAGCAGGTGTGGCGTGCGCTTCCCCGTCGCCGCACGCCCCTCTATCACCGGAACCGCGCATTGCATGCGCAGCATTGCGTATTAAAGGCGGAGATGTAATGGGTGGCTGCATCACAAGGTTTGATATGGATGCACAGAAGGAGAGTCCAGCGGCTGCTAAACGGCGGTATAGACAAGAGAAGATTAACTCTTCAGATCCTGAGGTTGTCGCCTGGCTGTTGGCTACTCAACAAAGAGAGAACGAGCGCAAGAAGGCAAAGAGAGCAGCGGAGATGCCCGAAGAGAGAGGAACGGCTTGCCAAGCGGAGATGCCAGACTGCCGAGCGTAATAGACGGTGCATAGCCGCCGAGATGGAGCCCAATGTCTCTTATTGCTAAACATACAGTGACCACAACAAGCTCAGCCAGGGAAACGTACCTCTCGCTACGTATATCCTGGCATAGCCGAGCTAAGACACTGCCAATTTTTTCGTCTAATAAATGTTGTTTCCATCCATCCAGCACAACACTTTTCCCCCATCCCTACGAAGCGGAGGTGGAGGTGGTGCAGATAACTTTTAATGGACTATGTACAGACAGGATTTTGGGTCAGACCTTAAGGGCCTTAGCCTTAATATTTCAAGGGTATTCTCCGAAAACTCGGCCTTAAGCCGGCGAGTAATCTTTGTCACACTCACCGCACCCCCAGGACCATTCAGCGACTCCTCGTAGTTCACCCACTACCAAACAACATGCACCCAGTTCACCATCAAGCCAGAAGCGCAGCGCGCGCTCAGGCTCTTCACAGCCACTTCAGCACACATAGGGACGCCGTCTATTTCGATGAACCCGTATACCCCACCCTATCAGCATGCTCTACTACCATCGTCTCTAACAACCTGTCGCTGCAAACAGATGGGTTTGTCAAACGGGACGGCGGAAGGAGCTGCTACAGCGCTCGCAATCTTCTCCACCACTGCCACACTGATTTTCAGTGACTCCAAAAGTGCTATACAAAACCGTGGCAACGGGCGAGTTCAGGAATTTGCAACCAAAATTCTAGCCCCCACTCAACCCCCCCCCCCCCCCGCGGTCCATCCAAATAATGTGGGTCCCCGCGCACGCAGGACATCCCAGCAACGAAGCCGCCTATCACATCACTCGAGGATACGTCAATCGAGCAGGGCAGGCAGCCGAGCTAAGAAGTGCCCGTGTTAGAATGGCAACATACCACGAAATCTTTCTACACTCTAGAGAGTAGCGACTCCACTAACCCTCCTCCCCTCCCCCCTATACACACACATCGCTAACCAAACTAGAGCACAAGAGGTGCCGCCAGCTACACTCCCGCACCTTCCACTCCCCCGCCCATCGAGCCCTCATACACACGGGACTAATCTCACCGGAGTGCACACCATGCGGAGCTCCCCGAGCTGATTTTCATCATATCTTAGACATATGCTCTCAGCTACAATCACCATCTGAATAGCAACTCACTGACATCGAGTGATGAGAGATCGCGGTGTCCAGCGCTGACCCAGCTGCCCAAAAGCAGCTGGTGGGCTGGGCCTTGGAGGTCGTTGAGCGTCACCGACTTCCGGCCACCTCACGGGACCAAGAGTCAGCCTATCATTAGTTTGAAAAATAAGGCTGAATTTATTATTAAAGTTTTCACCGCCACCTCATCCTAATCGAACTGAAGAATCAAACTGATGACCGTGCCGAAATCGACGCCCTGTGCGCAGAAACGTCCGGATTTCTGTGTGAGGTGCAATTTCTCTATCAGCAACGAAGCCCTGTGGCGTTGACCAAGAAAAGTGCCAAAACCTCATAACGTCATGGCCTCGCATGCCGTCAGCAGTAAACCATAATGATTGATCATGGGCCATGAAGCAGACATTACAAGAGCAGCAGTTATAGTGATTGGGATAGTCAGTGATAGGAATAGCATATTGATAGTGATAGTGGCAGTATTGGAATTCTAAAGGACGTTACTAAATGACTGAGCGTCATTAATGACAATGGCAATGATAGAGGCTTTAGGTTGAGGGCCTTTATGGTAAACGCCTTTAGGTCAATGGTCTTTAATAAGGCCTCCAAGGTAAGTGCCTTTAGGGCAGAGGCCTTTAGGTCAAATGTCTTTGTGGTAAAAGCCAATGTTCCAAGGCCTTTACGATGAAGGCCTTCAGTGTAAATGCAATCCATATAAAGGCCGTTAGTTCAGATGCATTTACGTGAATGACCTTTATGTCAAAAACATTTATGGTTAACGCCTTTAAGCCAAAGGATGTTCTCGCAGATTACAGCCCGAAAGGACCTTAAGAGTCCATCGTAGCTTTTTGTGCATTCAAAAGCGGGTACCGTTTGCCTGAACCGTTCCCAGGAACAGAAATGCGCAGTAACCTAACCTATTCCACTTAAATTATCATCGGTTCCAGGGGGCTGCCCATTATCGCCTTAGTTACTCGCTTTATATCTTGAGCCCCTATGTCTTAGTGTCATCAGAAACACAACTCGTGGCTTCTTGCTATCACAATGAGAAATTAAAAATTTGGCTTATGCTGGTCACGTTGCCCCTTTTCTGTTCTAATAAAAAAGTGTGCTCGAGGTTTTGCATACAACTCAGCACTTTTGTGAGAGTTCAGGTGCGGCTCTTAACCTTGACGAATGTAGGAGGTTTTGGCTAGGACACACGGGGTACGAAACCAAGAATTTTCCGAGGCATCAGGTTGGACTCCAAAGACTTTCAGTATTTGGTGGTTCCCTGGCATCCGTATCGCAGTATTTGGCCTCACTAAGATTCTCAAATCTTTTCAATCATACAGCAAGCGCCCAGGATTAATTGTGTAGAGAGCTGCCTGCGTTTTCATGAGGACAAGCCTGCCTGCCATATCTTCTTGTTTTCGAAGCTTATCTACCTTTGTCCGTAAAGTTTAGAAACTGATTTATTTTCCTCTCTAGAAATGATTTCCACAAAAAATGTTGGTGCGTATGTGTAGCGCCATCATTTTGGGCTAACCTGAGGTATTTATGTTAATTGCTGTGGCAGCCACTATATAACACTACATGTAGAAAAATACGTTGTCACTAGTCGTCTGCGCATTCCACTGTGAGTAAATATGGAGGTATGGGCGTCCACCTCGAGCAGACTGTAAACATAAAATTCTGTGTGAAGCTTGGCAAGACAGCGACACAGACGTATGAGCTGCTACGTGATGATTACGGCTACGAGACATTATCCCGGGCGCAAGTTTTCTAGTGGCACAACAGGTTCATTTCGAGGAGAACGTCGGTGGAAGACGACAAAAGGCAGGGGCGCCCTTCAACCTCACGAAATGAAAACAACTCGGCTCGGATCAGAGAAATCGTACAGCAAGACCGCACCATTACAGTCCGCGTGCTATCAGATGCTCTCGACATTAGTACGACAACATGCCATCAAATTTTGCGTGAGAACTTCGGTAAACAAAAACTGAATGTCAGTCTTGTGCCTCACTCCCTCACACAGGACCAGAAGGACACGCGGGCATCAGTGAGCGCTGATTTCCTCTCCGGTGCATAGAAGGATGCTGCATTCGTCGACAGCATCATTGCTGAAGACGAAACATGGTGTTTTCAATATGGTCCTCACCGGCGTCGAGAAAGCTCACCGGCGTCGAGAAAGGTGCGGCGAAAGAAGACCGAAGCAAAGACGATGCTGATAGCTTTTTTCGATTCCAGAGGTGTCATACACCAAGAGTTCGTCCCACGAGGGCAGACGATGAATCAGCAATTATTTATATCCGCGTGCTCTGACACATGCTTGGTGCACTGCGACGCCGTCGCCCTGACTTATGGGCATCTGGACAATACAGCCTTCTCCACGATAACGCAAGGCCGCGCACGGCTCTCAGCGTGACAAAATTTCTTGCCACGCACAGAATTACTGTACTTCCCCATCCGCTATACTCGCCTGACCTCTCCCGATGCGTTTTTTTCCTGTTTCCTGGTGTGAAGAGAGCCCTAACAGGTCGCTGGATGGGCAACGTGGAGGCCATTCAAGACGCCACGACAAAGGAGCTGACAGCCCTTCTAAAATAAGCGTTTTCCAACTTTTTCCAAGATCTCAAGAAGCGTTGTAAGCTGTGTATAGACTCTAAGGGAGGCCATTTCGAATGGGTGCTGCACAAACGATTAAAATGTTATGCTCATTTTTTTAATGAACTCAGTATCGCAACTTTACGGACAAAGGTTTATGTAATGCAAGTGGTGCAAGGAAAAAGTACAGGTGATGCATCGCATTTTTGCGACTTTAGTGTGGCGCTCTCAACGGGAGCCTATGCTTTGAGACTTGTTTATCTCTCTGAAGTAGGGTCGAGCTGGTCTTCGGCACTTGTTTTCCCATCAGATTGTTTCGAGGTTGTTTTTTTTAATACGGAAAACCATAATTTTCTCACAGCTGTGCCTAACAGATGATTACGCGCCCATTTGCCAATTCCGTTTGCGCCCACTGGTCATACACTTCAGGAGCCTTTGAGGAGTTTTCCTTAGGAAGTAGCCGACACATTCAATTTCCTCACTGTACATTTTTCCTTAGAATACTTACGCAGTCTCTCCAAAAATCAGATGACAAAAGTTTTGATTGAGACTATTTCCTGTACCAATGTATTGGCAGCCTTACCTCGCCGTTCTAGACAACTGTGTATTAAAACGAATGCAATAGATGTGTGTTTAATGGGCCGCAAAGAGTTTTTTTTTTTAACTTCACACGTAAACCCTACCTGTCAAAACGTGGCTTCAGGCCACAGCGCAAAAATATATCCTTACACCTTGGCCATGCTTCGGGCTAAGGGGACGTTTGTGCCATGGTCAGTGAACTGCCTCCTGTGTCAGCAGCCAGAGACTATTGATGGTTGTTTTGTGTTTTGTCGTGATTCCATGTTTTTATTTAGGACTTTCTTCCACAAACTCTCAAAAAGGACATTGAGATCAAGCCCTATACTATAAGATATTTTCCTACAATTGAAGGTTTTAAGGTTCTATGCGATCTTTTGTGTTCATGGGACTGTTAGACAGTGGAAGAGCCGCATGTTCGCCACGCACAGCCGCCGCCACGTTCGTTCAAGTCTCTGTTCAGAGAGCAGTTTGCTTTGGTGCGGGTGGTATATGCGGCGTGAGATCGGCCTTCTGTCTGGCTGCATTTACTCGATGCATGTGTGTGCCTCCCAAATTTTGACGTGTGAGTAGAGTAACAGCATGCCGGATGCTTCGCTGCCACACTCATTCTGAGTGACTCTAAAGCAGCAATCACGAATTTTGCACGGGGACAGATTCATTCTACCACCCGAAAAATTCTCAATTCTTGCTCCACAGAACCCCGACCAGTTCAGATTGTTTGGGTGCCAGCTCACGCAGGCAACCCCAGCAACGAAGTGACGCACTCTATTGCTCGAGCGTACGTCAACCGAGCAGGGCACACCGTAGACCGGGGTAGCGCTAAGGACCGGCTCGTCACCTATCATGAAATAACCCTCCATTACAGGGAGTAAAGGCTCGTCTATCCCCCACCACACATCTCCCTCTCAAAAGAACAACAACCGCTTTTCGCGGAACGGTGCTCCTCTGTTTGTTAATAAAGTTTTTTGGTGATGATGATCTATCGCGTTCAAAATGGTTTTTGAGGAAAGGAAAGGCGGAGTAATCGTCTCGCATCTCGGTAGGCGTTGACTAGGAATTTCTTCAGCTTCATGTCACCCGCAGTGGTGGCGCGTTGTTGAGGGCGCTCGGCTACTGATCCGGAGTACCCAGGTACGAACCCGACCGCGGCGGCCGAGTTTCAATCGAGGCGAAACGCAAAAGGCGCCCGTGTGCTGTGCGATGTCAGTGCACGTTAAAGATCCCCAGTTGGCCGAAATTATTCTGGAGACGACCACTACGGCACCTTTTTGTTTCTTCTTCGCCTTCCCGCTTCCTGGGACTCTTTCGTCATGGCGCAGTTGAGGTGTCCACTAAGAAGTGAGAAAGTGACTGCGCCTTTCATTTCTTGATAATAAGTTTTTTTTCTGCTTCATGACGCGTGCTTTAAGTCGGGAGCAGGGACGAGTGGTGAAAGATTTGCTTACTTCCTGCCTCAAAGGGAAATTTGAGTATGTGAATAAATCAATAAATTAACATACACTAAATATCAATAAACCATATAATCCATGCCTTTGAAAACTACAAGTATGTAAAGGGCTTTGTATAGCTGAATAAATTTATTGTGATCGAGATGTTCAGTAAGGGACTTGACGAATTTCAGGATATTTCCCAGCGAGACATTCCGACGACTGAAAGTTGCATGAGAAACGGGATGCGTGCCTGGGGTGCTCAAGTGGTCGCTGAAAAGCGCAAGTTCCGCCCGAAGAGCACGAAGGTAGCGCGAGGCTTGTTTAGGGGTCATGTGTGACAGGCTTGCAAGCTCCACGCTTCGCGCCGCTTTCAACACTAATGGGTGCTTCCCTGTGCATGCTGGATTTAATGAAAGAGGCGCGAATGACCTATGGGTGCCAGCTGACGGCTACGTCGACTCTGCCGACGCTTCCTATTCGCGCTTGTTCCGCTCACCTTTGTCTTTATGTTTTTAGCTCCCACATTCTGAAAACTGAGGCAAACAAAAACAGATGACAGGCGTTTGACACCGCTGCCTCCCACTGGTCCCGTGTTTGTGTGCTGCCGCAGTGGGAGATTGCACTGTCTTGATAGAAGCCAGGAAAACAGCTCCAGCTATTGACAGAGCTCGCCAGACGGCAATGGTCACTGGTGCCCTGGACTGAGGGCCCCATCTACGTCGGAAGAAGTTTTTTCACCACAATAAATTTTCTCATTCATTTCGCTTTTTTTTCTTCAGACTCTTTCTTTCTCATGTAACACTTTCAGTCCTGCGTTGTGATGTTCCGCGGATGTCTTCCAAGTGTGCAGTGGCCGGATTTGCACACCCCAACAGAGTAAATCTTTTCTCCTGTTGTCATATATCTGTACTCCAGCTGGAAAAGAAATAGTAACGTCAAAACTGTTCATAACGCCATTTCACGCCCTTATTTTAACGTAATTAGTTCGACTCAGCCGAGTGTGTAATGTCATCTAGACTGTATCCGTTCTGTGTTGATTCTGCAAGGCGCAAATGTATCCTTGTCTCGCCATTTCCTGTATTAATTTTTTTAGCAGGATCATGAAAATCCTCGGCTCAAGCTAAGAGGCGGATTCCGTGCTATAGCAGTTCTCATCTGCAAGATTAAGCTCGTTTTTGTTTTTTGTCGGCTAGAACTATACTAACGTTTTTTTTTTTTTATCTTACTCCAGAGGGTTGGACAGTCGCCCTACTTTTATTCGCCACCGAAGGCATAGGGCACACCGTAACTGCCCTCTGGTCAGGAAATGTACTTTTATGACCTTATTTTAGTTAAACTCTTCAGTGAGCAACAGTGCTGAAGTGTCGCCAACAAATGGCGTGGAACCATTCGTGTATCTAAGGTATTGTAATTGCTGAAAAATATTGGAAAGTTACTCTTGAATGCACAGCTAGCTCTAGCGTTAGCTCTAGCGAACGCTAAGTGTACCAGTGAGAGCCTGAGCCGCGCCAGATGTTGTTTTCAAACTAGTTGTATAGTCAACGAATCAGAAAAAAAAGGGTAGTACTGCGCGAATGGGACAAGACAGGAGAGCGAGGAACGAAAACAACAACACAGGCGCAGACATCCCACTGTTTATTCAAGACCCAAAAGCAAAACGCTCTATAAGCGATGAACTCATGCGCATAAACATTACTGTCATTCACATAAGGTCTCATAAAATCTGGACCACATTGATTAAGCTTTTACTTTACACACTCCTACCTCTTTTCTGGAATTAAACAACTATCCCGCAAGAAGGTTCTACTTCAACGAATGAGCTTGGCTCTATTTTTAGAGGACCAAAGAATGTATTAAAATGTGCGTTTGTTCTAAGCTCAAACCAAGTGTTCCTTTACATACTGTGCCTAAACACACCATGCTAATACCTGGAAAATGCAGTAAGCTAGGCAGCTAATGACAGTTTTTGCCTACAGCGGGACGCAATCTGAAAGACGTCTATGAAACCACGCATGATGGCGACGTGATCGGAAAGGACCCAACATATGGATGTGTAGCATAGAGTTATCGCAGCTTGATTCTTGCTGTTTTCTTTCTCTGTATTATATTTTCATGCTTTACTGTAGAGCTATATATCGAATTGGCCCGCTGAAGAATAAAGCAAATGTGAGCAGAATTTGTCCGCCGCTTTATATTTACTTGCCTTCGTTCACACCTTCTTCGGTTTGTCGTGAAACATACGACAATCTTGAGCAGTTCCATCAATCTGCATATGCTCGCAAATAGCAGTACATATACTTTCCAGAAAAGACCAGTGCATGAAAATCAGGCACTCACCAAGCAACTTACTCCATCCTTGCGTTTCTCGAACTTGCCGAAATTACACTCAACCTGGCAAGACGCTACCACGACGAGCTGGAACGGTTTTAAAACCAGGTGCGTCAGTATTTCACACCGCTCTCCAGTAATGAGAAATTGCTTCATGCACAACCGTCTGTGCAGTAATGTGATCACTGCGACAACACTACGCCGTCAATGCTTCCATCCATCCATAAAACTAAAGTTTAGGAGGACATCTTTTGCCACTACCGTGTCACAGCTTAAACAATAAAAAGGCCGTAGCCTGGCGACGATTGCATGCAGAAAATTTTGCAAACCGTGTCTGGCGGCTTCGCACCCAGGTAGACGATAGGAACGACACGCCGGCAGTGGGCGTGGAGGCTTGCCCTCCAGTAGACAAGCCAGTGTCTTTACACTTTTCATCCTTCCTTCAACCACAGAAGAAGAAGAAGAAGAAGAAGAAGAAGAAGAAGAAGAAGAAGAAGAAGAAGAAGAAGAAGAAGAAGAAGAAGAAGAAGAAGAAGAAGAAGAAGAAGAAGAAGAAGAAGAAGAAAAAGAAGAAAAAGAAGAAGAAGAAGAAGAAGGAGGAGGAGGAGGAGGAGGAGGAGGAGGAGAAGAAGAAGAAGAAGAAGAAGAAGAAGAAGAAGAAGAAGAAGAAGAAGAAGAAGAAGAAGAAGAAGAAGAAGAAGAAGAAGAAGAAGAAGAAGAAGAAGAAGAAGAAGAAGAAGAAGAAGAAGAAGAAGAAGACCTGCGCAGCGAAGGGGGCGGGGCTCGATCACATAATTTGGGAATGCCCCGGATCTCCGGGCGCCGGGGACAACATTGAAAGTAGGGAATCCTGGAAGGCCCTGCTGCGGAGCGAGGTCCCCGCCGACCAGCAACAAACTGTCCGCCTGTCGGCTGAAGCCACGAAGAACCAATGAATCTTCGGCAGTCTTTAGTCGCGGAGGTCCCGGCCCCCTACCCTAGGCTTGCGTGCCAGGGGCGGGGATTAAGGGGCCTCCTACATAGGTGGAAATAGTTTTAATCCACCCATCTATTAAAGGGGCCCCGAAACACATTTTCAGTGCATTGTTTTGCCTGTTTGTTGCATAGAATGCGTTATAGTGATGCTATTAGCATCGGTCGTACCGCGTATATTGCGGTTCCTAATATTTTAATTAGCTCGCAAAAACAAATTCGTGGCGCTGACGGTGTCACCATAAAGTGGCGGTTTTTAGCAGCGGATATGACATCACTTTGTGCGAGCTTGATGATTGGACAAAGAGTAAATATACTGCAAAATGTGTTAATAACTAGAGATACGTTTTGTCATTTTTATGTTTTATATTACATTAACAAAACCAACTTCTTTGCCCTGATAAAAGCACTGTAAAGCAAGTAAAACAACACTACATCACCAGAGGCTCTGGCTACTTTTTGCATCGAAGGATTTTGCGCTTCTCGGTGAACATCCTACGACCTAGCACTCAACACTTAGGGCTACTCTCTATGTATCTAAGAGCGGCTTTGCGAAGTCGATTCAATCGAGCTATTGCACTCTATAAGCGTTTGTTTCGGTCCCAAAGAAGGATGCGTTCGTTTCACACATAGCAGGCAGTGCGCATCGTCAGCTTGTGGAGGATCACCGGGCAGCGGCGACAGATGGCGCCACGTTCCCGTCAACAGCGCGCTCCTTGTTCGCCGTGACCAACCAGCGCGCTAGGAGCGACGGGCGATTGTTGGCTGTAAGCAGGAGGGGTGCGCGCTATACTAAATGTGTCTGATATCTTGCGCAGGCGGTCACCCCGTCGCAGTATCTCGCGTTCGAGTTCGGATCCATAAGTAAGGGAACGTCACTGATCAGTGTTCCCTTCTGCGCCATCGACGTGACGATGAAGCATCGCTGGGTCAGCTGGGCGTTCACATGGTTGTTGTAAGCATGCAAACGGCGCTGCCAGCTTTGGCATGAACGAGTTACAAAGAATAGGTAACCATGGAGTGCAAACTTCCGCCACGTCTTCAGATAGGCCGTTTTGATTGGTCGCACTAAGTGTCATCATTGGGAGAGTGAAATGGGAATGGGAAGCTGTGCGAAAATCGAGTTGAGGGAAGCATTTTGTTTGCTTGTATTTTGAAATTTCTTCATTGAATAACTCCCGTCATTATGCATCGATTCTCGTAATTCTTTTTTGAGTCAGCATCTGTGTGACATAAAGAATCCAGCTGATCTGTGACCGGCATCCGTTCAAGCAGTGTTTCGCAGCCCCTTTAATAATGTACACAAGGTCCTGTTGAGTAAGCGAGTTTAGTTTCGTCTGCTCTTCTTATGGGGGTTTAACATCCCAAAGCGGCTCAGGCTATAAGGGCGCCGCAGTGAAGAGCTCTGGAAATTTTGACCGTCTGGAGTACTTTAACGTGCACTGACATCGCACACTACACGAGCCTCTAGAATTTCGCCTCCATCGAAATTCAACCGCCGCAGTCGGGGCCGAACCCGCGTCTTTCGGGTAGTTTCGTCTGGTTTGTGTCTTCTGAGGTTTTTTATAGCACAGATAGTAACAAAAGCGTTGACACAAACAACCAAATTATATTTGTTAAGGCGACAGCCTTTATGGCTTATACTCGCGGTGACCGTCCGTCCGTTACATCTCCACCTAGGTCACGTGACCTTGTGATGTCACCTTAAGATCACATGACATCACGTGACGTGACATGAGCAGCGTGACGTCACCGCTTCCTCTGCCACGCTCGCGCCAGCTGCTCTTCTCCTCTGTCGTGAAATGAATTCAAGCGCGGCAAATTCAAATCAGCGCAATGAGTCGCAAACGGCTTTCGCCTTCCCGCAGTTAAGAGATATCTAAGTGCCTACAACAAATATTTTAACCCAAGACTCTAGTGTCTATTATATCAAACTTCTACTACAGTAATGACAAAGGAGAGCTCAGAAATTGGGCACAAGCTTTTGAACGGGCTAGAGCGAACGCAACTGAAAGAACGCGCTCGTCGAAATTGGGCATTTTTTGCGCTAAGTTCGCAAAGAATAAACAGTGTAGCCTGAGAAGAAATCTGAATAAATAATAATAGGCCACCTTCAAAATGCACCTGTTACAATTAAGGCGATAGCCTTTAATGGCTCATACTCGCGGTGACCGTCCGTTCGTTACATCGTCACCTAGGTCACGTGACCTTGTGATGTCACGTCACGTACAACATATAAAACCCCTCCACTTAAAAAAACGCGATCTAGACCATCATCCTGTAGATGTCAAATCCATCCTATCAAATGCCCCTAACCCGCGGACCTTTGAGGAAATGTATAAAAAAAGGTATATATTACTTGCCCTCCACCAACCCTCATACCATCCACCAAATAATGTTCAAAGTGCCATTTTCTTTCAAGTAACTTTTTAGCATATTTTACGGTGAGACGTGCACGAGATATATTGCATGTTGCACATACCCGTTTTGGTAGCACGGTCACAAAGTTTTTATCTCGGCAGTTCTGCAGCGTACGGTCTACCTGTTCATGCGGCGGCGGAGTTTCCATCGGATCTGCGGACAGCGAAAGAGAGAGGTGTGTATACATATAATCCATCCAACAGGAAGAGACGGAAAGGTCAATCAGTGACAGTGAACTCTGCCAAGCTGCCTTCAGAGCTGCGGTATCATTAACTGACTGGGATAGTTACAGAGCCTGGAGACAGCACATAACAATGATCAAAGAGCGTGCACACGTTGCTGAAAGCATGTATGTGCTCAGTGTCACGTATGTACGTCACAGTCCTGTATTATTTCGGCACTTTTCTACGAGTTGCAGAAAAAAAAAGCTATTCTAACAAGCCTCAACGACTGGGTGGTCTGCCTGGCTACAGAACAGCCCTTCTGCAACAGACGCTCGTAAGCACACCTGCCATCATTAGGGTGGCTGGTACTTAACGCTTATGAAGCTTGCTTTCTCGTCCATTCTTCTTTCGAAAAACAAAACAAAAAAAGAAGCTGTCCAGATGGGAAAATGGGCGAATATACACAGACTACAGATCCCTGTTGTGATTTTGATGAGTGCGAGTGCAACAAAATAAAATGTTGGACAGACATGGCACTACTTTCTAAAAGAAACTGAGGTGGGAAAGCTGCAGCTGACAAGCGGATGTGTTTAAAGCACCGTGGTCATGACTGCGCCTATAGCAAAGGAAGCCTTCGCCTTTGGTCCCCGAATCTCTACGTCCCCTTGATACACGATCATCAATGAAGCCATAAGCATGCTGCTGTTTTTCTCCCATACGCGTCTCGTAGTCGCCTCTTCGCAAGGTTCTTCAAAGGGGCATTGTGGACCATGCGTCTGGAAACTCAAAATGCAGCGGTCCTCGTTTTCACTTATCGCAGCGTCCGTGGAGTCAATTTAACC
The DNA here is from genome assembly GCF_052857255.1 of Amblyomma americanum. Taxonomy (NCBI): domain Eukaryota; kingdom Metazoa; phylum Arthropoda; class Arachnida; order Ixodida; family Ixodidae; genus Amblyomma; species Amblyomma americanum. The sequence continues at coordinate 30,523,635 of NC_135498.1, read as the reverse complement.
TTTATGAACGGCGTGTTGAGTGATGCCATTTTTGGTCCATCCTAAGACACCTCGAGGTCATCCAGTGAACCCGCGAGTGGAGCTCTTGCCGAAACGTCGCGGGCGTCGCCTATCCGAGAAAGATGTTTGCCGGTCTAAATTACATAACTATTCTACACTGTGATTATCGAAGTGGTATTATGTCCTTATTAGAGCCACCTGCTGATGTCCCAATTTTACTAATTTAGCAGTAAACCAAGGTGTACTAGATTTCTCTTCCTCTTTTTAACTTTCTCTTTGTCTAGTGCGCCTTTTCACTTCCTTCCCTTCTTTCTTTCCCTGCTTTCTTCCATGATTTGTCTTACGTTCCACATTTCTTTTTGTCTTTCATCGTGGACTTGTTTCTAGTGAGAATATTTTGATGAATTCATATTTCTTTTTTTTCCTGTTTCATCCACAGCCATTTCTTCGACGTCTCAGCTATTAATTTTTTTGCGTTAACAATTCATACTCACGTACCTTTCGCTAAGCACCTTCCGCGTACGCATTCACCGACTTCTGTTACTTGTTGCCACTGCCCGGAAGTTTTCAACTGAAAGAGAAAGAATACGCATAAAATTTCTGCAGCGCAACGCTACTTGTACGCGCAGTGTACATATTCAAAACAAAAGGAAAAGCCATACCTACAAAACTAAGGAATGACAGATTCCGCTGGCAACACGCCGCAGTGGCTCAGTGGTTAGGGCGCCAGGCTACTGATCAGGAGTTCCCGAGATCGAACCTGACCGCGGCGACAGCGTTTCGATGGAGGCGAAACGCAAAGGCGCCCGTGTGCCTGGAGATGCCAGTGCACGTTAAAGATCCCCAGGTGGTCGAAATTATTCCGGAGCCCTCCACTACGGCACCTCTTTCTTCCATTCTTCTTTCACTCCCTCCTTTTCCCTTCTCTTACGGCGCTGTTCATGTGTCCGCCGATTTGTGACACATACTGCGCCATTTCCTTTCTCCAAAACCAATTTTCCAATAATTTCCACTGACAACATTGAAGGTGATAGCGTCGGGACAATGTTGTTACGCTGCCCCTACGCATTTCTGAGTAGGTTTCAATGGTGTTTATCGAGACACTATTTCCTGAATCCTCCTCAATATTCTGAGACACACCCAGACGTTTGGTTTGGTTTATGAGGGTTTAACGTCCCAAAGTTACTCAGGCTAGGAGGGATGCCGTAGTGAAGGGCTGCGGAAATTTCTACCACCTGGGGTTCTTTCACGTGTGCTGACATCGCACAGTACACGGGCCTCCAGAATTTCGCCTCCATCGAAATTCGACCGCCACGGCCGTGATCGAACACGCGTCTTTCGGGTCAGCGGCCGAGCGCCATAACCACTGAACCACCGCGGCGTCAGCATGCAGAAGTCACATAGATGCTTTACCCCCGCTATATATGGCTCCGGAGAGGATATACACAAACTCCTGTACGTGCGTATGTTGACCGCAAGAGCTTTGTTAAAGTGGCGGGAAAACATAAAAATATGCGCGGAAAGCGTTCACATCTTGCGTGACCTGCACCTGCTCATTCTGTTCAAGGGCACGTAAGAGCGGTGTGGCAACTTAGTGTACTGATGTAGAGCGTGTCTTTCACGGGCGGACGTCTTCACTACCGTATTTCGTTTTTATAAGACCCTATCTTGCAAAAGTGTCCTAAGGCATCAAATTTTAATGCAATTATACAAAATATAATCTTCATTCCAAGTTTGTATGCCATGCAATTATTTTTGCCACAAAGCACTCGTTTCGCTTGAAAGACAAGCCTTGTTGCTATTTTCCCCCGAACTCACAGCACATGATGTTCCAAGCTGAATGGGCTTGTATTTCTCACGGCCAGTGCAAAATGCATTGCAAGTCGACTCGACTTTGTGCTGGAACAAATAGAAAGACATAAGTTAGAACTGGTTACGTCAAGAAGTCCTAAGTCGTTCACCAGTGCTTGTTTCGCTTGCAGTTGGTCGGCTGTTGAAACACATATGTGGGCTGCCGATCGCTACACGTTGCAGACGGGAGGTGAATGCATCGAGAACAGAGGACACCGTGAGGTACACATCCCTTAAAGGACGAACGAAATGTAATATCATAGCCTCTCACGGAAAGGGAAAAAAAATTATCTGACTGCCTTTATGATGTATCCTAAAACCTTTAAAAACCACACATGGCTGAAGGTTATTTAGGACCGCGCCAATAACCTTATAATCATTGTGATATTTTGTTTAAACTGACCTGAGCGGGGGCTCAACGGCAAAATAAATGCCTTCCGTTTCCTTAAAACAAAACCTGCAAGTGGAACTCCAAAAAGTGGTGTCAGCGACGCCATCTAAATATTCTTTTAACCTAGTAAGTTTGGCAAGAAAGGCAAACACTCATTGGTCAAGTATTTGGAAAGACAGTTAAATTCTATTCCATATCAAGCAGCGCCATGATGTTGCAAGAAATATGTAAGCAAGTATGCGTACCGCCACACTGCTAACCGCTCTACTGGCGCCGTCATGCGGTCGTGCTAGTTAACCAACCAATGCCCAGATTCCATATAGGCTGTTCATCTTCCCGCTCGAGCGCCTGTTCACGTAGCCTTCTGTGACTAGTAAAGCTCTTCATTAAACACTCTACCGCTTGTCGGTAACAATGTTCATTCCTGTCCTTAACCTCCTTCATTACTCGAATCAATAACTGCATCGTAAACAAAGTGTTTCACAGTAGGCAGTGAACCATAGGTTGCGCAACTGAATAGCCAATGAAATAAAGGAGCAAATATGCACCTATTAATCTATTTTTTTTTAACATTTAGATTATGAACCATCTGATATTCCACGGCATGAGATTGCAGCCCCGAATACAGATTAGGGGTGAAATATTGTTGAAGCACTGTTTTCTATTCCAAAAATTACTAATGGAAACAATATCTGATTTAACCAATGATTATAAAATTTATCTGACAGAGTTTAATCATGTGGTTTTTGTCGGCAAGAAAATTCTTGAACATTTCCTTCCGGCGTGCCTCCACTTATTTAGTCTCATCTTCGAGCACTCAAAACTCCCAGAACTGCGAACAAAAAACTAAAAATGCATTTGAGCGCTTTTGCTGTGAAAAAGATTAGATTCATATTTCTGTATTAGGATTGGTGCCTGCAGCCAAGAAAAAAATGGTACAGGGACAAGGCATTGAAAACTGTACATTTTGATTATAACGCGGAACACATGGAACTCTCGCAAAAAAAAAAATACTTTCCGATTCCAGCTTTAGTTACACACACACCTGATTAACCCCGCTGTAATTTGCCTCCCGAAAACAACTCGGGTGAACTGCTTACTGAAATTCATACTAACCGTATAGTTGACCGACGCCAAAAAGTGGTTGCACCCTTCTTCAGGAACTTGCACCATCAGTATCGGAATGGTGGGAGCTTTGTGAAAAGTGCAAAGTAAAGCAAGTATACTGTAAGGTTCGCATAAACAACGTTACACTGAACTTCCGCCGCTTTTGGCGCAACTTTAGCACTCCACCACATTTCAGTGCACTTTCTTTTTTAGTGTCGCACTGCTCCGGTGTATAAAGTGCCTTTTCTGGAAGACTTCTTAAATTATTTCTATCCCCGAAAGTTTAAAACAGTGCTCAACTTTATTAAGAATAACGAGAATACAAACAATAATATCAAAAATTTGGTTGCAAAAAAAAAGTCGTAGGGGTTTAACGTAGTTAAACTGAGTAGACTTGCGAAAGTATGCGTTCTTTCTTCAATAGGAGGAAACAATTAAAATCCGCCTTAAGCGCCTGACGCGATAGTGCTAGTGGATTAATGCTCATATATACAGAATTAGTCATTCTCTGCTCAACATTCAGAGATCGAACCGGGTCCTCGTACCACTACCAGCGTGGTGGCAGGTGGCTGTTTCTATCACAGCCACCGGTAGGGATTGTGCGAACCATGTTGCTCTTCTGGAGCAACCTCTCGCGACCAATGATTAATTTAACCGCAATCTGCCTCCCATTGGCTACAGCTGGCACGAGCTCCTCCGAACTTACCCGAGTTTCCTCCCATAGCCTGCAGCTGGCGTAACGCTCCTCCGAACTAATCCGAGTTTCCTCCCTTAGGCTGCAGCTGGCGTAACGCTCCTTCGAACTAATCCGAGTTTCCTCCCTTAGGCTGCAGCTGGCGTGACGCTCTTACGAACTTACCAGAGTTTCCTCCCATAGGCTGCAGCTGGCGTGACGCTCCTCTGAACTAATCCGAGTTTCCTCCCTTAGGCTGCAGCTGGCGTGACGCTCCTCCGAACTAAACCGAATTTCCTCCCTTAGGCTGCAGCTGGCGCGACGCTCCTCCGAACTAATCCGAGTTTCCTCCCTTAGGCTGCAGCTGGCGTGACGCTCCTCCGGACTAATCCGAGTTTCCTCCCTTAGGCTGCAGCTGGCGTGACGCTCTTACGAACTTACCAGAGTTTCCTCCCATAGGCTGCAGCTGGCGTGACGCTCCTCTGAACTAATCCGAGTTTCCTTCCTTAGGCTGCAGCTGGCGTGACGCTCCTCCGAACTAAACCGAATTTCCTCCCTTAGGCTGCAGCTAGCGCGACGCTCCTCCGAACTAATCCGAGTTTCCTCCCTTAGGCTGCAGCTGGCGTGACGCTCCTCCGAACTAATCCGAGTTTCCTCCCTTAGGCTGCAGCTGGCGTGACCCTCCTCCGAACTAATCCGAGTTTCCTCCCTTATGCTGCAGCTGGCGTGACGCTCCTCCGAACTAAACCGAGTTTCCTCCCTTAGGCTGCAGCTGGCGCGACGCTCCTCCGAACTAATCCGAGTTTCCTCCCTTAGGTTGCAGCTGGCGTGACGCTCCTCCGAACTAATCCGAGTTTCCTCCCTTAGGCTGCAGCTGGTGTGACGCTCCTCCGAGCTAATCCGAGTTTCCTCCCATAGGCTGCAGCTGGCGTGACGCTCCTCCGAACAAATCCGAGTTTCCTCCCTTAGGCTGCACCTCGCGCGACGCTCCTCCGAGCTTACCCGAGCTTCCTCCCATTGGCTACAGCTGGCGCGACGATCCTCCAAAATTGCCCGAATTTCCTCCCATAGGCTACAGCTGGCACGATACTCCTCCTAACTTACCCGAGTTTCCTCCCATTGGCTACAGCTGGCGCGACGATCCTCCGAACTAACCCGAGCTCACCCCAGTAACCGAGTAAGCTCGGGTTAGTTCGGAGCACAAGAAAAGACAAGATTCTTGCTCGGTATTGTTAGGTCTGGTGTAGTGCTCTCGCGCTACCACGAAAATGCAATGATGGTGCTCAACTAATCTGATATAAGTTGCTCGCTGTTGTTTGTTCGAAACGCAGAAAATAAATGTAGGACATGCGTTACGGTGACTTTCAACATAGATTTGATTAGTAATCATATAAATAAAGGTTAAAAACAGTGATCTAGGAACGCTATTTGTCAAACCTGGGCACTACTACAGCAAGGAATGCATGAAAAAATAGAACACTGTCAATCATGCCCATTCTCATTAAATACACAAAAGCTAAATCTTTAAACAACCAAAAAAAGCATTTACTCACGGGTTATGATACAATGTCCGTGCTTGCAAATTCCATCTACAATAGTGCTGTCAACGCCAGGAACCCTGACTCTCCTCTCATATTTGAGCTACAAGCGAAATTGGCAAGAAACACGGTTAGATAATCCCGAAGCATGCAGATGAATTTGTCAAAAAAAGGTGCGATCGACAAATAACTAACAGATAAAACTAGTACAAAATTGGCTCTATCCAGCCCTTCTGCGCTTGACGTGGCCATGCTGACCTCCTTTTGTGCAGAGTGTCCCAGCTCTCAAGTAGCCTCAAATATCAAGCATTTGGTGGGTTTAAGAGACGTTGGCCCTCCCATACTCCCAATGTTGGCGCTCGTTTTCAGTTTGAAAACATTGCAAAGGGGAAAAAGAAAGCATAGACGACTTCTTACCCAGCACCGCGTACCGTCCCGAACTTTTGCTTTTTTGCCGTTCTCGCAATGAATCCTGCAGTTCTCCACCAAGTTCTGTAATAGACATACAAACGCAGTTAATGCAGTCAAATGTTGCAGGCACACTGTGAGAGTGAACGTCTGCTGACTGCAACCAAAGCTACAAACTTCGATTTTCGCAAACAGTACGGTCAACGAAATATGTGGTAACGTCAGGTCCGCCTCGTTAATGACTGAAATGAATACGCTGATGGCTCTAGCGCCGCTCTGGTTAGTAGACGGTAGGGAAACAAATTTAGGGCCTATTTTTTCTGGTCCTTTGTAGGCCTAAAGTTCTTTTCTAGCGCCATCTTTATGCAATACGCAGGGCTAAGTTCTCGATGTCATTGTCCTGCATGAGTTAAAATATAATTGCTTAAAACGGATGCTTGGGCGAGTTGGTCATTTCAAAACAGAACAGCGCGCGCTTTGATGGGGACTACGAGGAAGACACGACACAGGCGAGCGCTGACTTGCAACTGATGTTTATTGCTTGGAACGACGCATATATACAGTTCCAACAGAAAGAAGAAAACACACAACCATTCATAGGTACAAGTCATTCAAACATGCTGCACTGAACAAGGACGATCAATAAGATCATCCCCCCCCCCCTCCCCCGCTAGAAATGCCAGTTCTTTGGAACCCCTCTTTATCGATTGCTTTCAAAGAACTGGCATTTTTAGCGGGGGGGAAATGATGATCTTAGTTATCGTCCTTGTTCAGTGCAGCATGTTTGAATGACTTGTACCTATGAATGGTTGTGTGTTTTCTTCTTTTTGTTGGAACTGTATATATGCCTCGTTCCAAGCAATAAACATCAGTTGCAAGTCAGCGCTCGTCTGTGTCGTGTCTTCCTCGTAGTTCCTGTCAAAGCGCGCGCTGTTCTGTTTTAAAATATAACTGCGCTATAGGACCGCAAGGGTGGGAAAGCGCATGTATACGTTTTGCTACTTACGAGTCCATTCCTTCTCACGTACTTTGCCTGGCAAGGATGACGCCATGGTCTCCAATCTGGAAGGCCACATTGCACTTTACTTACTTCGTGTGGTCCACTCAAAAACAGAGCGTAAGTCTTGTTGATTGTTTTCGCAACAACAAAATGTTCGTCAAAGATAAAACGTTAGGTGTATTTAATTCATCATCCGATCAGGCATCAAAATGCATAGCAGCTTGAACGGGAAAAACATTGGGAAGGAAGGCCCAGAGATTCTTCAATTACAGCGTTAGTTGTTCTTGGACGCGCATTTGGCGGGCATCTCTTATTTTCGGCGGTACGGACGGGTGCGGTGGTGCTGCTAGTAGCTTCAGCGTTGCTATTGTGGAATTGTGGAAGTTACAGAAGAAAGGTAGTTGGCAGCATCAGTTCTTCGCTTCGCGGCGAGCCGAAGCTGTGTCTCCCTGTGGGAAATCTACTATTATAAGCGGAACTACTTACTCATCACGTCATCACAACTTCAGTCGGCGTAAAGTCTCGCTATTATGTAATTTCTCCTCCCCTGAGTGTTTTCCTACGCGTACGCGTGTTCAGAAACATCTTTCCAAATTTAATTTCCCTCTTTTTGGAGGTGGTCCAACTTTAGGGGGCGGAACAACTATAACGGGTGGGCCAACTTTAAAGGGTGGGCCAAGTTCAAATCTTGGGCGACTACCCGCCACCTGATATAATGAGCAGGTTGCTGACAATCCGGTGGGCAGGTTGCGATGACGTCACGTGACCTCTTTAGACCAATCAGGGAATTTCCTTATAACCGGAAACTGTGTGACGACAGCCTAAAGGCTAAAGCATTAAAAAGCGAGGACTATGTACTGCCAAAGCGTTCACTCTTCGACATACTGCTGAAGTACAGTTTTTCCCCATACCTGCACTGACACAACTGCCGTTGCGACACACTCCGGATCTCTTGAGGTAGTGGCCGTCACCGCTTCCTTTCACGAGCTGGGAACAAAATCACGCGAGATGTGTCAGATGGCATTTATGTCAATGGAGGCGCAATATCCGACCGGGTCAGACACTTACATTGCACAACCTTCCATCGTTCAGTATAGCGTCAACCCAGGCTCCCGTTTTCAAGTCAAAACAGCGCCCAGCGCATTGCGTTGCTACCTCAAGCTAAGAAGCAAGAAAAAAGAACTTGATCAGTTGCTATTTTTTTCTCCTAGTTTGAATCAACGTGCGGCCGATTTTAAATCAATGTTTAGTTGAAAACGCACACCTTCTGTGTTTCTACCCTATTACTAAAACATGCAACATTCTTATATTTTTGTATTCCGTAATGCTGCTTTATTTTTGCCGCAGCCAGGAGAAACTGTCCACAGAAAAAAACTATTTCGCAAGAACTAGTGTATTAACAGAGGCGTCTGTTAGTATACGAAGCTATGGAAGCTATTTCTTTTTTCTCATCGCGTTGGACTCGGTACCTTTTTGATTTCTTTCCTTTTTTATTGGCATCTGCTGTGCGTAGAGCGCAAATTAGCGCGTGGGTTTCGTTTCCACTTACCCACAAGCAAGTGGTAGTTCCTTTAAAAATCAGAATTTTTCAATACTCATTGTAAGCTTTCATTTTCCATCACGCGAGAATCAGCATCGTTTTTCATGCAAGAGACAAGTGTGCAACTGATGAGCCGACGCAGAGACAGGAAATCGATTACCTTGCTGTTCAACGAAGATGTGGGGACCTTGCAGTGGTACCGATACGGATCGTACGCTAGAAAAATAATTCCCAAAAGTTATGTAAGTTCTTAGTCAAACGGCGCTCAGCTCGTGCTCTGGGTTCCTCAAAATAAGCCACCTATCAAATTTATCCGAACTACAAGTCAGGTATGTTCGCGATAAGTTCCAAGAAAAATAAAGAAAGAGAAACATGTTTGTAATAGCTTCCGCGCACAGTGCAGTGTTCAAGCTCGTGAAGTTTCTGTCGTTCAAAAGGTTATTCAACTGTTTGTTGTACAGAAATTGCCGTTATCACAAGCGTTATTGCCACGATATATTTAATTCACTTCAAGGCAGCTGTAGGGCATGTTATACTGCAGGCAAGGTTCCGAAAAAATAAATAGGTTCGAAAAAAGAGAATGAGAACACATCGTTTCAAGCGTGCTCATCTTTAACAACAATATATCTTGGCTAACCTGCGCACCTTAATACTCTGAACTGTCTGTCTCGTCTCAACTTTACCTCCCAGGCAGAGAAAGTGCGTAGTTCCGTTTTAGGAGGATTGAAGCCGTACATTGTAATGTTCCATTCTGATGTCGCTTTATTTCGCCCTCTGTCATTGGTCGCCGGTCACCGCTCCAGGTGGTGTTGCCCGTGGGAGATTACGTCCTGTTGGTCGATGCAGATACGCGCCCACGATACCCATGACAATGACGATTTCTGAATAACATTATTTTTCGCACGCTCCCCTGGGGGCGCCACATCTCGTCAGTGAAAAACGCGGATTGGTGTAGTATGCTCCCTGCTACACGTTTGAACCGGATGCGGCGGCACTAAAAGGTGGCTAGCGCAGGCTCCGCGCGCAGACCATATGAGCCTGCTCTTACAAAAATTTCTATGGATAGTCTATAGACTGTCGAGACTTCTGTCTAAAACTCTATAGACTGTCTACAGAAAATCTTAGGAACAGTCTATAGGCAATACAAATCCCAAAGACAGTCTATAGACAATCTATAGATTTATGGCCATACATTTTAGTAGACTTTTGTCTATAGACAGTCTGTAGACTATGAATATAGAAAAAGAAATATCGATAGAAAGGCAATAGATTTTATATGTAGTCTATAGACTGCCTAGAGACCATTATTATAAAAGTGTGATCGGTCGCTTGCTTTCCCATCTTCTGTTGCTTCTCCACGTGTCACATCGCGACTAAATGAAATGAAATGAATTATCACAATATACGGCCCCTGGTCATTGTTCAGCATAAAGTGAGACGAGATTGCATATCGTTTATCACTTACCAGGCGGAGGCGTGGTTGTCACGTGGTAAATGGTTTTGTTCTCTCTGGTGCAGCTCCCGCTTCGACAGATGCCCACTTCTATATCTTTACCGCCAGTGCTTGCTCTCTCTGAAATCTGGATAGTTATATAACCAATGATTGTCATACTGACGTATTTGCCATAGTTCGTTTTTTACCCGAAGTGCTAGTTAAGCATTAGCCTAGCAGTCTCATATTTGAGTCATTATTCCAATGACGTTAGTACTCTAAAGTGGCCCAAATTTATTCACACCTCCAACGTATTTTCAATGAGCGCCAACAGGACACGGGACATAAACCTATCGCTAGACGCCAATTGCTTCAACGGCGTGATACCGATACGGTGATACCGATCGTATCTGCTGCGACGTTTTTTGCTACGCTGGGCAAAAATATGTTTGCGATCACTCGAGAAAATGGTAAATGTAATCATAATGCTTTCAGTTTTTGAATTTATTTCGCCGTCATTGTTGTCTTCACTACTTGTATTACTTAGGCACCTTCATGCCGCTATATAATGCGAGTAAAAATCTTTAGGATTAGTTAGTAAATAAATAAATAATTATGGTGATGTCAGAAATACTTTCCTGCTCGAACTAGGGGCTGTTAGTAAACGTAGCCTTAAGATTACAGACTGAAAAATGCTAAATGTGCGTGCCGATACTACAGCTGTCTAATCAGACACGTGTAACAAAACAGGAGCGACAGTGCAATCCTGAAACAAACGTTGAAGACAAGTCCTGATATTTATGTGCCTGCAGTGTATACGGCGCTTCGTTTAAAGCCCAGTTGTAGCAACGCCTATGCTTTCTATGTCAGGCTCCTAGACATATTACTTCCCTAGAACAAATTAGTTCCATTTCTGGTAACTTCGTTTGCCATTTCATTCAAGCCGACGTGGATAGAGGCTCTAATTTTATATTATAACCTTCTTATCAGTCCGCCATAGAACTTCAACCTTTTTATTTTTTCAAACATGGAGGTATCCTTACCCGGCACCGTGTTCCGTCCTTCACCCACGATCTCCTATTCCTGGAATTACTGGGCGCTGGCTGTCTCTCGAAGAAGCCGGAGCCTGCGAGAATGTTTGGCGGACCGCATATTGCCTCCGCGTGCGTTGTTCAAGGCTCGTGTTATCGCGTTACCGTTTGCGGTGTAGACCACGAAGCCCTCGGCGTCATAATCAGTCATGTCTTCTTCGCAGGTGCACTTGTCCACCATCGACAGCTTTGGAGAGAAAAGAGGAGGCAAGGAAGGGGACGGAATGAGGTGTAACGTTTGGTGGGCACCTTGTAATGGCAGCAGTAGCGGAGATTGCGACAGCTGTTCAAAATTCGGTCGAGCCGAAGTCAAGTTTTTGCATGTAGAAGACCTTCTTGCTTCCCAAGAAAGATTTTTCATCTCCGTTTTATTTTCGTTCTGAAGGTGGTGTCGTATAAGGTCAGATCCGTTTGGCCAAAACTACAAGAAAAATGAATGCTATAAATTCCAGGAGGGATTTTCAGGGGTAAGACTGTACAACGCGTGTACAGTGTACTGCTGTTACCGCTATTGTGCCTACAATAAGGCGTACTACGCATCTTGACTAAATAAAAATAATGTTGTTCTCGTACCCTAAACAATACCCTTATGTTTCCTGCCAGAAATAAGCAACGAAAGTACATAGGAAGCAAAAGGTAGAACAATAGAGACAAAAGCAGGCAAACAGCTACAGTTACGTGAAACCCTGCTGCATACTTTCAGTTTTACAAGGACTGGTTCGAGGAAACCTTCACTGCTCGCTTCTTCCTAATGGCACGATGACTTAGCTTCAGGGCTGTGCTCTCCAGAAACAAATATTTAAATGAGCTGTTCCCTCGTTATTAAGAATGCCTTAACTGATGAGGACAGTGTTTTTTCGCTTTCAGACGACTTTAGGTCGAAAAAAAAAATTGTTCGTGCATAGTCCCAACCGGCATTAAAGTTTTCTTTCTTGCTTCTGTAAGAGCAGTCATGACATTATATCTAATAACTCTGCGTGCATGTTGTATAGGAGGTTGCAAACGCACTTACCACATCAAATATTGTAAGGGACTTATTAATGCGTGAATATTAGAAGGGTCTGTGCAAACTACAGTAGAGACGCCGTCACGCGTTACGCGTAACCTCAGGACGTCATCATAACTTTCCTCCGGATTGTGAGCAATCTGCCCACCGTGGCAGCTGGCAGCTAAATTAATGATTTGCCGCGAGAGGTTACACGGTAAGAGCAACCTGGGTCTCACCAGCCCCATCGGTGGCTGCGCTCGAAACAGCCACCTGCCGGGGCAGTGGCGCATCGCTTAACCGGTGCACCACAGCGCCAGGAGGGGTATGAGGACTCCCAGGGATCTGTCAAGGACCACTTCCGCATATTTGGGCATTAACCTTTTAAAGTTATCGTGTCATACAAAATCAGCAGCAACAAACATTGCTAACGCATTCAAACTATCCACCAAGGATCGCCTAAAAGACTTTTTTTAAGCGAAAAGCTTCTCTACGCCAGCTTTTCGAGCCGTCAGCGGTGCCGCAACTTTGACCTTGAATGTAGCTAGAGGTCAGCGGGGCCACAAGTTTGACCTTGAATGTAGCTAGAGGTCAAACCATGAGCTTAACTGGTGGTAATCAGGTTCGACGCACGACGTCAGCTACAGCAGCCAGCCAGTGGCTGTTATACCAACTATCTCGACTTTGACCTTTGACTTTGACCCCCGGTCAAGCGGGAAAGCGTCTGCCGGCTTCGCATGCGCAGGTCATGAATGTGGGTTCTGCATAAAACGCCGGTGCACTTTCATGCGTTCAGCCTAACGCTAGCTGCGTTCGATGCGACGCCTGCCGTGGAAACCAGCAGTAGCTCGACCACAAACGTAGCCATGGAGATGCAACTTTTCGCTTTCGACCAGGGTTAACCAGATTTTTTTTTCCGAACTCACTATTTTGCGAAATCGCCTAAATTGTCATGCGCCATTTCCAGCCGTCGGGGTTTCGGCGCCCATCACAGCGACTCTCTGTGCAAGCGAAGACGCTGAAAGGGAGGAGGAGACGTTGCACCCAAGAGAAGCCTAACCGTACATTTTCTTCCACAAGCTGTATGTTTAGCCTGTTCCTAACACACTGCCTTTTACGCGTACCATGAGCATGGACTAGAGAAGGGGACACATGGCTCATATCCCTTTATTTTGTGTTTCTTTGTGGTTCGCTGCAGAGAACAGTGGAATCAGTTTCCTTTGAGCTTAGAATATGACAAGTCACCATGTCTGTTTTGTTTTTTTTTCACCACCGATAATATTCATTCTGCCTAGCCACAGCAGACCGCAGTCAACTCTTCGATTAAAATATGCGTCGTTACCTTAAGAAATTAGTGACTTAATATAAATTAGTATACGCGTTTCTATGAATCACTTCCTTGTCAGTACTTGTAGTGCTTAGTACTAGCTAAACGGAAACGAAAAATGTTTAATTGTGGATAGTTAGGCATAAACTTTATTCCGGGGAATCAAGGAAGTAAATACCAAGAACTATAAGTCTCTTCATCCAGTGAACAGAGCTCGTTGCTCATGTTTAAACCGGAAATGACTCGCTGCTTGCCCTGCCAAAGATGTCCCTGAATATATCAGCGCGAGTTCTGCAGAATGGTGTTATCAATTTCAGCATTTATTATTCACAGAAAGAAACTCCATGAGCTGACCATCAGCAGAGCAAGGAAAAAACAGCGCGATAAAACACGGACATATAAATAAACGACACACATAGCGCTCGTGTGCTTCGTTTCTTTGTGTCCGCGTTTAATTGCACTGTTTTTTTTCTTTTAAATGCATTACCAACTAGCCCGGAACCTTGCTCTTCTGGAACATCAGCAGAGCGCATCAGAAGATCTTATTTGTTATTTTTCTGCACATTTTTTTTTCCTTTTCTTCGCTTCCAGGTCGACTGCACACTAAATCACCGACTCCCTGGTAAGGCACATTGTTCTAAAGAAAGACAAAAAAATACCCGCGCTTACGTTAACGCCAACGTCAACTGAATGAGTAGTACAGGGTGCATCGGCGACTCCTGAACTTCCTGAAGCTGTTGCGGTACCGGTCGTTGCTGCGGTTACTGCGTCATTGTGTTCATCCGCCAGCAGAATGTTCAGGCAGAGTGCTGAAAAATTAAGAAAAAAAATGGTTCAGCCACGGCCCAGCACGTAACCACCGTTTCTATCCTAGTATAAAACAGAGCCCCCAACAGAACAACACAGCAAAGTTTCTATGGGGAGCGCCTGTGGTATGCTACAGCGCCCTCCAAACACTGTTAGGTAGGCACAGCTTATCCCAACATCAGATACTAATATTAGCCTTGCCCCAAGAGTTGGTAGCATGCGCCATTTTCTACGCGTCGTTCTGCTACCGTTCAAACAACTTCACTTCTTGGCGAGCTGGACTTCGATGACCACAACTCAACTAGTTCATTTTGGGTGGAAAAGCTCAAACGGACGAAAGACAGAAAAAGAACAAGGAACACACAGACGCCAAACTTTATCAACTAGTCCAATTGTCCATCCCACAAAAAGTGGGGCGCACCATTCGCAACATCGAACACTAGCTACCAGAGAGGCAACCATGGCCATCACTTTGGCAGGGACGTCTATGACAACCACCACCATCGCGAACAAAGGCCTTGGTTCGGAAGCGAGTCTTTCGATTAGCCTTTCTCTCTTCAGACATGCTACGATGGTAAGCAATACAGACAGGAAAATACAGGGGGGAGGGAGAAAAAAACTCTATTTTCCGCAGGTAGATGTGTGGTGGTAGTAGTGATGAAGGAACTCGAGGATACGCGCTGCAGTGCCCATAAAGATGACCTAGATTAGGTTTAGGTTAGGTTTATGGAGGTTTAACGTCCCAAAGCGACTCAGGCTATGAGAGACGCCGTAGTGAAGGGCTCCGGAAATTTCGACCGCCTGGGGTTCTTTAACGTGCACTGACATCGCACAGTACACGGGCCTCTAGAATTTTGCCTCCATCGAAATTCGACCGCCGCGGCCGGGATCGAACCCGCGTCTTTCGGGCCGGCAGCCGAGCGCCGTAACCACTCAGCCACCGCGGCGGCTAAAGATGAACTAGAGCATGCGCATTGATGCCTAAAAAAGGTAAATACAAGGTGTAGAAGTCATGAGTGAGCATGTCGGTATAACATGATACGAGCATCTTGAAACTTGTTAAAACTGGCACTGTGAAGTGCTTATGGTACAGATGCCACTGACAGTGTTAAATGCGACTGTAATCAGAAGAGATGTGCGATTACACGTTTTTCTCCGCAGCTTCTGTGTGTATAATTCCTTATGCGTTATTTTTTTATGTACAGCAGCTGCTAGTTAGAGGGATTTTGGCAACGTCTGCATTGCGTGGCTAAAAGAAATGCAACGACAACCAAGTTACCTTAGCAGCTATGGCTTTCACATATCAAACGCGATGTTGTAGGATCAATAGCAGGCCTCATTTTTATCGAGGCGAAATAAAAAAAAACAACTATAACAACGGTACTTTATTCATCAGCGTGAACTCGAATCGACACCGAACCATTGTCAGCCATTCGTCTTTCAGGGCGGGTAAAGGCACCAGCAGCATGCATGCATGATGAATCTGTTTCAGTTGAGCACAAAAAAAAAACAGTTCATTAAAATTAGATTTGCTTAACTGAGACCATCTAACATAAGCCAGGTTCTTACATTAATGTCTTAAACAGTCGCCTACTTTGATTAAATACTCAGCTGAGTAATTCATGTAGCGTAGCATATCTGCACAACTGCAAACGCCTCTGCCGTGATTTCAGAATACTTAATTTTAAAATTCAAAATTATTTATTTACTCTTGAAACCACGATTAAGATCCGCCAAACACTGTCTGGACCCTTAGTTGTGACCTATAGTAATGAGTCTAAAAATCAAATACAATAACGCAAATACCTCACTGGGTGTTATTATGCCAGATACAAAATGTCAATTTGGAAGAGCGGGGCAAGGTAAACTTCAACTCATATGTAAAAGGAAGTCAACATCACTATGAACAGTTGCACAAATTCAAGAAAATTCGTGCATATTCAGTTTTACTGCAGAACCGCATGCACACAGTAGGTCGTCATCATCATCAGCCTGAATACGCCCACTGCAGGGCAAAGGCCTCTCCCAGGTCTCTCCATTAACACTCTTTGATAGCTGCGGCCACCGAATTCCCGCGCAAGGGCTACTTCCCACCATACCCGAAATTTTATGCGTAATACCTGCGAGTTAAAGTACAACACAGTAAAGTACTGCAAGCTTGACGCTTCTTACCATGAAGCACGAATAGTGTAGCGAAAAGGGGTGCGCAAAGAGTCGACAGACTAGATTGCGTCATGACGGTTGTCCACAGGGTTGTGCGTACGAAGGCCACCTTCTGCTGCTAAGCGCGAAGAAAAACCCACGACGCGAAGTCAGCTCCGTAGAACAGCCAGGATATGATCTATGACCTTTTTGTTTGTTTCGAAGATACATTGTTTCCTTCCAAGAATTTCGCGACAAATTCCACCATGAAGTGGCGTTGCTATACGCCTGGAAAACTTGTAAATTGTTCCCCACAAAGTGGGAAAAAATAAACCTGGAAAAGACGCATGGCTGCTATCGCAACAACGAAAAAAATTAAAATGATGCCCGACATCACAACTCCTTGTCATCGTACTTTGATTAGCTTTTACTTTTTTTCTCCTCTGCAAAGAATGTTTTGGAATAATTGTTCAATAGCATGCGCAGCCGTCGGCACATTCTTCTCGAATTCGCTCGCGCATTATTGTCTTCGTTGCTCTCTGTGCAGGTGGAGTTCGCTGTAACGGCTTCTTTACTTACGACAGCAATGAAGAACGCTAACCTTTCGCCAGAAAAATGGGACAATCCAATTTTTGTTGTAAGTTGTATTTCGCTATTTCGCATTGTCCCAGAGGCCATACAGTGTCACGGGTGTTGCAAGACAATGTGTCTTGTGTTTACCCTAAGTAGGCCTATACACGGCTTCTCAGCAACACCGTACAGCGTGACGAAAGGTATAGAGCAGGTATCAGCTGATCAGTAGACAAGTTTCCATAGTTAACGACATTTAAGACAATCGTAGATCAACTGGTGCCTCTGCTGCAGCTATTTGCAAGCTCGCGGGAATCGGCTGAAGCTCACTTGAGCTGCCTTCGGCGGCATTCCTTCAAGAAACAACTTCAATTCGAAGTGTAATGCATTTATGCAATGATGTAGGTTTATAAGTGGACAGTATCTCTTCGTGTCACCACAAAGATATATTCCGCCATCTGTGATAACTTAATGCCTAAACAGGGTCTTTATGCTATACTGGAGAATGACCCTCGCTGAAAAGAAATATTTCTTGACCTCGTGCCACAAAAATGTCATTTCGTTCTCATTACAAATGTGCCCATATATCGAGGAGCAGGAGGAATAATCTCTAAATAGAATGTGATGATAGTTTCGCCTAGCAGAGAGTAAGAATAGAAAGCGGGGAAAAGTTTGAGCGATATGCTAATACATTTTTGAGAATAATTTAAATCATAGCGTACAAAGCGAAAACGGGACAAATGCTGACAGGACGCTGGAAAATTAATATAACGCTTGTCCTCCGTCCTCTTGTCCTTAGCCTCGCTTACGTTTTATGAAATGTGATTCCTTTTTGAAAAAAAAAACGAAGAGTAAGAAGGTCACGAAATAATTGAAATACGGGTAACCTGGGCATGCCTGCAAAAGTGGGTTCGGAATGATCATAAAATGTGCCACAGTAGGACCACGGCCGCTCGGTTGAAAGGTTCGTGGTAGAACGATGCAAAAAATATCTTAAACGTAAAACAGAACTAAAGTAACGAACTCATGTGAGCCCCACCGAAGATGCACAGTGGGTATATTGTTGGGATGCTGAGCGCAGAGTCGTCGTTGACACGGCAGTATGATTTGGTAGGGGTGTTCAACGTCCCCAATCTGCACCTGTTCCCTACGAGGGACGCCCAGGTAAAGGGCTCGGGATAAGTTTAAACGTTAAAAAAATTAAAATGTTAAAGGTAATTTAAAGCACATTGTCATTTTCTACACTTCGAATTAGCTGAAATGCATGATCCCTAGGTGGTCGAAATTATTCCGGAGACCTCCACTGTGTACGGCAGCTCTGTCTATATTTCTTCTCCTAGTCCCTCCTTTATCCCTTCCCTTAAGGCGCTGTTCAGCAGGTGTCCACCGAGATATGTGAGACATTTACTGCGCCATTTTCATTCCCCAAAAACCAATTTTCATTTTTCCGGTCGGGAGTAGATCTCGTGACCTTGGGTGAGCAGCCAGGCGCGTGACCTTGCTCCCTGGGTCAGTGGACGCCTCAATCGCGCTTTGAGGTTCTCCGTTCTGCCTGGTATGCTTCATTTCCGCTGCCCCAGCTCAGGTGCTTCAGTATCGATGGCAGACGCGGCTAGCAAAAATCTTTTCCTTCTTCTGTTATTATTATTTTACTAAAACCACTTACTAATACTACTACGTGGCGGTGCTGAGAGAGAGATGTGGGCTGCATTCATTAGCGCTGACAACGCTGTGGCACACACGCGGCACTGCAGCAATAGGCCGCAGCGTTCACTGGGTGGACAACCTCTCGCGATCAACCATTAATTGCCACAAGCCAGGGTGGCGGGGTGGGCCTTTCATTGGAGGGAATTTCACACTCGTCTGAGAAGTGCTACTTACCAAACAAACACTTGACTCAATCTGCTCGATTCTCGAAGTTGCCGTAGGAGCATTCAACTTGGCAGCAAAGCCCCATACTGAGCTGAGAATATCGTTTCTGCATTTTCTTTTTCAGTAGTCTAGCATTACGCGGCAAGAAAACGCAAAAAAGAAAATCTGATGTCCTGCCGTTCCGGTGACGCAATTTTATGGCACTAATTTCACAAGTAAATTCATGTGCGGTCGTGCTCGCACTGTTCTGTAATGGAGACTACAGTGTTCTCTGCTAACTCATTTAGCCGCTCTTGCTGTCTTGTTTACAGCAAAATTTTAACCGTGATATGAGCAGGATGAACTAAACAATAAACGTGAAGTCAGTGATAACATACAGGCAAAACAAAGGCGGTTCATCAGAGCCACGGATAGGGTAACAGGGGGCCGGCAGAAAACTAGATCGAATGATAAAATCCGGCGCTTATACTGGGATACGGTGACGTCACGTGGCTGGCGCGAAACAGAGAGCGGGGTACACGATACGGGCTTGCCGAAGCATGCAGGCCGCGCCGAAAATTCCAAACCCACAACCTGAGCAGTAGACGGCCGTGCCGTCCAGCTCAAGCCTAGAAGACCAGGAAGCTGCATGGCTCAGTGGGCGCAGCAAACAGCTAAGGCCGTAGGAATAAAGCTTAGCAGCACCACCACATCTTGTGCATGTAGCTCCTGACTTGCACATCACTCTATAATAAATAAAAAAGCAAAGAAGAAATCAGAGCGTAGGTTCCCGGACAATATGACATGTTTGTGTTCGTAGCAACTTCCCGTCCGTGCAGCCGATCATGACCGGTGAGAAGGGACCTGACACGGGCAGCATACCGCACGGGCTGCGTCTTTCTCTACGTAATCATTAGCGCATGCCAGCTAGTGTCGGTTTTGTGCATTGTCAGTTGTTTAATCGCCATTAATTATTTTTTCATTATCTGCTCCTTTATTTCCTCCCTTTCCTTAATCCCTTCCTCTCTGGTGCGGTCAAAATGCCCACCCATGCAGTGTAAGACTGCTACCGCGCATTACCTTTCAACTGCAAACAACCCCTACATAGACTCGCACAGAGCATTCGAGAGGCGTCTCGATGTGTTTGACGGCGTCTCGCGAGCGCGTCCCACCTGATGGCAGTGCGGGATACGCCGAAGCGCGAGGCACGGCACGTGGTGGTCGTCGATCTGCGCATGCGCGCTGTGCGATCAGGCTCGAACGCGACGCCCAGGTTTGTACCTACCAGTTATACATCCTGTGTAGCTTGTTTACAGTCCTGAGCAAAATGAGAGGGTACAAATTTTGCACAAAATTGCGGATTTTGTCGTTAGTTCTCCACTAAGTTTGGGAAAGGGTTTTGGATATCATACGCCAAGAGGAACACTACTTAGAAAACAGAACAAGCTGGCTTGTCGCGCATAATCACGGCGTAATCAAGAAATGAATGCTCAAAATAACTTCCCTCTCAAATTGCTCGTGACTGTACTTACATCCGCGGATGTAGAATCATTATGCCGCCACGCCGCAGAGGCCACCTGAGTGCTCTCCAAATATGCTCTTGGTGGAGACCCAGACAGTGGCTTCCACACAGCAGAGTAATGAACCGTACCCTCTGCACCTACATGTAGATAGCAAGTCTGCAGTCGCCAACATGCACAGCTTGCGTGAGCGTGTTCTGCAGCGACGACCGAATTCTACGCAACCTTCCGCGTGTAGCGATCTCTAACCATTTCCTTTTGCATTTCTATTAAGCTTTAAGATTTGGACAGTCCCTCAAGGTTGCCTCATGTGTTCCATTGCAATTCGCGCACTTTAGCGCATGCACTGTACACGTAAGTCCAGCGTGTATACCTACGCAACTCAGACATGTCCTGCTGACGCCCAATTAACTGACACTTGCGACATTGCAAAAGCCATAGGCTCATATGGGGTCAAGGTGGCTCACAAGTTCTACTTTTACATGCGGCAGCAATCTTCTCTTCAAACACGATCCCTAACGCACCTATAGTCCAAAGCGGTGAATGTCAGTTATGTGGACATTAAATTACAACTTCGGTAAGTTACCGTCGATGATGTCCAGGTCGAACTCGTAAACAACAGCTGTTGTACTTACGTCGTCGAAAAATGGGCCTTCCATACTGCCGAAGCTCGATACGGCCTTCAGAGTGCCCAAGGTTGCCCGATTCGACATATCAACAGAGCAAATGTTTAGGAGAGGCTGTAAGAGTTTGCCGGTTGAATGAATTCGTCTTCTGCGACCGCGACAGGCATATCGGGTATCGTGTATAAAAATGCTTGCCCACAGAAACTGGTATTTTCCCGGGATGCTCGGCAACTCCAGGACCGCACGCCGTTAAATTAGTTTTGGTTCTGAGACAAGGAAATGACGCAGTAACTGTCTTACATATATCGGTCGCAACCCGGACCGCGCCGTAAGGGAAGGTTTGTAAACGAGGGACTGAAAGAATAGAGGAAGAACGAGGTGCCGTAGCGCAGGGCTCCGGAATAATTTCGACCACCTGGTGATCTTTAACGTGTACTAACATCGAACAGCACATGGGCGCCTCTTGCATTTCGCTTCCATCAAAACGCAGGCGCCACGGTTGGGTTCGAAACCGGTTACTCCGACTCAACACCCGAGCGCACTAACCACTGAGCCACCGGGTCTAAAACTCATTTTTTGGGGCGTCGGTTCAAGAACTCGCTGTTTCCACCATCGTACTACATATATTTTGAGTCGGATAAAGTATAGATGTCCCCGGGAGCTCTGAGGTGAGACATTCGTTTTCTGCTCGCCGGTCCGAAGCTCGGAAACTATTATCCACTGGAGACAGACGAGACTAAGAGACATCCGTCATTGTTTATGACGGTGATACCGTCACATAGACGTTATCAGAAGCAATCAGGCATGAAAATATGAGGAACACGTGAAGGTTTACCGGCACGCCCAGCCTAGAGCCGCTGAAGAAGGAATCGTAAAAATCGAACGTAGAACCGTATAGTGTCTCGCCGTTTGGGTGCATAATGCCCAACTGCCTCCTTTTGTTGTCAAAGACGTTTCATTCGCGCTGCGGTGGTTATAACCCATTAAGTTTTTGAAATAACACGCAGGGAGGCGAAAATGATCCCCATGCTTTCAGTCCGCTTGTGCAGAAAATAAGCGGACCGAAAAACGTCGCCCAAGCTCCCGCACACACGTGCTTGGCGAAACCTGCGCGTCCAAATCAAGATCTAGATACCATTCCATCTAGACGGGCGAGAGGCAGACAACGAAAACATAACAAAAAAGTATGGCCGCTGGAAACGCCACGTCGGCCGTCTGCCCATGGAAGCGGCGGCGCGGTGAAGTGCTCTGTCATCCAGCGTCAGCACCCAAGGGCAATTTTCTAGGTCTCTTCGATTAGGCTGCACTTACTGCAATAGTTCAAGGAGTGCAGCACTCCCGTCTTCGTTACGCAGCTGTTGCCAGCCTAGTGCAGCACGACTTGCGCTCTCGGAATTGGAGGTGCAGTTGTAGTGCAGCGATATGGTGGCCGCCACGTGTATAGGTCGGATAAGATTTGATTGCAGTTTAAAATGAAATGATGACTATTTATTCTTGAAAGGATGAGGTGGGTAACTTTATGGCGTCAGAATATTTAACCTAAGCGGTCAAGTCGAGCTCCATGAGTAGCATTTCAGCCCATATTGTAAATCCCCTGTGCATATACATGCAACGACTTTTTTTTTTCAGTAAAACGACCATTTACTGAGGCTGGCTCGTAGCAAAGCTTAGTGCGATTTGCTGCTTGAAGGTTCTTTACGGGTTTCGAGATTTTGGTGGCCACTGGTCTCGACAGCACGCAGTTGGTTTTGATTTGATGGCGGCACTATGGCTACCAGACGACTAGGCCTGCACTCGACTATTCGTTTTGGAAGCAGCCAATGGCAACCTGCACTTGAACTGATGCTGCACGCTCGCGGCACCGCCACGGAACTTGACGGAACCAGCGCAGACAAATCGAAGAGACCTTCTATCGCTGATAAGTGCGATACCGCAAAAATCTGTAAAAAAAAAAAAAAAAACCCTCTCCGCGACAATAACGCGCATGCGCAAGCGCCCGAAAGTGACGACGTATAGTGACGATTCCAGTCAGACGCCAGTCAGCCTTCAGCGAGAGTGGCCACGCTATTCGTGCGCTCCGCAAACCGCACGGCTCGCAAGACAGTCATTCTCGTCTGAGCCTCCGTGAAGCGAACGCGCGCGTGCGTCTGCTCTCCGGCGCTAGCTCCCGCCACAGTGCAGCCGGGAGCGCCGCTGTCTGGGGCGCCGGCGGCTCGCGATTTTTCGCCTGCCGGGTTTGGACCTCACTGGCAACGCCTGCCTGGATCATTTCCCGCCTTCCAGTGGACTTCCCTGCAAATCAAACTTGTTCCTACCATGTCCCTGCCAGTTATTCGCCTCCTATCGAAGCTTCTGCAGCCGCGGCCGTCTGCAAAAGGACTCATTACGGCCGCCATAGACAGTTTCGACTGCGGACAGTCTGCTCTTTGATTGCGTTGTGCTGCAGCAATATCTGAGACTACGCTTGCCTCCTCAGGCTGTTCTATCGTGGTGGGCTGTTGGGGGCGGCCAGCTGCGTTTCCTTAAACAGTGGAGCTTCGTGACTGAGGGGACCGACGAACTCCCCCGTGCTTGTGCTCCGTGGTCCCTGCCGCATATGGCTAGCCGTGGTATTTGTGCTGTTCGCTGCGTCCGTCACATTGGATAGACGTTGGACTACCTTTCCCAGCTTCGTCGCCCCTCTTCACGCGCCTCAGTTTGGCTGTCCTATCCCGGCACCACTCCGCCGCAACAGCCAAGTCGCCATTTCGGTCACATCCCGCTGCTCTTGGTTGGTAGAGTTGGTCGACAAGCCGCGAGAACTGACTTTCGCCATACTACTGGCAGTGCTTATGGACATGACTTCGTGCCCTTTGCCAGTGGTTTGTCTTCACCGGACCACCTAGATGCCTACAAGCCCCTGCATTCACGACTGACAGACGACTGTCAAGGAACACCCCTCCGAGCCAGGCCGCCGGCATCGAAGGTGAGTGCGAGGCAAAGCCTCGCGGCGAGGGCGACATGTGTCCGTGGAGCCTGCTCTGTGCTGTTAGAGAAAATTTAAGCTTCACTTGCGCTGTTCCCGCAAGCATTGGCTAATGACAAGCAACAGCATTTGAGAGGTTTCGTGTTCCGTCGCCATCGGGTTTTTTTGTGCGTGACGCAAGCGCGGTGAGCTAGGACTCGCGGTGCGTATAGCTTTAGGCTTAGCTCACAATATGCAGGTCAGCTGTAGGGGGTTTAGATATGCAAGCCCACTGCCGTTTGCGTCACTGAACAAAAACCCGTTCCGAACGGCGTTGCGACCCAGCCACTATGCGCCCTTGAGCGGCATGTGGTTTGTGGCCGCGTACGGCGCTCGGAAATTCTCGCCAGCTTCGTCCAGCAACTCCGAAGAACGGACGCTGCCTGCGGTCTGCGGCACATCGTGTTTCCGCTGCAGCCAAGGTAGTTCGCTTTCCATATACTTGTTTCAGCACCACGGCTTGAGGCATCAGTCGCGCTCACTTTGCTGCCAACGGTGAGTATTCTTGCTATGCGCTATGCTTGCGTGTCTGTCACCTTCTTTTTTTTCTTTGCAGATGTGCCCACCTAGGGTCTCCCCTGCACACAGAAAGCACGGAGCCGACTCAGCAAGTGCAAGCTCGGATCTCTGGTCTTGTTTCGGCATCCATGCACCGCGGAAGATATTCCCTCCTTGCCTTGCACATGCTGCTGCCTCCTGTCAAGAACGCTGTGGCGAAAATAACCAAGCGCCGACCAAAAGGTGTTGTCAAGATGGAAGGACGTTTCGACTTCCACACGGAAGTCTTGTTCACTGAAGGAAAAATTTCGCACACAAAGCTTAAGTACGTTGTGCTAATCGTCGCAGGCATCTAGCGTACGAGGGCGGTAGATTGCCGATGTTACGGTTGAGCGTCTGATCTGTTGTCTGGATAAACAAAGACTCCAGATATTGGCGTGACATCCAGTTTTTCTCACGGCCGATAATTGCCGCTTCTTCCCAAGCGATATCATGCTCCGTGTTTTTAACGTGTTAAGCCAGTGCGTTGGAACAAGCCTTCTTTTTCTTGACTGTCGACGGCTTCGACTGCGCTACACTGCATCGCATCGTAAGGTTTTCTGCGTTTTCGATAAGCAGGACCACGACTTATTGAAACGAGAAGACTAACATGGCTGCAGATGAAGCCGGCACCCCCTGAGGCTGTATCGGCACCAAGTGCCGCTCTAAGGGGCCGGAGGATGCAGCATATTCAAAGTTAACGTGGTATACGCCACATTTGCTCTCGACAGTACAGCCGGTGTGCAGGGTGACTCTCGGACGCCTCCGAATGTTCACGACATCCGCGGTTGCCTTTGGTGAAGCTTCTTTTTTTCTTTGCAGATGTGCCCACCTAGGGTCTCCCCTGCACACGGAAAGCACGGAGCCGACTCAGCAAGTGCAAGCTCGGATCTCTGGTCTTGGCTCGGCATCCATGCACCGCGGAAGATATTCCCTCCTTGCCTTGCACATGCTGCTGCCTCCTGCCAAGAACGCTGTACTGTCGAAGGCTTCGACTGCGCTACACTGCATCGCATCGTAAGGTTTTCTGCGTTTTCGATAAGCAGGACCACGACTTATTGAAACGAGAAGACTAACATGGCTGCAGATGAAGCCGGCACCCCTTAAGGCTGTATCGGCACCAAGTGCCGCTCTAAGGGGCCGGAGGATGCAGCATATTCAAAGTTAACGTGGTATACGCCACGTTTGCTCTCGACAGTACAGCCGGTGTGCAGGGTGACTCTCGGACGCCTCCGAATGTTCACGACATCCGCGGTTGGCTTCGAGAAGCTTCTTTTTATTTTTGCAGATATGCACACGGAAAGCAGGCAGACGACTCGGCAAGTGCAAGCTCGGATCTCTGTTTTGGTTCGGCATCCATGCACCGCGCAAGATATTACCTCCTTGCCTCGCATATGCTGCTGCCTGCCGCTGAAAACGCTGTGCTTCCGGTAACTCCAACTGTAAGTTTTCTGTGTTTTCTATAAAGAGAACTGTGACTTAAGAAACCAGAAAAACCCGCCGGGGTGGCTTAGTTGTTTTGGCGTTTAGCTACTGACTCCAAGGTCGCGGGATCGATCCCGTTCACGGCGCCCTTGTTTAGATAGAGTAGAAATACAAAAATACCCATGTTCTGTGCAGTGTCATCGCAAGTGGTATCGCAACCCCAGCCCTCCACTACGGCGTCCAAAGTGACATGGCTCCAGATGAAAGCGCCGGCCTCGCCGTTTCCCCCTGAGCTGTCTTGACACCAGCAATGTGGTGGTGAGTCGAAGCTCGCATGGCGTGCGTCACGTTCACTCCCAACAGTAAAGGAAGTGTAGTGTGCCCGTCGGACACCTCTATAGCACGCGCACGACATCCATCCTTTCCACTTGTCTTTGCAGATATGCCGGCTTTGGTTCTCGGAGCTCGTTCATTAAGTACGAGCTCAGATCTCCGGTCCTATCCGGCATCCGTGCACCATGCCAGATATTCCCTACTTGCCTCGCGTGTGATGCAGCCTCGCTCCACAGGAGCTTTATCTAGCAATACAAATCTGTCTTATGAGTCTACAACAGTTGAGAGACCACATAACACTTGTACTGTTCGCACTTCATTCAAATATAAATTAGTTGTTTCGCACTGTTATGTCTCTTGTTTAGTCATTTTGCTACCAGTTACCTATGTGTACACTAATTTCGCCCAATCCTGCTGCAGCTAGTGCATTTATTTGTGGGCACGCACTCTAGAATTCTACACCTAAACAAATTCTTACCCGTCTTACATATATCGCACCTGCACTGCAGGCAATTATATTCGCTTGATTCAGACACCAAGCATTATTTTTGTGTGCGTGATATTTTTGACATCCACAAATACTTTCCTCCCAGCAAACATGTCGTTAGTACCTTTACGGTTTAAAGGCGGTTCCCTTTTTATTTCTTAGATTTTGCCTTTCATCGTAATTTGTGCACGTATGGTCATTTACCTCGAAGTTTCTCGTTAGTTTAAAAACTGCTCCTCGATTTTATCCAAATGGCTGTCAGTCATTTATTGCAAATTCTTCAATTCAAAAACAAACAAGCCTTCGCATTGGTGGAGTCATTCCTGATCACCTATATTTGCTAAATAGTTACCTTTGCATACTTTCAAGGGGGCCTCTTGACCAGGCAAGGTGGACGCCAGTTCGGCTCTTTTGAGGCATGCAAGGTTATTCCTTTTTTAAAATACTACAGTCTCTATTTGAACACTTCGAATCGTCTTTCCCTGCCTTCCATTATTCCTTACGCGTCTCACCAGTACATTAAAAAATTTAGCCTTTCAATTTTTCTATTGAAGTGTATAGAGATGGTCATTGTGCTTTTTTGTGTCTTGAGGTAGTGCACAAGATCGGATGAAATAGGAAAGATTAGGAAATGAAACCAACGATACTTGTGTCATGAGCTTGGAAGAGAAAGGCGACGCAGCGATAGTAAAAGCAAAAACCAGACATTTGCGACTCACCTCTTCATGGCTGCAGTATAATATTTCTCAGTCAACCTGCAGTCTTTTTTGACGCCACCTGGTCTCGTTTCCACACTCTGCCGATATTTTTCATGCAGTCTCTCCTAGATCCCTTAAACATTCATTTCCCAGATGTCCGCCAGATGTATTATATCGCTCCTTCTGTCCACATTGCATTTGATGACATTTTTCCATTAAATGAAAAGATGCAGCCCTTTCCTCTCGTTCACGGTTTGTTGCAGAACCACCTCAGGCTCTTTCCTTCTCATATTCTCCGATGCCTCTCAGGATCGCGAAAAGGCAGGTGCGGGCATTTTTTCAGATTCACTGGGTCGGTCCTTTTCTCTCCATCTTCCTGGCTTCACTCCAATTTATCTGGTCGAATTATTAGCAGTAATCTTAGCCTTACGTAAGATAGAATATACCGTTTCCCAAGTCATGGTTATGACGAACTCTGTTCATTTGCTCTTCATTATCCTCACCCACTGAGTCTCGGGCACTAATCCACTTTAGGCTCCTGATCCATCTCCATCTAAATTCGGTTAGGTTGATTTAAGTACCGGAGCACATGGGCTTTCACTTAAATGAGGTTGCAGATTCATTTGCAAGTACTTCTCTCTGCGGCCCAATTTTTGCTGTCCTGCCAACCTGTGCATATGCAGCTGCGATGAGGTTTTGCACCTGCACAATATTTCAGGAATTTGCTGTCTCTGCTATTACATCATCTCCCGAATATCAGCATCTTCTGCATCCTTGGAGTAGCAAATACTGGCACTCGCGCAGACCGGAGGTCTCTTTCACGCGTTTGCCTTGCCTGGTTCCTCTGCTAACTCCCTACCTTAACATATACCTCCTCTGGCAGTTTCCCCTCTCTGCCCTCTTTGTGCCTTACCTGAGACAATAGATCACTTCCTGCTGTTCTGCCGCCACTTCTCTTCTTTGAGGAGGCGCCTATTACAAATTCAGTTTCACCAGTTGGGCCTGCCTGTGTCCTCTGCGGTTGTTCTTTCCATTGGCGCTTCTTTGCTTGGATGAAGCAACATGAGTGCACGCTCTACTGTGCAAAATTTCCTTCTAGAAACGTAGTGACTCTCATTCTGATTTTTTTTTCCTTCCCGCTCTCAGTGAGTGCAAATGAAACATTTCATGTGTTAATTCATATTTGCACATAAAGCCATTGTGCAGGCTTCGATCTCCCAGTTAACAGGACCCCTGACGTTTCGTCGTCAAATCTGTCAGCCTTACCCAATTACTACTCCCTCCCCCCTTCTCCCTCCACCTCTACACGCTCCTGTTTCCATCAATTCACCGCCTGTGTCTTGGCCACTCCCCCGTAGTGGGTATGTGCCATCTATCTTTGAGGCCAACCAACCAACCAACCAACCCGACGTTGCACGACGACTTGGCATATGTGCACAACGTTCCAATCGTCGGCAGTGCAACGCGGCAAGCGAGCTTCGTTGTCTCCTTCTCGAGACCCATCGCCTGGACGTGGACACCAACGGTTTCCACGCCGCTGCTTCCCGTCAACACGAGGCCCCCCGGTCAGCGCGTCTGGTGCGTCAATGCGGTGGCCTGCTGCTCCCGGACAGTCGTCGCTGCCTCAAGGGCTCCAGTGTGCCAGCTCCGAGCTTCTGCCGGCGTGGCGTATGGCGCTGCCTCCGCCAGCTGTTCTCGGCCATCAACGACGCCAGGCTGAGCGTCGAGGACTTGAGTGTCTGCCTGAAAGTGAGCAAACAGATTTCGGACTCTGGTTTTCTGTGTTAGGCCACACTGATTAGCTATTGATAGGACTCATCCTCTCTTCTGTTTTCTTTTATTGTATCGTGAATTCTTCTTTGTACAACATGTTGGCAGCCAACTTTCTTACACTTTTACGCCTTTCATATTTTGGGTAGTTTCCAGTATTTGGTTCAATTTTGTTAGTCTTGCTTGTTTTATTGTTTTTGTTCTGTTTGTTCTCGCAGACTGCTGCCGTGCCTTCGTCTCCTTGAAGCTGTCTCCCCCTTGGAGCTGGCTTGCCAGGATCGAGGACTCAACTTTCCCTTTCTTGAGTGAGTTTTTTCACACCTTCTCTTACTTTTGTTCTGCTCTTCTAAAAACTACTTTTGACCTATCACTTCATTTCATTATCCGATATTTATTTTATT
Source organism: Amblyomma americanum (assembly GCF_052857255.1). Lineage (NCBI taxonomy): Eukaryota > Metazoa > Arthropoda > Arachnida > Ixodida > Ixodidae > Amblyomma > Amblyomma americanum. The sequence goes on along the minus strand of NC_135498.1, from coordinate 30,494,121 downwards.
GCGGAGCAAGCCCGCTGCAGCTGACATTGACTTACTTCCGTGTCTTATAGTTCACATTTTGCAAGCGATAGGGTGCAGGTGCCATTCTTTGAGCTCGTGTCATCATCGTCAACGCACGCCCCTACAGCGCTATAATATAAGCCTTCACAGCCACCACACTAAACCGAATGGTCAAGCTGAGGTGCAACATGCACCTATGCACCATGAAACATCCACCTTAGGCCTGACGCCAATCACTACCCCCCCCCCTCCACACTCGCACGCACACGCACGCGCGCGCACACACATTCTGTTATACCCCTACCCTTAGCATAACGGTAAACTTCCAGTCACTTGCCGAGCGCGCACGCTATCTATAGATGAAATTCGCTTTGCCACAGGGTGAAGCGTTCGGGTACTTCTTTTTCAATGTTTAGCGGCCGATTAAATTTTCTGGGCCTAGCGACGTTGGTTGGGTGCTGTCAGAGTGGGCGCGCGAATTTCATGTTTGTGTCATTTTGTTTACATCGCCCTTTGTGTCTGCAGGTGCGCTGGCTTTACCACACTACATCCATTTGTACGTGTTATTTCGTGCACGGCGGCATGGCAGCAGCCCCATAAGCAGCGTACACCACGACCCCGGGTGCGCAGCAGCCCGAAGCCATGGAGCTTTCAAACACCAACAATACTGGAGCCACGAAGGGACCGCAAGAATAGACAACGGTTTACCCAATTATCGAGGCTCCGTGACAAGTGTTGGAAGTGGGGCTCGAAGTCCAGTAGGACTGGGAAGCCACCGGTCAGGCAAACACTTCTTACGAGGCAAACAAATCTCCAGCGAGAACGAGCCAACAGTGGCAGCAGACGTTGCACAACGACTTGGCATATGTGCACAACCTTCCAATCGTCGGCAGTGCAACACGGCAAGAGAGCTTCGTTGTCTCCTTCCCGAGACCCATCGCCTGGACGTGGACACCAATGGTTTCCACGCTGCTTCTTCCCATCAACATGAGGCGTCCCGGTCAGCGCGTCTGGTGCGTCGACCCGGTGCCTTGCTGCTCCCGGACCGTCGTCGCCGCTGCGAGGACTCCAGTGTGCCATCTCCGAGCTTCTGCCGACTTGGAGTGTGGAGCTGCCGCCACCAGCTGTTCTCGGCCATCAACGACGCCAGGCTGCGCGTCGTCTGCCTAAAAGTGAGCAAACAGCTTTTGAACTCTCGGTTTTCTTTGTTAGGCCACACTGATTAGCTATTCAATCAATCAAATCAAATATTTATTTACATAATCCAGATGTTAGGGGCGCAGACAAAAAGCTCTCACTGGAGCTTGATTGCACGCCTGCGCCCCCGTACAAGGTTTCAAGTTTTGTTTTATTACATATATTGGCAGCAACTAACAAAACAATTGCGTTTGAGGAAAAATAAGCGAGACACAACTGACTCGGAAAAAATAAAAAGAGATAAAAACAGACAAAAACAGGAAAAGAAATAAGATGCAAAAATACTGGTGTGTAAGACTAACACAAAGCATTTAGCAATTTAATGGTAAGAGGTAGCTGAGCATTTGACGTCCATAGTTAGTTCGTATTCGGGGAATGAACCATTTATTGCGGTTTCTTATGGCATAAGTGTATTCTCTAGGTGTTAGTTTAGACAAAGTTTCAAGAAAATTACGATAGGTATTACTTCTCCTATATCGTTTTATCAAGTTGACATTATATAGCTCGTGTATTGGAGTTATGTGGAAGGCATTAAAAAGGGATTTTGTCTTAATGTCGCGGGGGATGCTTGCAATGCTTCTTGTGGCTCGTTTTTGGATTACATGCAACCTGTTTAAGTTTGAGAGTGTGGTAGTTCCCCATACCGTGAAACAGTAGTTTAAAACGGAAGCAAACATGGAATTATAAAAAATTAGTTTCACTTTTTGTGGCAGAAAATAGCGTAGTTTACTTAACACACCAGTTATTTTTGACAGCTTGTCCGCTGTTTTATCGACATGTGTTGACCACGATAAATGCTTCTCAAAATATACTCCAAGGCTTTTTACGACGGAGACAACTTCTAAAGGCACAGACCCAATCCGAAGTGAAATGTCGCTATCGCACACTATTTTATTTCTTGGCCTAAAAAGCACGACTTTTGTTTTTTTTTATGTTTATGGATAGTGAGTTGACGATCGACCAATGATTTAAAAGATGTAAACATGTGTTTGCTTGTTCAGTCAGATTTTGTATATTGCTAGAGTTGAAAAATAAACAGGTATCATCAGCATATATTATAAACGTTGGGCGTGGGTCAATGAGAACGATGTCATTAATGTAGATGATAAAAAGTAGAGGCCCCAATATGCTTCCTTGCGGGACGCCTGCTAAAACTGATTTCGGGTCGGATAATTTATTGTTAATTACTACTTGTTGTACTCGCGCAGATAAAAAAGAGTTCAATACGTTATGAAAAACGCCACGGAAGCCATAGAACTCAAGTTTAGCAAGCATTGTCTGATGATTGATGGAATCAAATGCCTTTGAGTAATCTACAAATACACCCAGAGTTAATTGGTGCTGTTCGAAAGATTGCAGGATTATTTCCTTTTGAGTTAAATGCGCTGTATCTGTGGAGTGGCCACTTCTAAACCCATGTTGATGAGGTGTCAATAAGTTATGTTTGATACAAAAGCTAATTATCCTTTTGTACAGCAGTTTCTCTAGGCATTTTGAAAAAATGGAGAGGATTGATATGGGACGATAGTTCGACAAGTTATTTTTCTCGCCACCTTTAAAAACTACTGTCACCCTAGCAACTTGCATGGCTTGTGGGAAAAGTCCCTGCAGAAAGCATAGATTAAATATATGCTCGAAAACAGGACTAATTAGATCAATGGTATGTTTAATAGGTTGAATTTTTAGATCATTTACGTCCCTTGTACTACTCGTTCGGAGAGCAAGAAATCAGCTTTCAATTTCACTGTGATCCGTTGGTAATAAAAATGCACTACTGGGATTTCTAGATTTGAGATAGCTCAGGGAGTCAGGGTTATGTACACTGTTAACTAAAGACACGAAATAATTATTAAAAGTATCTGCTAGTTCTTTTCCCGAAAGTTTCTGATTTCGGACTAAGATTTCTAGCTCGACGGGTTCCTGTTCTGTACGGTTTAGAACTTTATTTATTTCTTTCCACATGAGGTCGCTTCGATTTTGTACATTACCAGAAAATAATTTTTCGATGTATTCCTTCTTGGTTTCTCGAAGAAATGAAATTACATTGTTGCGATATGATTTAAATCTGGCTAAGTCGTCGGAAGACCTATTTGGAAGAAACCGTTTAAAGAGATTATTTTTCTTTTGAATCATATTTAAGCAACGACGATTTATCCCAGGCTTGCACGCTTTACTAGGCCTCTTGGTTGTTTTACAAGGGAAACATTTATTGTACAAAAATTTTAGTGTTTATAATTGCGTCATATGCTTTGCTAGGGTCAGTTATTTTGTAGACGTGATTCCAGTCGACTTTTCGTATTTCATTACTGAAATTTTCGATAGTTTGATTTGTTATGCACTGGTATGTCATATAGAAAGGCTTACTCTTTTGAAATGCCGTTGGCAACTCGACAAAAAGAAAAATTGGCAGGTGATCACTAACTTGCGCTAGTACCACTCCAGACTTGATAAATTCCTTTGACACATTGCTACAGAAAACATCAATGGATGTCTGTGTTAACGGTCGCGTTTTTTCATTTATGAAGTTGATAAGGGCGTAACATTCAAACAACCTGTTTGCTTCTTGTGAGTCAGGAGATGAGCACGAAAAGTCAATATTAAGGTCACCACTTAGTATTAGCTTTAAGTCATTTTCGGTTACCCAAGATAACATTAGATCTGAAAAGGAAAAAAGGACTGAGATGTTCCAAGCTGGGGGACGGTATACAGCAGAAAATACATTACTGCCAGATTTCAAAGAAATTATCTCATAATTTTCGTTCGTTTTTGAGAATTCTGGAATAAGGCAGCATTGGAAACATTTCTTAGCAGCTATCAACACGCCTCCGCCCTTTTTATTCAGGCGAGATTGGAGATAAATATCGTACTGCGGCAGTTTCAGTGGCACCGTATCTTTTTTATACCACGTTTCGGTTATCATAATAACATCAAAATCAAAGGTAAAAGCATCCAAAAGGGCAACAACTTCATCTTCTTTGTTACAGAGTGACTGTGCGTTCAGATGAAAAAAAAGTAGAGGCTTTTTTGTTTTTTGCGTACAAATATGAAGCATCATCATGTGTAAAGAAGCCGGATACCACATTAGTAACAAAAAGAATGCATGGGAGGGGACGCCTAGTTCATCTTGTCTAAGTCTTTTAGGCAAGCGATCCTGACCACATCCGAACTTTCGTTTCTTCTAGCTAGAATGTGGCCATGACGTGTCCAGACGAATTTCCAGCTTTTCTCCTTTTTACACGAAATTGCCATTCCTAGCAGCTTTTTCAGGGCAGAACACAAGTGCTCATTTATGTAAATAGAAGTTCGTCCGGGGTGGCCAAGGTCGCTTGTAGTCATATTGGTTTTTTTCGCCTTTGTTAGAACGGTGTCCCGCTTCAAGCGGTTGCGAAACTGCACAATGATGTTCGGGATTGTGGTATTCTTGGTAGGAACACGGTGGCAAGCATCAATGTCATCGAGCGCTATGGAGTCATTGATCACTTCACCAACCCTCTGTAATGTGTCTTGAAGGTTCTCCTGCTCAGTTTCGGGAACACCCTTAATTTCAATGTTTTTATTTCTGGAAAACTGCTCTAGAACAGTGCATCGCTGTTCAAAGTTTTCTACAAGCTTCTTGAGTCCATCACGCTCGGATGACAGTGTAGCGTTTTCAGCTCTGAGTACCTTGTTTTCTTCCTTAAGCGCTGTAAACTCAGCAGCTATGATAGGAGTCATCCTCTCTTCTGTTTGCCATGAATGTTTCGTCAATTCTTCCTTGTATAAAATGTTTGCAATCTCCTTTATGACACTTTTACGCCTTTCATATTGTGGGTAGCTTCCGTTTTGTTGTTCAGTTTTGTCAATCTTGCCTGTTTTATTGTTTTTGTTCTGTTTGTTTTTGCAGACTGCTGCCGTGCCTTCGTCTCCTCGAGGCTGTCTGCCCCATGGAGCTGGCTCGTCAGGATCGAGGCCTCAACTTTCACGTTCATGAGTGAGTTCTTGCACACCTTCCCTTACTTTCGTTTTTGCTCTCTTAAAAATTACTTTTGACCTATCGCTTCATTTCATTATCTGATAATTATTTCATTGCGGAGCAATCCTGCTGCAGCGGACATTGATTTAATTCCGTGCCTTATAATTTACATTCTACAAGCGACAGGTGCAGGTGCCATTCTATGAGGTCGTGTCATCATCGTCAGCGCACCCCTATAGCCCTGTAATATGAGCCTTTACAGCCACCACACTAAACCGAAAAGCCAAGCTGAGGTCCAACATACACTTATGCCCAAACCCACCCTAGGCTAGACGCCTATCACCCCCCCCCCCCCCACACACACACACACACACTCGCAAGCACGCGCACGCGCATGTATGTGTCACAAACACACACATTCTGCTATACACCTATCCGTATCATAACAGTAAATATCCAATCACTTGCCGAGCGCGCACGCCAGCTACAAATGAAATTCGCTTTTCCACAGGGTTAAGCGTTAAGGTACTTCTTTTTCAATGTTTTGCGGCCGAATAAATTTTCAGGCCCTAGCACCGTTGGTTGGATGCTGTCAGAGTGGGCTCGCGAGTTTCCTGTTTTTGCCATTTTGTTTACATCGCCCTTTGTGTCTGCAGGTGCACTGACTTTACCACACTACACCTATTTGGACGTGTCATTTCGTGCGCGTACGTGGCATGGGAGCAGCACCATCGGCAGCGCGCACCACGACCACGGGTATGGAGCAGCCCCTTCAGGTGCCTCTGCAGGGACACCGCGGTCAGGCGTCTGCCTGGAGGTACGACACATCCCACAGTACCCGATGTGCAAAAGTCCTGGATCACGAGGTCGGCGATCCCAGTTGCGAATAGGACGGTAAAGCTCACTCCATGGGCGAAATAGAGTGCAGCAGACGCCTCAAGAGGACGGGCCAGCAAGATCAACAAGGGAAGAAAAGACACCAAACCAACAATGAAAGACAAGACGGCTATTACCAAGGGAGGCCGCGGTGGTTCAACAGCGTGGAAGCCGGAACAAGAGAAGGGAATGGATCTCCGGGACTGCCGCCTTTCAAGGAAGCCGACTTTCCGGGTCTACCGGGAGCGAGCTACGCCGGCAACGCCTGGAACCGGGGAAACGCTCCTGAGGCTTCCGCCACCAAATAAAAGAAAAAGAAGTCCAAGAAGGTGAGTCGGTCTAGGAGCGAGTCTCCCTTCTATCACACTGCTCTAGACTATTTGATATTGGCCAAATTTGAAGCCCTAGAAAATGTGAACAGGCAACCCAGAGAGAACAAATGACTCAAGAGGAGTCGCTCGTTTACAGAAACGAAACAGAGAAGCAAACTGTAGCTTCGATACAAACACAGGAGAATCACACGGGTTAGAATGGCCGACGTGGAGGCCAAGCACACAGATCAAAGTAGCCGTATAACCGCAGGTTACGGAAGCTAGGAGTACACAGCAGCCGCCACAAAAAAAACACACACACATACACACAGGAGCAGCAGAACATAGTGATCGCGGGTCTGCAACATCATGAACAGGCTGAACACAAGAACTGTTAAGAAGTCAAAACAAGAGAAGACCGGAAGAAGCTACCCTAAACGAGAGTGCGAAGATCTTCACGGCGCAGAACTAGGCACAGGAAAATAGAGCAATCTCAACACGGATAAAACAGGAGAAAAACCTACAATATGGCAATTTAATTGCAGGGAATTTAGGATAAATCCTGATTTCAGTGTACATATAAAGCAGCATAAGCACCCATCCACGATAACAGCACTGCAAGAAACTAACACTGCGCCGAAGACGGCGAAGGATTTTAAAAAGTGGCCTTCCTACATCAGGAAGGGGTCCCTATGCAGACGATTAATCGCCGGAAGAAGACATAGAATACGTTTTAAAGAAGGTCATACGTAAGAAACTCGGGTAGAAGAGCGTGTTCGTACTTAACGTATATTCACCACCTTGGAAGAAGAGTTCAGTGACATCATTAGAGTGGTTGTCAGCCTGGCAGAAGACAACTACCTCGTGACCGCATGATATTTCAATGTTCTGCACAAGGAGTGAGATCACAAGCTCGGTACGAAGAAAGGAAAAACGATGAAAAGCAGCAGACACGTACGGGCTGGAAATCGCCACCGACATCAGATACTCAATTAAAGAAGGAAACAGCACGTCAAGACACACTAGCTGCGATTTGATCTTCATAGAAAATATCGCAGATTACGAATGGTCTAACACCGGAGAAAATTTCTGAAGCGACCACTGCTACGTGATTCAAAAGCAAATAACACCCGCAAGCTTTTAGCAGAATCTAGAGAAAGGCGACAATCACAGATTTGGGAAAATTAGGCGAAAAATCGGAGGAACCGTGATAGCGGACCTCTAAAACTAGGGCGAGCGCCTAAGACCACAGGGACAACACAAAGAAGCTAGAGGTTAACGACAAGTTTCCACTAGTGGATAACCGATTGCTACATCTATGGGAAGCTCCCAGAAGGCTGACCAAAAGATGGGAGACGCAAAAACACAACAGAAAGCTGTGACTTAAGGTAGCTCAAACTAACAAGGAGATAGACCACACCGCAACCTTACTTAGGAACAATTGGAACCAAATCTGCCATGGACTTCACAGCAACTTGGGAAATGCCAAAGCTTGGGCATTGCTCAAGCACCTCATAAGCTCGACAAATGCGGAGAGATCACAGCAAGACGTCAGAGCGTATCACGCACAACTTTAAGTAACGATTGTCCAGATTACAGCCTTTCGTCTGATTACGTGGGGAACGCGCAGGTGACGTCCTACTCCATGGTATACGATCAGAGTAAAGGTACTCGAAGCTGGATGAACCGATAAAAGGAGACATACATGGCTGCCAGGTCATTCAGGAGGAGCACGGTGCCGAGCAAAGATGAAGTGACGAATGCCATGATCAGAAACCTCAGTGACGACCAGACAGAGCGTGACTAGGCTGATAAATCAGCACTCGGAAAGGGGCATGATCCCAGCGGAGTGGAAGTACGCCGAGATTATCCCGATAGCTGAAGCAGAGAAGTCGCCGAGCTCAGAAAATCCCAGGCCCATCTCGCTAGCCTCGTGTCTGGGAAAACTACGAGAAAGTGGTCAAGGCTCGACTGAGCAACAACACGGTGGACAACGGTCTATATTCGGACACTATACGTGCTGGTTCAGAGTGGGGCTCTCCGCGCAAGACATGGGGTTCCAATTTAGAGAAACTGTACTAAGGAAAATCTCGGGAACTCGAGAAGGCGTAATCTTGGCCGTAGACTTCAAAAGGGCATTTGAAAACATCGGCCACAATGCTATTCTCGGCAACGAACCCCGGGGGCATGTTCTCGGGCACATAAAGGTCTTCCTATACAACAGAACATCCACGATCGGAATCAACAACCTAAGGTTGGAAAAGACTGCACCAAACAAAAGGAAACCGCAAGAATCCATCACTTCACCTTCCCTCTTCAACACAGCATTGATTAGGGCAGCTAGGAAACTGAAAAAGATCGGATATATAAAACACTCACTTTAAGCGGCCAATATATGTTTGGACAAAAAAAAAGGATCGACCGGAAACAAGCAAGAAAGACTGCAGAGAGTAGCGGATGAGATCTGTGAATCCGCTTTCTGTAACGGGATTCAGGGCTCACCAGAGAAGCCGGAATTTCTTAGAATTCTCAAAAACAAACAGGACAGGGGAACGATAGAATTGGAAATCGACGGAAAACCCTGGAGGAGGACATAACTCCGCATCTTGGGAATCTGGCTGCAGGATAAAGGCAAGCGGGAACATACACGATCAAACTCTTGGAACACTCGACGAAACAGATATGCAAGAACCGCAGCAAGGTTACGAAAAAAAGAAAAGGTGTGAAGGAACGGGAGTCGTTGTGGATCACTTCGGCTATGATCATACCGTGAATGACGTACGCGCTCCCGTACTGCATGCCACACGGTCCCAACAAAGGGGCAAACAATATGAAAACATGCATCACAGCGGCGCTTAAGCAAGCCTTCGGCGTGATTAACTGGGCCTCGATCGAGAAGCGGGGGCACATGGAGGCATGCGGCACCTATGATGATCCCAGCGAGACCTTGCACGCTCAGATTTCAGTTGAAAACACTGAATAGAACGCCCGCTCGTAGAGCAACACTGGTAAAGCTGCGGTATCCGGCGGAAGACGGGGGCGAAGACAAGGTTGACATTGACGGCAAAACAAGGAGCACTTTCGTGGTAAAACCGGTGCCCAGGAACATGGACCCCAAGAACCATGAGAAAAGACGAGTGGCGAGATCGTCGGAGTTGGACAGGTTCCTCGAAGAAAAGCTGGTTCTATATGTGGACGCGTCCATATACAGAAAGGGCGAATACGTGAGGGCGGTAGCAGTAGTGAACGTCACAAGACAATCACAGGTGCGGCAGTACGCACAAAGACAACGGAAGAGGTCGTCATAGCCCTGGCCCTGGGGGAGGCCAACCGTCGGGGGCTGTGCTACTGGATGTCGATGGGTTCTCAGGCTGCGACGAGGGCCTACAGAGACAGAAGGATCGGCCGCAAAGTTGCAAGGATCCTCTCCAAACAGAAACACGCATAGAACTAACAACACAAACATTCAACACAAAATCATTTAGGTCCTCGACACTGTGGGGTTGAGGAAAATGTCACGGTAGACACCCTTTGTTCAAGGGTTTACGAACCGAAGGGCGAGTTTGCCGGGCGAACCATTCAGCATGACACAGCCTTACGGAGAGGCAATGAAGACATTGTTGAGAGCGCGTAAAAAGAGCACGCCTCCGGCGGAAAACCTCAATATAGAGCAGGCCACTTCCCTAAATTACGAGCAGTGTCATGTACCATAAAATGTGGCTGATTAGATACATGAAAGAGTGGGCTCGATGTCCACGTTACCTAGGGCTGCGAAAAGAGCCCTTTATTACCCAATATTAATAGCCCGTCTAGAGCAGTGGGAGGCACTCCTGACCGACTCCGACCCAGGCAGACAGCTCATGCTGGTGAAGGGGGCAAGGGCGGCGGCGGAGGCCAGCGAGATCCTGGACTACATGGAACCTCCCTCCCCCCCAGTCTCCCTCAAGCTCTTTGCCCCTAATTCTTTTTTACTGAAGTGTCTTTATTACTACTACTACATCCCTTCGCTATAGCGTTCAGCATGTTCATATAAATGTGCTCCACCGTCTTCATCTTCTCACGATACCTGATTCTCGAATAAAAAATCTCACGTGCCGTCTAGCACGGTCTTTCTCCCAATAAAGCATTTGCTCCACAGCCTCGTATGAGCTTCTTCTCACCATTGTGTGCTCTCCGCCGCCAGCCGGCTTGAGCGCATTGTGGTTGACGCGACAGCCGCGTTTCCCACTTCTTCCTGGCGCTGCATCCACAAAGGTAAGATGCTCTCATCTTCGTAGCAAATCCATTTCGCAATTCCGACATCAAGAAGATATATGGCGAAGACTATGCTTCAAAAGGGCCGTTGATTCAGCGGGTTTTGATGTGGTAGCGTTTTGCCCTGAAGAGAAATAATTGATCATTCTTCCGGAAACGAAACTACTGGAAGTGGACGTGGAAGAGTGCGCTCACCTTGGTATCCTGCAGGATGTGGAGGTCCTCAAAGGTGCGTATGTAGCGACTACAGAATGGTAGTCTCGAATTAGCTTAGACCTATTGAGGGAACGGAAGAAATTGTTTAAGCGCAGACGCATTAATGAGTTAGCGGTAAGAGGGAAAGTAGAGGAATTCAGGACATTTCTGCAGGGCAGATATTCGGCTCTAACTCAGGAAAGGCGATCTTAATATTCAAACAATGAACGATAATCTCGCAGCTATCATTACGGAGTGCGCAGTAGATGCAAGCGGTATAGGATGGTTCGACAGGATACCGGCAAGCTATCTCAGGAGACGAAAAAGCGCAAACGCATAAACCTTACGGACGGAATAGAACTGGCAGAGCTGTCAAAGTTCATAAATAAGCGCAAGGTAGCCGACATAAGGAAATGTAGTATAGAGTTCAACACAATTCAAGTGTGCAACTTAAATTGAGGACAAGCAGTGTGCTGCGGAAAGGAAAATGATGGGTGAAACGTCAAGGGACAGGAAGAGGGCAGAGTGGGTTAGGGATCAAACAAAGGTTAATGACATCCTAGTCGAAATCGAGAGGAAAAAAAATGGGCTTGGGCAGGGCAGGTAATGCGAAGGCTAAATAACCGGGCCAAAGCATGAGGGCGTCTAGCCCAAGAGACAAAATACAACTGGCAGAGCTATCTAATTTACTAAATAAGCACAAGGGTAGCCGACATAAGGAAGCTTAATATGGAGAGAATCGAGCGTGCTCTAAAGAACGGAGGTAGACTAAGCGATGCGAAGAGGAATACGATTGCACCTCAAATACGATTGCACATACCAACGGTGGGGGATTGGCCAGGGTTTGGTGCAGATCCAAACAGGAAAAAACTCATCCAGGTTTCTCTCAGGCAGCTCATAAATATAGAGGAATCTGGGAGAAAAAGAAAATCACAAATTTTGAGAGATTTTGGGGAAATCAGAATGAAAATCGAGGAAACAAAGCGGTGTGGGTTGAATAACTAAATTTTAAAGAATTAATCAGAAGGAAAATAATTTTGAGAGGAAAGTAAAGGCATCGAGAAGTTAACACAAAAATCTCCCGGTTCAATAATATACTTGTGAAGAAGCTAACACACCTGCCTAGTGGCATGTCATTGACGGTTGCACCGAAGGTGAGGAGGACGGGAAGAATAAACAACAGTCCTAATTGAGGTGGAGGATTTTGCAAAAACTGAATCATCTGTCGTGCAAACCGCCGGCAGTAGAGGATGAAATGATCTATCGTTTCAACGTCCCCGCATGACGAATATAGATTCGACGGCGTGAACCCCGAACGGCATAAATATAGATTAAGGCGAGGAATCCTGCAGCGCAACCGGGTCATGGCAACCTCACGTTGTCTTTATGTGCAAGAACGTATGTTACATGGGAATTTTGAATGTTCGAAATCCGCTGTACCAAGGATGGGCCCATGGCTCAGGTAATGGTGTATTTGGCAACGTTCATAATGGGACGTGGTCAGCAGAGTGAGGTTCGGAACGACATGGGCAGCAGGCCCATTGATGGCTGAAGAAATCGGCCATCGAATTTGAAGTAATGCCACAGTGCCCTGCGATCCACTGAAAACGCACCTCTTGTACATGACGTGGCACAAAGTACATTAGGGATCGGTACAAAAGACAAGTTGCCGAACTTTCTAGTAATGCCAAGACTGAGAGGCAGTCCGAGAGAATGATAAGTTGAGAAGTATTGAGGGGAACTTTTTGAAGGGCAAAACCAATAGCGGGAAATTCGGCAGCGAAATCTGGTGGTTAATCAGGGACCCGGATTAACTCCAATCTAGTGTGTGGGAATAAACACCTATTGCTGCCTTTTCGCCTTGTTGAAAGGCGTGAAAATTGCAGCCTGCGCATTGCTGACGCATTGCACGGACCTAAGCGACACTCAATTCTAGGCAAGGGGTGCTCAGTAAACACAAATTGAGGCAGTTTGTAAAGCGGCCAATGTTTATCTAGAAACAAAGCTAGGTTCATTAATAAAATTGGAGGAGCCACTCCTGGCATTGCCTCAAGTCCCCGTAAGAAGGTGCGCACTATAAGAAGCTGAAAGCGAGAGTTCAAGTCCAGTATGCGAGCTTCCAGATATAGGACACAATTTGCCACTGATTTTGGTAAACCCAGGCAAAGCCGTAGCGCGTGCCTCCCCAAAAGAACAGAGGTTGAATTTTCTAAGAGAACCGGAGAACAGAACACAACTGAACTGCAAAATTGGTCGTACGTAAGTTTTATAGAGAAGTAAGAGAGAAATAAGACCCCGAGCGTTGTTGTCGTTGTTGTTGCCTCAAATACAATGGCGCATACCCACGGTGGGGGTTTGGCCAGGGTTTGGTGCAAATCGAGAAGGAAAAATCTCATCCAGGTTTATCTCAAGCGGCTCATAAATTGAGAGGACTCTGCGAGAAAAATAAAATCACGAATTTTGAGAGAGCTTGAGGAAATCGGAATGAAAATCAAGGAAACAAAGCGGTGCGAGTAGAATAACTAAGCGCGTGCTGGGAACACTTCGACCTATTCGGCATCACACGCACTGCCAGCCGCGCGGGTCACTACATAATCACCATTTGTGATTAAACATAATCGTTAGGGCCTAAGAAGAGATTTTGCTGGTAGGCATCTCAGTGTCGTGGCTTGCGCCCTGTCCAGGTAGGGGTGAGGGGCGGGATACGTCCATCTTAGTTCGCGGTAAAAGTTTGTAATCTCCGCGTACGAGCGAGGCGCCTCGGCGGGGCGTCCGTTCCCGAGAGGTCTCCCGTCCCCCGGTTGGTTAAACATCGGCCTAGACGGTCGACCCCATCGTTTCCGGAGTTACCCACTCGATCCGCAACGTATACGACATTGATGTTGTGATCGAGAGTTCGGTTGCGCAGAATTCGCATTGCGAGCACGCTTACCAAGTTTTTGGCGAAATTTTTAATGACGCTCTTAGAGTCGCTTAGAATAGTATTGGTGCGGGGATCCGCGATAGCCAATGCTATAACTCCTTCTTCTGCCTCGCGTATTGAGCTAGCGTGAAAGGTTGTGGCGCTAACGAGGGATGATTTTGGAGTGGCCATACATGCCACGTATGTTCCGCCTTCGATGTGTTGAGCTGCATCCAGGTACACTGCTCGTGGTTCGTTCTCGTACTGTTTCTCAAGGGCCTGCGCTCTTGCTTTCCTGCGGGCGTCGTGGCTGCCTGGCAGCATGTTCTTGGTTACTGGTTTAACAACTAGTCTATTAGTAATGTCGACCGATAAATGGGATGTTGCACATACCTCCTCAACGGGGTGGATGTGGAGTTTGTTGACAATTACGCGTCCCGCAACAGTGCGCAACAAGCGGCTCACTTGTGCCGTCTTATGGGCTTCCATTAGCTCTGCGAGCGTGTTAAAATTCCCAACTGCAGCAAGCGTAGCAGGAGCGGCGTAGAGTTAGGTGGGCAAATTAGATAAAGACGTTTGCAGGGATAGGGAAGCCGCAGTTGGCAAAGGACAGGGTTGATTATAGATGTATGGTTTTGGTTTATGGGAGTTTAGCGTCCCAAAGCGACTCAGGCTATGAGGGACGCCGTAGTGAAGGACTCCGGAAATTTCGATCACCTGAGCTTCTTTAACGTGCACCTACATCGCATGTCTCAGCCAATTCTTTCTGAAGAATGGGCGATGCAGCCGATAAAATGCTTCGTCTGCCGCTGCTGCTAAACTAGCTGCCTGAGCAGAGGCTCAGCCTCTGCTCGGCCAGCCAGGTTCGAACCCGGGAACTCCGGCTCAGTAGCCGAACGCCTTAACCACTGAGCCGCCACGGCGGGTGTTCATATATTGCTTCTGAGGAAATAAAAGGCACAACTAGCAGTAACTGTGTCACTCCAGGGTGCACAAATCTAAGTTCTTAGACAAATAAACCACGCCACCCGCCGCAGTGTTCCGGTGGTTAGAGCACTAGGCTACTGAGCCGAAGTACGCGGGTTCAAACCCGACCGCGGCCGGAAAAGATACCCACATGCCGTGCGATGTCCGTGCACGTTAAAGATACCCAGACGGCTGCAGAGGGTGCAAGACGGGTTGGTGAGGATTAGGTGGTAGTGGTACCTAGTAAAGGCATAAAGGGATGGGAGGGTTCGCGTCTGGAGGCGGCGCCTTGAGGTTTGGCGGCCACTGCCAAGGGAAGGGTGGGGTTAAAGCCCGTCCATGATGTTTTCTGCAGACCAAAAAAGCGCCAGTGACAATAAAGGGCTTTTGGGCTCGGTAGGCCTCAGTCAAAACCGCCGCCCTTGCCCACATTCATTCCAATGCGCAGCGGTTCCTCCCCCGCGGGGCCTGGAGCACGTTACCAGCTGGGAGGATATTGAGGCGAATGGCTCATACTTGCAGCCATGTCCTTGTCCGGTCTCAGGTCACGTCCGGTCTCAAGTCATGTCACACCGATGACTCGATAAGAAAAAAATATCCTTGTGCACGGCGGGATTCGAACCACCATCCTTCCGTTCCGCAGCCGAGCGTGCTAAGACTACGCTACTTCTTTTTTTGTCTGTATTGCCTCTTTTTACAGTTTACAATAGATCACAAACATGTTCTGCGCTGCACTCTCAAACATCAAGAGCGGACATGCGTTTCACTTACGTGAGGAAATCAAAGCCGTTTCAAGGAACACAACTCTCCCATCAACTCGATAACTTAGCATTCAAAAGTTTCATCATCTCTTCGCAGTTTTTGTTTGGAGGTCCTCATGGGAGAGGACTAATAATGATAATTTATTTCTGCGTTTGAGAAATGGGGGTCTTTCCTTGCCACACTTGTACCTGAGGCAGGCGGTGTAAACATGTTTCTTCGAGATTAACGCGACCTTTCCTGCGAGCTATTATTCGAGTGAAGTTTTCTTCGGCTCTGTCAAACTGTTATTTCCACTGTAGACGGGATGTGACACAGCGCAAGTAGATATTTGAAAGAAGTGATCTTTGCTTTCCGGTTTCTAAATTCTTGGTTCAGTTTGGAATAACTTTCAAATGTCACGCTTAAGAAATTGCTAAATGTTTTGCTTGACAGCGTCTTCCCTGAGCCAATATATCGATATCGGTATAGTGGAGGCCAAGGAGGAAATGTTGTTAAAAAATTGGCAGTGGTTTGGCTCTGGTTAAACCTGGAGTGCCGCGATAGCTACAGCTGGCCGAAAGGAACTTGGTCACGTGACCAAGCACGTGATCAGCGAGGGTGCCGCGCGGCCGGTGGCTGCTCCGCACCACGTGACCAACCACGTGACAGCATGGCGGTGCAGCCACAGGGCGGCAGCGCAGCCACGGGGTGGCAGTGCAGACACGCTGAAGGCTCGAAATACTACCGTAATGTAGCTATCGCTACTAAAGAGCAAGGAAAATGGTGGTACATGCCGGTGTGAAGACGTTTTTCTTCAAGTTGCACACTGGTACGTTGTCGGTTCAAACATTGATGGAGGAGAGAGAAAGAGAGAATAAAACATTTATTTGTAAAAAGAAGACCGGAGCGGATTGTGGGTGGGGTCCTCAGTCCAAGACTCTAGCGGCTTCCGTCGACGCTTTGGCGATGGCGACTAGCGCCTCCTGAGCCCCCGCACGGCCCCACTACACTGAAGCGTTCATGTTCCTGCTGTCCTCGACGTCGGCAGCCCGGTCCGAGGCGGTCCTCTGTCGGACCGGGTCCTCTTATAGGCAATTGCGTAATCAAATTCTTGAAGGCGAAGGCTCCAGCGTGCTAGGTGGCCTGATGGGTCCCGGAGATTGGTACGCCAGCGCAAAGAATCGTGGTGGGTGACCACTTTGAAATGACGACCATAGATAAAAGGCCGAAATTTCATCGTGGCCCAGACGACAGCGAGGCACTCCTTTTCTGAGGTGGAGTAGTTGATTTCGGTGCGCGAGAGTGTGCGACTCGCATACGCGATTACACGTTCCACGCTTTCTTGATGTTGAACGAGGACAGCACCAAGCCCGATGTTGCTAGCGTCGGTGTGTGTCTCGGTAGCAGCCTCCTCAACGAAGTGAGCCAGCACGGGAGTAGTGTGCAGCCGTTGGCGCAGCTCTGTGAAAGCAGCCTGTTGCTCGGTAGCCTAGATGAACGATGTATCGTCACGCGTTAAACGGTTCAGGGGTTCAGCGATCTGGGAGAAGTCGGCGACAAAACGGCGGTAGTAGGCGCACAAACCCAAGAAGCGCTTGAGCGTTTTTTTTTTGGTATTATAGGACGGGAAACTCGGCTACGGCGGCAGTTTTGTCGGTATCGGGTCTTACGCCGTCGGCGCTCACAACATGGCCGAGAATCATGAGCTCTTTGTAGCCAAAGACTTACCCTTGACGCCGTATATGCGATTCCTGGACGTTGAGCCGGATGTTTATAAATACGATGTAATTTTCCTTCTTGGCCTGCACAGCATTTGGCGAAGCAGGATGACTTTACGACACTGCGATGAAGATGCGCGGTCTGTCCGAGATTACTTCAAAGAAAACACATTTAAGCTTCGTGAAGTGGACAAGGAGCTATGTTTTGGAGATCAACAACGCTACTTCCCGCGAACGGATATGCAGGTCATGTCCGGTGTCAAGTCATGTCATACCGTTGACTCGATAAAAAAAAGACCTTACGCACGGTGGGATTCGAACCACCATCCCTGTGTTCCGCCGCCGTGCGTGCTAACGACTACGCTACTTCCCGCGACAGCGTATGTCGTTCTCTGCCGGCACTAATATATGTCTAGCGTAAGGACACAGGAGAGAATGCGGAAAGGCGTCGTATCAGACGGATGCCTTCCAAACGCCCTCCAGTGTCTCCAACATTTAAGATTCACAAACGTTTGTGTACTTAATCAAAATCTTAACCACACATCAGTGAAACAAGCAGGAACACCGCGCTAAAGGTCTTCGCCTCAACGCACTTCAGATCAACAAAGTGCCCTCCTAATTTTTTTCATTTCTCCTAGAGGTATTTTTTACATATTTAGTTACTTTTTAATTTCACTCGTTATTTATCTTTTCTTCTGTCCCTAACTCTTTCTCATTTATTCTGGCTCCCTTTCCTCCTCCCATTTTTTTACGTACCCCTTGTGCTTTCTGGAGCCCATTTATCTCCTGTTTTTTTTCTCTCTCGTTTTCTTTTAGTCTTTTCTTCCTTCCTACAGATCCCCGCACCTTCCCTCATCTCGGCCACTTGCGAGCACGTCTGAAGCTCTTGGGCACGCTGGACCCAACCATGTTTCTTTTCCGCCTAAATTATTAAACCTTTTGGGACATCTCTGCCCTACAATCAATATTTGCCCAGCCGTCATTTGTGCCTTTTTCTTCTTCTTTTTCTTCAAATTGGCTTTTCTTAAATTTTCTCTATGGCACTGGCCCCTTTTCTTTTATTTTCAGTTGGTTTTGTAACCTCAGGTTTGGTGCGGGCTTTCTCTCATATTTTTTTTAATGCTTTCTTGAGCGTTTTCGACTAAACGGAGAATTGGGGGACCCTGCTACGCTCCGAGGACCCAGTCCGGCAGAGGACGGCCACGGAGCGGGCGGCCGACGTCATGGACAGCAGGAACATGAACGTTTCAGTGTGGTGGGGCCGTGCGGTGCCTCAGGAGCCGGCGCGTCCCAACCTCCACCGTGATAAAAGTTTTACCCCTACCACCACCACCAGATGATCAAAATTAATCCAGGGCCTTCCATTACGGCGCCCCTCTATTTTATTTTCCTACCGCATTCCTCCCTTTCCTTACGGCGCGGATGAGGTGTTTACCGGGAAGAGATGCGGTTATTGCACCGTTCCCTTTGCTCAGAAAACCACGAAGTGCCTGCCGTAGTGGAGGGCTTCACAATAATAATCATTTATTGTGCACCAACATCGCACAGCAGCATCACTTCATCATAAGTAACTTTATTTTCACATTGTGGGGCTGCCGTCTCATCGGTTCCGGGCACGATGTATGCACACACAACCACCACACCGCCTAGTCGGGCAGTACAAACTTCCCCGCACTCGTAGACCTGCTGCACAAGGAAGACGTCCTCCATCTGCACGTCTCGCTTTGCGTAAATGGCCACAGCAGCAGCACGGCTGTCGAAGGCCTTGGCCGCGCTGATGCAGCGATATCCATCCACTTCGTACGGGGCCGTCGGGTCCATCCATGCCTCGCTGAAACACAGTATGGTAGTCTGGGAAAGAACGAAGTCCTTGGCAACGTCTGCACAGTGTGCAGGAAGGGAGCGCACGTTGACACAGCCGACGGGGATGGAGTACGCAGCCAGCGTCTTGTTGCACTCGGCAGTGATGGTGGGCGGGCGATGCTTGCCGAGTGTCCTGAACTCGTCGCCGAGAGCGCGATCCGGGTTGTCCTTTGCATGATGGATGGTCGTGGTCCATGTTCGTCAAGTACAGCCCCTGGATGCTGGTAACCCTGCTGACAGCGACGTACACGAGCTTGTGATTCTGCGACTTCGAGACGTATGAAGGCTTTCGGCATCCATGGGGATGAGATGTTCGGCCACGCGGGATGTTTGGGGCATACCGGGTCCGAGCTCATCTTCACTAGGCGCGCTCTCCAACCAAAGCAGCAGGTGAGAATGAGCACTGCCCCGGTGCTGAAACTCGATGCGTTTGAAGTACTTGACCACATATGGGCGGACAGGGAGATGGTCTTGTGTTGCGGGGGATAATCTGCATTATTGCCCTCACTGTGTGGTCGAAGTACAAAGAGCTCACCACAAGGCCATCGCTCACGAGCATAGACCTCTCACATGCTAAGCTGCTCGAACGGCCCCTGCGAAACATTGGTATCTATGTGGAGACGCTGCAAGAGCTTGAGAAGTTCGTTCCAGTGGATTTCAGATGCCGACTGGAACGCAGCTGGCTCCCCGAGCTGGCGGATCATGAGAACACGTCCTGCTTCCGCCGGTGCCAGTACTGGACCGTGCTCGGCACGCTGTTCATGAGCGCAATGTCATGATCCACCGCGTTTGCGATTAACTGCGCCTTCGTTACGACGCCCATGAAGGAGGCGTTCCTGAAAAAGACGTCCACCGACAACGCAACTCGTGTACGCAAAACTTTCACCGCCAAATACAGTACATGGTAAGCTGTGGCGCCCCTTCGGTCTGTTCTCCGGCACTCGCTCGACGCCATGGTGTACGCACTGGGCTTGCTCTCCGGGTTGATCTTACGTAGCTCACCTAGGTAGACCTGGGGGAAGGACAGCTCATCGGCGTGCTCGTCGTACACGATGCTCACCGGCGTGTTTCTTTCCTAAGGCACAAACACAAACGCATTGCTGTCGTCGACCACGACCGTTTGTTGGCCGAGTGACATGGCCAGTGCCGCTTCTGTTCGATTGTGCAGGTATTCTGTATCTTCCACATGCTCGGCGTCCTCGTCGTTTGGCTCTGCCAAGTTGTCGCACAGCCTGTCCGCATTCTCTCGACTGACCGGATGCCGTAGTAGCGATACAGCGCTGAATCCTGCAGAAAGGAGAGCCAGGGGAGAAACTCAGCCTTCTTACCCATACCACGAATGCATACACTTTTGCATGTCGTATACGACGCTTGATGAGAACGCACAAAGCGTGAGCTTCTACATTTCGCGGGGGCATTTTGATGTCATGTCGACTTTGATAGACACGTTTACAATCAGTCCCTTTATACCGAACTGGCCGCTATCGCTGTACAGCAACCTCCGGATATGCATAAATGGAATGAAATGAATATTGGTTTTTGGGGAAAGGAAATGGCACAGTATCTGTCTCATATATCGTTGGACACCTGAACCGCGCCATAAGGGAAGGGATAAAGGAGGGAGTGAGAGACGAAAGGAAGAAGGAGGTGCCGTAGTGGAGGTAATAATAATAATTATTGGTTTTGGGGGAAAGGAAATGCCGCAGTATCTGTCATATATCGTTGGACACCTGAACCGCGCCGTAAGGGAAGGGATAAAGGAGGTAGTGGAGGGCTGCGGTATAAATTCGACCTCCCGGAGATCCTTAACGTACACTAACATCACACAGCACACTGGCGCCTATGCGTTTCGCCTCCATGGAAACGAGGCCGCCGCGGTGGGATATAATAATAATTGGTTTTTGGGGAAAGGAAATGGCGCAGTATCTGTCTCATATATCGTAGGTCACCTGAACCGCGCCGTATGGGAAGGGATAAGGGAGGGAGTGAAAGAAGAAAGGAAGGAAGAGGTGCCGTAGTGGAGGATTCCGGAATAATTTCGACCACCTGGGGATCTTTAACGTGCACTGACATCGCACAGCACACGGGCGCCTTAGCGTTTTTCCTCCATAAAAACGCAGCCGCCGCGGTCGGGTTCGAACCCGGGAACTCCGGATCAGTAGTCGAGCGCCCTAACCACTGAGCCACCGCGGCGGATATGCATAAATGGAATTCGAGGTGACTCAAATCGCTCGCTCACGAGATCAAGCGTCGGTAAGTGTGCCCGGGTTCGGTGGATACGCATACCCATTCGTCGTCGAGAAGTTCGGGATGCCGTCTCGCCGGATTGTAAGCATGCATGTGCGACACACGTGGAACCGAGACACGTCCGTCTGAAACGCGTCGACAAACACTGCAGCATGAGCTTCAGGAAGGCGTTTCAGGTCGTCCTTGTGCCAGAGGCGGTCGCATACAGAGCACGAGTAGAATTTTCAAACATATTTGTCGCCTCACTAGCGCGCAACTGCGGATCGTCCTGTCGCTGTTGACGTCTGACTTCTGCTTCACGTTCACGCAGTTCGGCGTCCTCCCTCCGCCTTTGATGTTTTGTACTCGGGATGTTCGGCCCACTTCTGGTGCATGACGTCCGCCTCCCTCGACCGGTACCCGGCCTCTTCGGCCCGCTTACGCAACTTTGCCTCCGCCCTCTGTCGCACGATATCCCGCGCCTCCGGTCCGCTTCTGTCGCATTGCCTCCGCCTCTTTCGCCCGCATCTCGGCGTTTTCGCGCCGCCGAAACCTCATAGCCTCTGCGCGCCTAGCCTTCGTCTCCGCTTTTTCGACTTCAGACTTCCTTGGCCAACCCCGTCGGCGAGCAAGAGCAGACGTAGATGCACCATCCCCACACGTAGAGGACTACAAGCGTCCCGCACTGGTAGACGGCAGCGTATCCATCGCACTCGTGCACTTGGGAGAAACGCTGTTGTTGTTGCGAATGAAGAAAGAATGAAAAGGAAAGTGCACTGGCCTGCCCACTGTATCAAGCTGATCCGCGATCACTGCAACGTGCAGACAGCAGGAGAGGTAAAAGAGATATGTGAGAGGAAAGATTTAAAGAAAGGACGCGCGTCTAGTATCAAGATGCTAGATACTAGCTTCGGATTCTAGTATTCGATACTAGATCGTCCGCTCCTCATTCTTATATATGAGAGCACGGTACAGATGATGATTATGATTGTCATGGTTTGTGATCAGCAGTCCATACTGCTCAGGCGCCATCTCTTGCGGCAGCGCAGTAAATCGTGAGTTTTCCTCTGGGTGCCGCATGCCGCTAAAAATCGCATGTAAGCAAAGCGCAAAATTAGCGGAAATGTATTTTGCTACTCGCTTAACAAATAGTTCCATAATTCATTCTTTTTAATGACACACCTAGTCATTAGCATACAGTAGTAAGGCAACGCATACACTACTTGCACCTTTACTCCCACATAGATGGCGCTGCTTCGGCACGGCTGATGGCAGTCAACTGAAATGCTTTATAGAGTATAACGCTATTGTTATATGGTCCAGTTTTAAAATTCGCATACCCATAATGAGGCCTTGCCCTCGCTTTTTCATACGTGAAGTTTTTGTGTTATCTTTCGTTTGGTTTTTATTTGTTTCTCGGGGTCACGTGGCCTGATAGGGCACTTCTTAAATACTGGTCCACCCCGTCTTTCAAAATAAAAGTTGAGAGTTCAGCGCCTCGTCCTGTCGTACTTTTTGTTCTTGTGCCTCGTCCTTAGTGCGCTGCTAACGTGGATCCTAACCAACTAGCCCGACAACAACTATTGCTCAAAGACCACAATGCATTCACTAAGTCCACATTTTTCAGTTCGAACCAAGGAGCCTTCATAGCGTTCTTTTTTTAACGCTATGAAGGCTCCTTGATAGCGTGTTGTGCGCGTGCTCGCCTCGCAGTCTTAAAGACCTGGGTTAGATTCTCCAAATCTGCACAACATATTTTATTTGGAGATTCTCGTGTTACAACGCTTTTCTGTGACACGAGCTCCTTAACGCTAGCGCGTGAATAGTTAACCAGCTTCCTACTTAAGATAATTCATCGGTTTTCTGGTATCCTCCAACATTAGTAATGCTATGCTGGAAATGCCAAATTTTTACCTCAAAAACGTATTTTTGAGAATTACTGAGCCCCGCCGCGGTGGTTCAGTGGTTAGGGCACTCGACTACTGATCCGGAGTTCCCGGGTTCGAACCCGACCGCGGCGGCTGCGTTTTTATGGAGGAAAAACGCTAAGGCGCCCGTGTGCTGTGCGATGTCAGTGCACGTTAAAGATCTCCAGGTGGTCGAAATTATTCCGGAGCCCTCCACTACGGTACCTCTTCTTCCTTTCTTCTTTCACTCCCTCCTTTATCCCTTCCCTTACGGCGCGGTTCAGGTGTCCAGCGATATATGAGACAGGTACTGCAAATAATAATTGGTTTTTGGGGGAAAGGAAATGGCGCAGTATCTGTCTCATATATCGCTGGACACCTGAACCGCGCCGTAAGGGAAGGGATAAAGGAGGGAGTGAAAGAAGAAAGGAAGAAGAGGTGCCGTAGTGGAGGGCTCCGGAATAATTTCGACCACCTGGAGATCTTTAACATGCACTGACATCGCACAGCACACGGGCGCCTTAGCGTTTTTCCTCCATAAAAACGCAGCCGCCGCGGTCGGGTTCGAACCCGGGAACTCCGGATCAGTAGTCGAGTGCCCTAACCACTGAACCACCGCGGCGGGGCTCAGTAATTCTCAAAAATACGTTTTTGAGGTAAAAATTTGGCATTTCCAGCATAGCATTACTAATGTTGGAGGACACCAGAAAACCGATGAATTATCTTAAGTAGGAAGCTGGTTAACTATTCACGCGCTAGCGTTAAGGAGCTCGTGTCACAGAAAAGCGTTGTAACACGAGAATCTCCAAATAAATTATGTTGTGCAGATTTGGAGAATCTAACCCAGGTCTTTAAGACTGCGAGGCGAGCACGCGCACAACACGCTATCAAGGAGCCTTCATAGCGTTCAAAAAAGAACGCTATGAAGGCTGCTTGGTTCGAACTGAAAAATGTGGACTTAGTGAATGCATTGTGGTCTTCGAGCAATAGTTGTTGTCGGGCTAGTTGGTTAGGATCCACGTTAGCAGCGCACTAAGGACGAGGCACAAGAAAAAAAAGTACGACAGGACGAGGCGCTGAACTCTCAACTTTTATTTTGAAAGACGGGGTGGACCAGTATTTAAGAAGTGCCCTATCAGGCCACGTGACCCCGAGAAACAAATAAAAACCAAACGAAAGATAACACAAAAACTTCACGTATGAAAAAGCGAGGGCAAGGCCTCATTATGGGTATGCGAATTTTAAAACTGGACCATATAACAATAGCGTTATACTCTATAAAGCATTTCAGTTGACTGCCATCAGCCGTGCCGAAGCAGCGCCATCTATGTTGTAGTAAAGGTGCAAGTAGTGTATGCTTTGCCTTACTACTGTATGCTAATGACTAGGTGTGTCATTAAGAAGAATGAATTATGGAACTCTTTGTTAAGCGAGTAGCAAAATACATTTACGCTAATTTTGCGCTTTGCTTACATGCGATTTTTAGCGGCATGCGGCACCCAGAGGAAAACTCACGATTTACTGCGCTGCCGCAAGAGATGGCGCCTGAGCAGTATGGAGTGCTGATCACAAACCATGACAATCATAATCATCATCTGTACCGTGCTCTCATATATAAGAATGAGGAGCGGACGATCTAGTATCGGATACCAGAATCCGAAGCTAGTATCTAGCATCTTGATACTAGACGCGCGTCCTTTCTTTAAATCTTTCCTCTCACATATCTCTTTTACCTCTCCTGCTGTCTGCACGTTGCAGTGATCGCGGATCAGCTTGATACAGTGGGCAGGCCAGTGCACTTTCCTTTTCATTCTTTCTTCATTCGCAACAACAACAGCGTTTCTCCCAAGTGCACGAGTGCGATGGATACGCTGCCGTCTACCAGTGCGGGACGCTCGTAGTCCTCTACGTGTGCGGATGGTGCATCTACGTCTGCTCTTGCTCGCCGACGGGGTTGGCCAAGGAAGTCTGAAGTCGAAAAAGCGGAGACGAAGGCTAGGCGCGCAGAGGCTATGAGGTTTCGGCGGCGCGAAAACGCCGAGATGCGGGCGAAAGAGGCGGAGGCAATGCGACAGAAGCGGACCGGAGGCGCGGGATATCGTGCGACAGAGGGCGGAGGCAAAGTTGCGTAAGCGGGCCGAAGAGGCCGGGTAGCGGCCGAGGGAGGCGGACGTCATGCACCAGAAGTGGGCCGAACATCCCGAGTACAAAACATCAAAGGCGGAGGGAGGACGCCGAACTGCGTGAACGTGAAGCAGAAGTCAGACGTCAACAGCGGCAGGACGATCCGCAGTTGCGCGCTAGTGAGGCGACAAATATGTTTGAGTGCGACAAATATGTTTGAAAATTCTACTCGTGCTCTGTATGCGACCGCCTCTGGCACAAGGACGACGTGAAACGCCTTCCTGAAGCTCATGCTGCAGTGTTTGTCGACGCGTTTCAGACGGACGTGTCTCGGTTCCTCGTGCGTCGCACATGCATGCAAACAATCCGGCGAGACGGCATCCCGAACTTCTCGACGACGAATGGGTATGCGTATCCACCGAACCCGGGCACACTTACCGAAGCTTGATCTCGTGAGTGAGCGATTTGTGTCACCTCGAATTCCATTTATGCATATCCGCCGCGGTGGCTCAGTGGTTAGGGCGCTCGACTACTGATCCGGAGTTCCCGGGCTCGAACCCGACCGCGGCGGCTGCGTTTTTATGGACGAAAAACGCTAAGGCGCCCGTGTGCTGTGCGATGTCAGTGCACGTTAAAGATCCCCAGGTGGTCGAAATTATTCCGGAGCCCTTCACTACGGCCCCTCTTTCTTCCTTTCCTCTTTCAAACCCTCCTTTATCCCTTCCCTTACGGCGCGGTTCAGGTGTCCAAAGATATATGAGACAGATACTGTGCCATTTCCTTTCCCCCTAAAAACCAATTATTATGGCGGTTCGAACCCAGACCCTTTATGTGCCAGACGGGCGCGCATATTATTATTATTATTATTATTATTATTATTATTATTATTATTATTATTATTATTATTATTATTATTATTATTATTATTATTATTGCCTGTTTTGCCAGTTTCGGTGGTTCAAGTGTGTTAGCGGTGGTATGGTTAAGAAGGCCGACTTGCTCCCCTGGCTCTGCTTTCTGCAGGATTCTATGCTGTATCGCTACTACGTACGGCACCCGCATCAGTCGAGAGAAGGCGGACAGGCTGTGCGACAACCTGGCGGAGCCAAATGACGAGGACGCCGAGCATGTGAACGATACAGAAGACCTGCACAATCCAACAGAAGCGGCACTGGCCATGTCACTCGGCCAACAAACTGTCGTGGTCGACGACAGCAATGCGTTTGTGTTTGTGTCTGGGGAATGAAACACGCCGTTGGGCATCGTGTACGACGAGCACGCCGAGGAGCTGTCCTTCCCCCAGGTCTACCTGGGTGAGCCTCGTAAGATTAACCCAGAGAGCAAGCCCAGTGCGTACACCATGGCGTCGAGCGAGTGCCGGAGAACAGACCGAAGGGGCGCCACAGCTTACCATGTACCGTATTTGGCAGCGAAAGTTATGCGTACACGAGTTGCGTCGTCGGTTAACGTCTTTTTCAAGAACACCTCCTGCATGGCGTCGTAACGAAGGCGCAGTTCATCGCAAACGCGGTGGGTCATGACATGGCGCTCATGAACAGCGTGCCGAGCACGGTCCAGTACTGGCACCGGCGGAAGCAGGACGTGTTCTCATGATCCGCCAGCTCGGTGAGCCAGTTGCGTTCCTTACTCAGTCGGCGTCTGAAATCCACTGGAACGAACTTCTCAAGCTCTTGCAGCGTCTCCACATAGATACCAATGTTTTGCAGGGGCCGTTCGAGCAGCTTCGCATGTGAGAGGTCTATGCTCGTGAGCGATGGCCTTGGGGTGAGCTCTTTGTACTTCGACCACACAGTGAGGGCAATAATGCAGATTATCCCTCGCAACACAAGACCATCTCCCTGTCCGCCCCTATGTGGTCAAGTACTTCAAACGCATCGAGTTTCAGCACCGGGGCAGTGCTCATTCTCACCTGCTGCTTTGGTTGGAGAGCGCGCCTAGTGAAGATGAGCTCGGACCCGGTATGCCCCAAACATCCCGCGTGGCCGAACATCTCATCTCCATGGATGCTGAAAGCCTTCATACGTCTCGAAGTCGCAGAATCAGAAGCTCGTGTACGTCGCTGTCAGCAGGGTTACCAGCATCCAGGGGCTGTACTTGACGAACATGGACCACGACCATCCATCATGCAAAGGACAACCCGGATCGCGCTCTCGGCGACGAGTTCAGGACACTCGGCAAGCATCGCCCGCCCACCATCACTGCCGAGTGCAACAAGACGCTGGCTGAGTACCCCACCACCGTCGGCTGTGTCAACGTGCGCTCCCTTCCTGCACACTGCGCAGACGTTGCCAAGGACTTCGTTCTTTCCCAGACTACCATACTGTGTTTCAGCGAGGCATGGATGGACCCGACGGCCCCGTACGAAGTGGATGGATATCGCTGCATCAGCGCGGCCAAGGCCTTCGACAGCCGTGCTGCTGCTGTGGCCATTTACGCAAAGCGAGACGTGCAGATGGAGGACGTCTTCGTTGTGCAGCAGGTCTACGAGTGTGGGGAAGTTTGTGCTGCCCGACTAGGCGGTGTGGTGGTTGTGTGTGCATACATCGCGCCCGAAACCGATGAGACGGCACCCGCACAATGTGGAAATAAAGTTACTTAAGATGTTGATGATGATGCTGTGCGATGTTGGTGCACCTTAAATGATTATTATTTTGAAGCCCTCGACTACGGCATTTCGTGGTTTTTTGAGGAGAGGAAATGGCGCAATAACCGCATCTCTTCTCGGTAAACACCTCAACCGCACCGTAAGTAAAGGGAGGAATGCGGGAGTAAAAGAAAATAGAGGGGCGCCGTAATGGAAGGCTCCGGATTAAGTTTGATCATCTGGTGGTGGTGGTGGAAGGGATAAAACTTTTATCACAGAGGAGTTTAGGCACGCAGGCCCCTGGGCTCCTCCTGCACAGCCCCACCACACTAAAACGTTCATGTTCCTGCTGTCCATGACGTTGGCAGCGCGGTCTGTTGCGGTCCTCCGCCGGACCGGGTCCTCGGAGCTTAGCAGGGTCCCCCAATTCTCCCTTTAGTCTAAAACGCTCAAGAAAGCATTAAAAAAATATGAGAGAAAGCCCGCACCAAACCTGAGGTTACGAAACCAACTAAAAATAAAGAAAAGGGGCCAGCGCCCTAGAGAAAATTTAAGAAAAACCAATTTGAAGAAAAAGAAGAAGAAAAAGGCACAAACGACGGCCGGGCAAAGATTGATTGTAGGGCAGAGGTGTCCCAAAAGGTTTAATAATTCAGGCGGAAAAGAAACATGGTTGGGTCCAGCGTGCCCAAGAGCTTCAGACGTGCTCGCAAGTGGCCGAGATGAGGGAAGGTGCGGGGATCTGTAGGAAGGAAGAAAAGACTAAAAGAAAACGAGAGAGAAAAAAAAAACAGGAGATAAATGGGCTCCAGAAAGCACAAGGGCTACGTAAAAAAATGGGAGGAGGAAAGTGAGCCAGGATAAATGAGAGAGTTAGGGACAGAACAAAAGATAACTAACGAGTGAAATTAAAAAGTAAATAAATATGTAAAAAATACCTCTAGGAGAAATGAAAAAAATTAGGAGGGCACTTTGTTGACCTGAAGTGCGTTGAGGCGGAAACCTTTAGCGGGGTGTTCCTGCTTGTGTCACTGATGTGTGGCTAAGATTTTGATTAGGTACACAAACGTTTGTGAATCTTAAACGTTGGAGACACTGGAAGGCGTTTGGAAGGCATCCGTCTGATACGACGCCTTTCTGCATTCTCTCCTGTGCCCTTACGCTAGACATATATTAGTGCGGGCAGAGAACGACATACGCGCTCGCGGGAAGTAGTGTAGTCGTTAGCACGCACGGCGGCGGAACGCAGGGATAGTGGTTCGAATCCCACCGTGTGTGCGGTTTTTTTTTTGTTATCGAGTCAACGGTGTGACATGACTTGAGACCTGACATGACCTGCATATGCGATCGCGGAAAATAGCTTAGTTCATCTCCAAAACATAGCTCCTTGTACACTTCGCGCGGCTTAAATACGTTTTCTTTGAAGTAATCTCGGACAGACCGCGCATCTTTATCGCAGTGTCGTACAGTCATCCTGCTTCGCCAAATGCTGTGCAGGCCAAGAAGGAAAATTTCATCGTATTTATAAACATCCGGCTCAACGTCCAGGAATCGCATACCATACGGCGTCAAGGGTAAGTCTTTGGCTACAAAGAGCTCAAGTTTCTCGGCCATGTTGTGAGCGCCGACGGCGTAAGACCCGATGCCGAGAAAACGGCCGCCGTAGCCGAGCTTCCCCGTCCTACTACAGAGAAAACGCTCAAGCTCTTCTTGGGTTTGTGCGCCTACTAC
The DNA here is from genome assembly GCF_052857255.1 of Amblyomma americanum. Classification (NCBI taxonomy): domain Eukaryota; kingdom Metazoa; phylum Arthropoda; class Arachnida; order Ixodida; family Ixodidae; genus Amblyomma; species Amblyomma americanum. The sequence goes on along the minus strand of NC_135498.1, from coordinate 30,464,553 downwards.
CGCCGACTACTTTATCGCCGACTACTCCAAAATCGCTGAACCCCAGACCCGTTGAACACGTGATTATACAACGTTCATCTGGACTGCCGAGCAACAGGCTGCTTTCACAGAGCTGCGCCAACGGCTCCACATTACCCCTGTGCTGGCTCACTTCGATGAGGAGGCTGCTAACGAGATACACACCGACGCAAGCAACATCGGGCTTGGTGCCGTCCTCGTTCAACATCAAGAAGGCGTTTAACGTGTGATCGCGTATGCGAGTCGCACACTCTCGCGCACCTAAATCAACTACTCCACCTCGGAAAAGGAGTGCCTCGCTGTCGTCTGGGCCACGATGAAATTTCGGCCTTATATCTATGGTCGTCATTTCAAAGTGGTCACCCACCACGATTCTTTGCGCTGGCGTACCAATCTCCGGGACCCATCAGGCCGCCTAGCACGCTGGAGCCTTCGCCTTCAAGAATTTGATTACTCAATTGCCTATAAGAGGACCCGGTCCGACAGAGGACCGCCTCGGACCGGGCTGCCGACGTCGAGGACAGCAGGAACATGAACGTTTCAGTGTAGTGGGGCCGTGCGGGGGCTCAGGAGGCGCTAGTCGCCATCGCCAAAGCGTCGGCGGAAGCCGCTAGAGTCATGGACTGAGGACCTCACCCACAATCCGCTCCGGTCTTCTTTTTACAAATAAATGTTTTATTCTCTCTTTCTCTCTCCTCCATCCATGTTTGAACCGGCAACGTACCAGTGTTCAACTTGAAGAAAAACGTCTTCACACCGGCAGGTACCACCATTTTCCTTGCTCTTTAGTAGCGATAGCTACATTACGGTAGCATTTCGAGCCTTCAGCGTGTCTGCACTGCCACCCCGTGGCTGCGCTGCCGCTCTGTGGCTGCACCGCCATGCTGTCACGTGGTTGGTCACGTGGTGCGGAGCAGCTGCCGGCCGCGCGGCACCCTCGCTGATCACGTGCTTGGTCACGTGACCAAGTTCCACTCGGCCAGCTGTAGCTATCGCGTCACTCCAGGTTTAACCAGAGCTAAACCACCGCCAGTTTTTTAAAAACATTTCCTCCTTGGCCTCCACTATACAGATATCGATATATTGGCTCAAAGAAGACGCAGTCAAGCAAAACATTTAGTAATTTCTTAAGCGTGACATTTGAAAGTTATTCCAAACTGAACCAAGCATTTAGAAACCGGAAAGCAAAGGTCACTCCTTTCAGAAATCTACTTACACTGTATCACATCCCGTCTACAGTGGAAATAACAGTTTGGCAAAGCCGAAGAAAGCCTCACTCGAATAAAAGTCGACAGGAAAGAGTCGCGATGATTTCGAAGAAACATAAGTCGTTACACCACCTGCTTCAGGTACAAGTGTGGCAAGGAAAACCCCCATTTATCAAACGCAGAAATAAATTATCACGTTTAGTCCTCTCTCATGAGAACCTCCAAACAAAAACTGCGAAGAGACGATGAAACTTTTGAATGCTAAGTTATCGAGTTGATGGGAGAGTTGTGTTTGTTGAAACGATTTTGATTTTCTCCCATGAGTGAAACGCATGTCCGCTCTTGATGTTTGAGAATGTATCGAAGAATATCTTTGTGGTCTGTTGCAAAGTGTCGAAACAGGCAACAAAGACAAAAAAAAAGAAACAGCGTAATCTTAGCACGCTCGGCTGCGGAATGGAAGGGTGGTCGTTCGAATCCCGCAGTGCAAAAGGATTTTTTTTCTTATCGAGTCATCGGTGTGACATGACTTGAGACCGGACGTGACCTGAGGCCGGACAAGGACATGGCAGCAACTATGAGCCATTATCGTCTCAGCTGGTAAAGTGCTTCAGGTTGCGCGGGGGAGGATCCGCTGCGCAATGGGATGCATGTGGGCAAGGTCGGCGGTTTTGACTGAGGCCTACCGAGCCTAAAGCCCCTTTATTGTCACTGACGCTTTTTTGGTCTGCAGAAAACATCATGGACGGGCTTTAACCCAGCCGACGGACAGCACTACCCGCCACCCCACCTCTCCCTTGGCAGTTGCCGCCAAACCTTAAGGCGTCGCCTCCAGACGCGAACCATCCCATTCCTTTATACGTATACTAGGTACCGCTGCCACCAAACCCTCATCAACCTCTCTTGCACTCTGTGAAACCATCTGGGTATCTTCAACGTGTACTGACATCGCACAGCATATGGGCATCTTTTGCGGCCGAGGTCGGGTTTGAACCCGCGTATGGCTCAGTAGCTTAGTGCCCTGACCACCGAGACACCGCGTTGGGTGGAGCGGTTGATTTGTCTAAGAACTTAGATTTGCGCACCCTGGAGTGACGCAGTTACTGCCAGGTGCGCCTTTTATTTCCTCAGAAGCAATATATGAACACCCGCCGCGGTGGCTCAGCGGTTAAGGCGTTAGGCTACTGATCCGGAGTACCCGGATTCGAACCTGGACGCGCCGGCAGCGTTTCGCCTCTGCTCGGGCAGCTCGTTTAGCAGCAGCGGCAGACGAAGCATTTTACCAGCTGCGTCGCTCATTCTTCAGAAAGAACTGGGTTAGACGTGCGATGTAGGAGCACGTTAAAGAACCTAAAGTGGTCGAAATTTCCGGAGCCCTTCACTACGGCGTCCCTCATAGTCTGAGTCGCTTTGGGACGTTAAACTCCCATAAACCAAAATCATACATCTCTAATCAACCTTGTCCTTTGCCAGCTTCGCCTACCTTATCCCTGAAAAATTTGCCTCATTTGCCCGCCTAACTCTACGCCGCCCCTGCTACGCTTGCTGCAGTTGGGAATTTTTAACATGCTCGCTGAGCTAATCGAAGCCTACAGGACGGCCCAAGTGACCCGCTTGTCGCGCACTGTTGCGGGACGCGTAATTGTCAACAAACTTCACAGCCACCCCGTGGAGGAGGTATGTGCAACATCACATTTATCGGTCGACATTACTAATAGACTAGTTGTTAAACCAATAGTCAAACAAGAACATGCTGCCAGGCAGCCATGACGCCCGCAGGAAAGCAAGAGCGCAGGCCCTTGAGAAACAGTACGAGAACGAACCACGAGCAGTGTACGTGGATGCAGCTCAACACATCGAAGGCGGAACATACGTGCCATGTATGGCCACGCCAAAATCAGCCCTCGTTAACGGCACAACCTTTCACGCTAGCTCTATAAGCGAGGCAGAGGAAGCAGCTATCGCACTGGCCATCGCAGATCCCCGCACCAATACTATTCTAAGCGACTCTAAGAGCGTCATTAAAAATTTCGCCAAAAACTTGGTAAGCGCGCTCGCAATGCGAATTCTGCGCAACCGAACTTTCGATCACAACATCAATCCGTATAGGTTCCGGATCACGTGGGTAACTCCGGAAACGATGGGTTCGACCGTCTAGCCCGAGGTTTAACCAACCAGGGGACGGGAGACCACTTGGGAACGGACGCCCCCGCCTAGGCACCTCGCTCGTACGCGGAGATTGCAAACTTTTATCGCGAGTTAAGATGCACGTATCCCGCCCCTCACCCCGACCAGGACAGGGCGCAAGCCACGACACTGAGATGCCTACCAAAAAAGGCTCTTCTTAGGCCCCAACGATTATGTTTAATCGCAAATGGTGAATATGTAGCGACCCGCGCGGCTGGCAGTGCGTGTGACGCCGAAAAGGACGAAGTGTTCCCAGCACGCGCTGGTGAGAACGCTCGGGACCTTATTTCTCTCTTATTTCTCTATAAGACTTACTACGGCCAATTTTGGAGTTCGGTTGTGTTCTGTTCTCCGATTGTCCCAGATACAAAATTAAACCTGTGGTTCTTTTGGAGATGCGCGCTCTACGGCATCGCCTGGGTTTAGCAAAATCAGTGACAAATTGTGTTCTCTTTATGGAAGCTCGCATACGGGACTTGAACTCTCGCTTCCAGCTTCTCACAGTGCGCACCTTCTTACGGGGAATTGAGGCAATGCCTGGAGTGGCTCCTCCAATTTTTTTAACTAACTCAGCTTTGTTTCTAGATAAACATTGGCCGCTTTACAATTTGTGTTTACTGAGCACCTCTTGTCTAGAATTGCAGTCTCGCTTAGGTCTGTGCAACGTGTCAGCACTGTGCAGGCTGCACCAGCTGTTTTTTTCGACCATAGGCTGCCGCTTTATGCTAAGCACTTATCTGCCAATGTGCTAAATGGTCTCCTGGAGGAATATCTGTTTGGGTATTCGAGCCTTGCTGCAATTTTCACAGATGCCTTTCAGCAAGGCGAAAAGCCAGCAGTAGGTGTTTATTCCCACACACTGATTGGAGTTGTTCTATCCAGGTCCCTGATTATACTCCAATTTTTGCTGCTGAATTTCTCGCTATTGGTTTGGCCCTTCAAAAAGTTCCCAGCAATATTTCTCAAGTTATCATTCTCTCGGACTGTCTCTCAGTCTTGGCAGCACTAGAAAGTTCGGCAACTAGTCTCTTGTACCGATCCCTAACGTACTTTGTGACACGTCATGCCCAAGAGGTGCGTTTTCAGTAGATCCCAGGGCACTGTGGCATTACTTCAAATTCGATGGCTGATTTCTTAGCGAAATCAGCCATCAATGGGCTTGTTTTGTTGCCCATGTCGTTCCGAACCTCCTCCTGCTGACCACGTCCCGTTATGAAAGTTACCAAATACACCATTACCTGAGCCATGAGCCCATCCGTGGTACAGCGGATTTCGAACATTTAAAATTCTCATCGAACATACATTCTTGTGCATCAAGGCAATGTGAGGTTTCCATGACGCTGTTGCGCTGCAGGATTCCTCGCCTTAATCTATATTTAGGCCGTTCTGGGTTCACGCCGTCGAATCTATGTGTGTCATGCGGTGACATTGAAACGATAGATCATTTCATCCTTCAGTGACGGCAGGGAATTCAGTTTTTTCAAAATCCTCTCGCTCAGTTAGGGCTGCCGTTTACTCTTCCCGTCCTCCTCTCCTTCGGTGCAACCGTCGAAGGGCATGCCATTAAGCAGGTGTGTCAGCTTCTTCACAAGTATATTATTGAAACCGGGAGATTTTTGTGTTAACTTCTCGATGCCATTTATTCCTTCTCTAAATTATTTTCTTCCTGATTATTTCGTTAAAATTTAGTTATTCAACGCACACCGCTTTGTTGCCTCGAATTTAATTTCGATTTCCTCACGATCTCTCAAAATTCGTTATTTTCTTTCTCTCTCAGATTTTTCTATATTTATGAGACGCTTGAGATAAACCTGGATGAGTTGTTTACTGCTTGGATCTGCACTAAACCCTGTCCAATCCCCCACCGTGGGTATGTGCCATCGTATTTGAGGCAACAATAACAAGAACAACAACGACCTTGGCCAGGGCCGGACGCTGCCGCCAGCTCTCCGCTGCGGTCTCCTCTTCGGCAGCCCTCAATAAATGTGGCCGCGGTCGCCTTCCTGGGCAACCTTCACATTGTTGTGACCCGTCGAGCTGCACCTTTTTCCGCAGCTGCGTTCCTGGATGGCGGGCTGGCAGGACCCAGTCTTCGATTCGCCGCTGCCGGCGTTCCGCCCTGAAGGCGTCGGCGGGTGGTTCGCCCAGTTTGAGGCTGCGCTGTACCTGCACGGCATAACCATTCAGATGATATCCTTCCGCCCGACCTGCTGCGCCGACTCGCCTGCCCTGCCTTGGGCAGCCGGCAGTACGACGTGCTGCGCGCTGTCATTATGACGGAATTCGGCGTCTTCTACTGCCCTCTGCCGCTATACGACGCTGCAGAATCGCTTTCGCCACCGCAAGCAGCTAGCCCAGCACCAGCCTCGCTCTTGCCCATGCAGCCTTCATCTGAGCACTTCCCACCTCGGCAGACCCTGGCCGCCTCCCCGCCACTCCAGCTCAGCCTCTCCGGCGCCGCCATCCATCTTCACGACACACGAGGTAGGCTCAGCAACGGCATTTCCGCAAGTCCTGCTCCCAGAACTGCCTCCTCCACTTCTTTGGACGCGCCTCATCGCAACAGTCCCCACCCAGAGACAGATTCGGCCCAGTCCCCACCACCTCGCCTACCACTGCCGTTATCGCCACAGCCTCCTCACGACAAGGGACGCTCTGCGACCGTATGCGTGTCATGTTTTTCGGCATCTCCGTCTGCCTCGCCACACCAGCCAACAGCTCAACAGGCTTCTGCAGCGCTGTCGAAGCCGCGGCCAGCTGTTCCTTACGCTCTCTCGACAAAGCCACAGCCTGCCAGCCACACCCCCAGCCCCTAGAAAGGTCCGCAACGCACTGAAAGTCACACGACGCAGGTTACGAAGGGCAACCCGGTGACAGCATGCAGTACCAATCATGGCGATTGTCACCCGCCACTGCTTTGTCTGCAAATCAGCCTGAACCGGTACCAGCGCCTGTCCTTAAGCCAAGCCAGGCCTCTGATGTGGATTCTTCTTGCTCCCCAGCAACAATCTTCCAGACACCTGACACCACTTCCAACCCAAGCAGCACAGGTCATCGGCCCAATATTGCAACAGGATGGTCCCATCCTGGTCCTTTGTAGGGCCGGCCTTTGCCAATACAGTTCCAATGTTAGGCCAATTACTTGTGCTGCTTGGGAAGACGCCTGACACCACTGGCTCGGCCACCGCCAACGGCAAGTTAGACGAGAGCCTACCGTACACAAGCTGTCGTCCACTCCAGATTCCGGTTACACCCACACTACAGCTTCATCAGCCACCGTCTAGCAAGCTGCCTCGGCTGACCAGGCCCGCGGACGCACCCCCGGTTGCTGCACCGGTGCCGTGGCTGCCTCAGATTGCCGCTACATCTCCGGCGTCCTCCTCCATGAACGGCTCTGCGCCAGTGGCAAGGGCGCCATTCGTGCGGCCGCCCGCTGCGTTCAAGCCAATCACGGATGGCTGTGCGCCTGTCCCAGAAGCCACATGCAGCCCACCTCAGCCATTGCTCTGCATCGCACCTCGCTGCACCTCCCATAGCCGCCTGCCTGGGTACCGGGTCGCTGCGCCCTGCAGCAGTTACGAGAATCTTACGGCCCGCAGCACGGCTAGCTGCCCTCAACCGTCACTATGCGTCCCTCGACGCCCTCCAAGATCTAGGCTGCAGCGCCACAGCCAGAGTCGCCCGCCTGAGCCTCGCCTTCGGACCCCGGACGCCCTGCACGATTCTTCATATACCGGCTTCACGTACCGACTAATCGTATAGGAGGGGAGCCCTGTAGCGACCCGCGCGGCTGACAGTGCGCGTGATGCCGAAAGGACGAAGTGTTCGGGACCTTGGCCGGGGCCGGACGCTGCCGCCGCCGCTCCGCTGCTCTTCGGCAGCCCTCAATAAATCTGGGCCACGGTCGCCTTCCTGGGCGACCTCCACAAATATAACCCTGCATGCCCGCATTGCGGTTGACGGGACGCATGCCACCCAAAGCCATATATTATGGGAAAGCGCTAGCAAACCCCCTCCGACGACACTCTTGCCATATCCCTCGGCGGAGGAATGGGACAAGCTTTTGGCCAGTTCACGAAAAACAACGCAGCTGGCTCTTATCACGCGAGCTCGAAAGGTCGCCCCAAACTGGAGGCCACCCTGGACTCGCCCCAGCCTAAACTAGTCCCTTCCATTTTGTGGCAATAAAGTTGTAGTCACCACCACCACCTGCTACGGTTGTCTTCACTTGGTATCCACTTCCTTACCCTTAACGATCATCGATTAATTCATCATCATCATCATCATCATAAGCAGCCTGGCTACGCCCACTGCAGGGCAAAGGCCTCTCGCATGTCTCTCTGATTAACGCTGAATTTTGCCAGCTGCGCACACCGTATGCTCCCAAACTTCTTAATATCATCTGCCCACCTAACTTTGCCGCCTCTGCTACTCTTGCTTTCTCTTGGAATCCACTACGTTACCCTTAAGGGCCAGCGGTTATCTTGCCTTCGCAGTACATGCCCTGCCCAATCCCATTTCTTCCTCTTGATTTCGACTAGGATGTCATTAACCCGCGTTTGTTTTTTTACCCACTCTGCCCGCTTCTGGTCTATTAACATTACACCTATAATTTTTCTTTCCATAGCTCGCTGTGTTGACCTTAATTTGAGATGAACCCTTTTCGTTAGTCTCTACGTTTCTGCCCCGTAGATGTGTGCCGATAAGATAAAGCTGTTGTATACTTTTCTCTTCATGGATATTGGTGAAACGCCATTCCTGATCTGGGTTTCACTCCCACCTTTTCCCTTCCCCTACGGCGCGGTTCAGGTGTCCAACGATATATGAGACAAATACTGCGCCATTTCCTTTCCCTCCAAAACCAATTATTATTATTATTATTAACCTGCCATATGCGCTTCACCCCATTCTTATTTTTCTAGTTATTTCCACATCATGATCCGGTTCAGCGGTCAATACCTGCCCTAAGGAATTTCCTTTACATTTCCAGCAACTCGTTACCAATTGTGATCTGCTGTTTCCTTGCTAGACTGTTGAACATTATTTTGGTTTTCTACATGTTAATTTTTAGACCAACCGTTCTGCTCTGGCTGTCTAACTCATTGATCATGCTTTGCAATTCATCTTCTGAGTGACTCAGCAAGGCAATTTCATCAGGGAATCGCGAATCGCAGATTATTTAGGTAAGAATGCATTAACTCTTATCCCCAACTGTTCCCAATTCAGGCCTCGGAATACCTCCTGTAAACAGGCGGTGAATAGCATTGGCGAGATCGCGTCCCTCTGCCTGACCCCATTTCTTATTGGAATTTTATTGCTGACTTTATGGAGGACTATGATAGCTGGGCAGTTGCTATATACAACTTCCAGTATTTTCACATAAGGCTCTTCCATACCCTGATTCCACAATGCCTGCATGACAGCTGAGGTTTCCACTCAGTCAAATGCTTTCTCGTAATCAATAAAGGCTATATATAGGGATCGGTTATATTCTGCGCATTTTTCTATCACCTTATTGATAGTGTGAATATGATCGATTATGCAATATTCTTTACGAAAGCCTGCCTGGTCATTTGGTTGATTGAAGTTTAAGGTTGTCCTGTCTCTATTAGCGATTACCTTAGTAAATACCTTGTAGGCAACGGACAGTAAGCTGATCGGCCTGTAATTTTTTAAGTCCTTGGCGTCTCCTTTTTAATGAATTAAGATAATGTTAGCATTCTTCCAATGGTACGGTCGAGGTCATAAGGCATTGCGTATAAAGGGTGGCTAGTTTTTCTAGCCCAATCTTCCCTCCATCCTGCAACAAATCTGCTGTTACCTGATCCTCATCAGCTTCTTTTCCCCTTTGCATTGCTCCTAAGGCTTTCTTTACTTCATCGGGAAGACGCATTGCTGTGCGTTACTGTCTCTCTCATTAATGTTCTGATTACATTGTTTACAGTACAGATTTGTGGAGAACTCTTCGGCTACTTTAAATATCTTATTCATATTTCTATTGACATTGCCCTCCTTGTCTCAACGCATACATCTGGTTTTTACCTATGGTTTCCTCTTCACCGCTTTTAGGCTACCTCCGTTCTTTAGAGCACTTCGATTCGCTCCATATTAAGCTTCCTTATGTCGACTTCCTTGCGCTGATTCATGAAATTCGATAGCTCCGCTAGTGCTATTTTGCTTTAGTGCATTGGCCTGGTTATTTAGCCTTCGCATTACATGCCCTCCCTAAGCATATTTCATCCTCTCGATTTCGACTAGGATGCCATTAACCCTTGTTTGATCCCTGATCCACTCTGCCCACTTCCTGTTCCTTGCCTTTGAAGCCATAATTTTCCTTTCCGTAGCACGCTGATTTGTCCTCAATTTAAGTTGAACACTTGAATAAGTTTTGTTGAATTCTATACAACATTTCCTTACGTGGGCTGCCTTGCGCTTATTGATAAACTCTGACAGCTCTGCCAGTTCTATTCTGTCCGTAGGGTTGGACTCCTCCATGCGTTGGCGTTTCTTAATCAAAACTTTTGTCTCGTGAGACAGCCGGTATCCTGTCGAACCATCCTACCGCTTGCATCCACTGCGCACTCTTTAATGATAGCTGCGAGATTATCGTTCATTGTTTGATTAAGATCGCCTTCCCCAGTTATAGCCGAATATCTGCCCTGCAGCGATGTCCTGAATTCCTCTACTTTCCCTCTTACCGCTAACTCGTTAATGGGCTTGAGCTTCACCAATTTATTCCGCTGCCTCATTAGGTCTAAGCGAATTCGAGACTACCATTCTGTTGTCGCTACATATGCACCTTTCTGGTTTCGTTCCCGGAAGAATGATCCGTCAATTATTTCTCTTCAGGGCAAAACTCTACCAAATGGAAAGTCGCCAAATCCACTGACCTTTTGAGAGATGTTTTTCTTCTACATATATCTTCTTGATGTCGGAATTGTAAAATAGATTTGCTACGAAGATGAGAGAGCATATTACCTTTGTGGACGCAGCGCCAGGAAGAACTTGGAAGCGCGGCTGTCGCGTCAACCACAATGCGCTCAAGCCGGCTGGCGCCGGCGAGCACACAATGGTGACAAGAATCTCATACGAGGCTGTGGAGCAAACGCTTTATTTGGAAAAAGACCGTGCTAGAAGGCACGTGAGATTTTTTTATTCGAGAATCAGGTATCGTGAGAAGATGAACACGATGGAGCATATTTTTCAACGAACATGCTGGACGCTGTAGCGAAGGGGATGTAGTAGTAGTAGTAGTAGTAGTAGTAGTAGTAGTAGTAAAAACTGTTCAGTAAAAAGAATTAGGGACATAGAGCTTGGGGGAGAGTTGGAGGGGAGGTTCCAAGTAGTCCAGGAATCTTGTTGGCCTCCGCCTTGACCCTCGTCACCAGCATCAGCTGTCTGCCCGGGTCGGAGTCGGTCAGGAGGGCCTCCCACTGCTCTAGACTAGGGCTATTAATATTCTGCAATAAAGGGCTCTTTTCGCAGCCCCAGGTAACGTGGTCATCGAGCCCACTCTCATGATTCTACTCAGCCACATTTTATGGTACATGACTCTGCTTGTAATTGAGTGAAGTGACGTGCTCTATATTGAGGATTTCCACCGGAAGCGTGATCTTTTTACGCGCTCTCAACAACGTATTCATTGCCTCTCCCTGAATCTGTGTCATGCTGAACGGTTTTCCCGGCAAACTCGCCTTTCGGTTCGTAAACCCTTGAACAAAAGGTGTCTACCGTGACATTTTCCTCAACCCCACAGTGTCGAGGACCTAAATGATTTTGTGTTGAATGTTTGTGTTAGTTCTCTGTGTGTTTCTGTTTGGAAAGGATGCTCGCAGCTTTGCAGCCGATCCTTCTGTCTCTGTAGGCCCTCGTCGCAGCCTGAGAATTATCCAGTAGCTCAGTCCTCGACGGTTGGCCTCCTTCAGGGCCAGGGCTATGGCGACCTCTTCCGCTGGCTGTGTGGTCTTTGTGCGTACTGCCGCACCTATGATTGTCTTGTAAACGTTCACTACTGCTACCGCCCTCACGTATTCGTCCGTTCTGTATATGGACGCGTCGACATATAGAACCAGCTTTTCTTCGAGGAACCTGTTTAACTCCGACGATCGCGCCACTCTTCATTCCTCATGGTTCTTCGGGTCCATGTTCCTGGGCACCGGTGTTACCACGAAAGTGCTCCTTGTTTTGCCGTCAATGTTAACCTTGTCTTCGCCCCCGTCTTCCGTCGGATACCGCTGCTTTACCAGTGGTGCTCTACCAGCGGGCTTTCTCTTCAGTCTTTTCAACTGAAATCTGAGCGTGCAAGGTCTCGCTGGGATGATCATAGGTGCTGTAATTCTCCATGTGCATCACCTTCTATGTTGAGGCCCCAGTTCATCATGACGAAGCCTTGCTTATGCGCCTCTGAGACGCATGTTTCCGTATTCTTTTCCCTTTGTTTGGGTGGCATGTAGTACGGGAGCGCGTACGTCATTCTCGGTATGATCGTAGCCGAAGTGATCGACGACTCCCGTTCCTTCACACCTCTTTTTTTCGTAACACTGCTGCGGATCTTGTATATCTGTTTCGTCGAGTGTTCCAGGAGTTTGATTGTGTATGTTCCCGCTTGCCTTTATCCTGTAGCCAGATTCCCGAGATGCGGAGTTATGTCCTCCTTAGGGGTTGTCCGTCGATTTCCAATTCTATCGTTCTCCTGTCCTGTTTGTTTTTGTGAATTCTAAGAAATTCCGGTTTCTCTGATGAGCCCTGAATCCCGTTACAGAATGCGGATTCACAGATCTCATCCGCTACTCTCTTCAGTTTTTCTTGCTTGCTTCCGGTCGATCCTTTTTTCGTCCAAACTTATATGTTGGCCGCTTAAAGTGAGTGTTCTATATCCGATATTTTTCAGTTTCCTAGCTGCCCTAATCACTTATGTCAATGAGTAAAGGTAAAGAGATGGATCCTTGCGGTTTCCTTTTCTTTGGCGCAGTGTTTTCCAAGCTTAGGTTGTTGATCCCGATCGTGGATGTTCTGTTGGATAGGAAGACCTTTATGTGCGCAAAGTCCCTGCTCCGCAGTTAGTTGCCGAGAATAGCGTTGTGGCCGATGTTGTCAAATGGCCTTTTGAGATCTACGGCCAAGATTACGCCTTCTCGAGTTCCCGATATTTTCTTTAGTACAGTGCCTCTAAATTGGAGCATCACGTCTTGCGCGGAGAGCCCCGCTCTGAACCAGCACGTAGTGTACGGAAACAGATCGTTGTCCCCCGTGTTGTTGCTCAGTCGAGCCTTGATCACTTTCTCGTAGTTTTTCCAGACTTCCCAGACGCGAGGTTAGCGAGATGGGCCGGGGATTTTCTGATCTCGGCGTCTTCTCTGCTTCAGCTATGGCGATAATCTCGGCGTACTTCCACTCCGCTGGGACCGTGCCCTTTGCCGAGTGCTAGTTTATCAGACTAGTCACGCTCTGTCTGGTCGTCACTGAGGTTTCTGATCGTGGCCTTTATCACTTGATCTTTCCTCGGCGCCGTGCTCCCTGTGAATGATTTGACAGCCATGTATACCTCCTTTCATCGGTTCGTCCAGTTTCGAGTACCTTGACTCTGATCGTATACCATGGAGCAGGACGTCACCTGCGCGTTCCCCCACGTACTTAGACGAAAGGCTGTAATCTGGACCATCGTTCCCTTAAAGTTGTACGTGATACGCTCTGACGTCTTGCTGTGACCTCTCCGATTTCGTAGAGCCTATGAGGTGCTTGAGCAACGCCCAAGCTTTGGCGTTTCCCAAGTTGCCGTCAAGTACATGGCAGATTTGGTTCCAATTGTTCCTAAGTAAGGTTGCGGTGTGGTCTTCTATCTCCTTGTTAATTTGAGCTACCTTAAGTCTCAGCTCTCTGTTGTGTTTTTGCGTCTGCCATCTTTTGGTCAGCCTTCGGGGAGCTTCCCATAGATGTAGCAATCGGTTATCCGCCGGTGGAAACTTGTCGTTAACCTCTAGCTCATTTGTGTTGTCCCTGTGGTCTTAGGCGTTCGCCCTAGTTTTAGAGGTCCGCTATCACGGTTCCTCCGATTTTTCGCCTACTCTTCCCAAATCTGTGATTGTCGCCTTTCTCTGGATTCTGCTAAAAGCTTGCGGGTGTTATTTGTTTTTGAATCACGTAGCAGTGGTCGCTTCAGAAGTTTTCTCCGGTGTTGGACCATTCGTAATCTGCGATATTTTCTATGAAGATCAAATCGCAGCTAGTGTGTCTTGACGTGCTGTTTCCCCCTTTAATGGAGTATCTGATGTCAGTGATGATTTCCAGCCCGTACGTGTCTGTAGCTCCGTCTAAGATCGTTTTTCCGTTCTTCGTACCGAGCTTGTAATCTCACTCCTTGCACGGAGCATTGAAATATCGTGCAGTCATGAGGTAGTTGTCTTCTGTCAGACTGACAACCACTCTAATGATTCCACTGAAGTCTTCTTCCACGATGGTGAACATACGCTTAGTACGAACACGCTCTTCTACCCGCGTTTCTTACGTTTGAGCTTCACTAAAACGTATTCTATGTCTTCTACCGGCGACTACTCGTCTGCATAGTGACCCCTTTCGGATGTAGGATGGCCACTTTTTAGAATCCCTCGCAGTCTTCGCCGCAGTGTTAGTTTCTTGCAGTGCTGTGTTATCGTGAATGGGCGTTTATGCTGCATTACGTGTATACTGAAATCGGTATTTATCCTAAATCCCCTGTAATTAAATTGCCATATTTTAGGTTTTTCTTCTGTTTTAGCCGTGTTGAGATTGCACTCTTCTCCTGTGCCTAGTTCTGCGCCGTTCTTTGCACTCTCATTTAGGGTGGCTTCTTCCGGTCTTCTATTGTTTTGGCTTCTTAACAGTTCTTCCGTTCTCAGATCTGTCGTGTTCAGCCTGTTCATGGTGTTGTAGACCTGCCGTCACCATGTTCTGCTGCTCCTGTGTTTGTTGTGGCGGCTGCTGTGTACCCCCAGTTTTCGTAACCTGCGGTTATACGTGTTTCATCTGTTTGTTGGGCCTCCATGTGGGCCATTCCAACCCGTGTGATTCTCCTGTGTTTGTATCAGAGCTACAGTTTGCTTCTCTCTGTTGTTGTTTTTCTACACATGAGCGACTCCTCTTGAGTCACTTGTTCTCCTCTCTGAGTTGCCTGTTCGCCTTTTCTAGGGCTTCAAATTTGGCCAGTATCAAATAGTCTAGAGCAGTGTGATAGAAGGGAGACTCGCTCCTAGACCGGCTCACCTTCTTGGACTTCTTTTTCTTCTATTTGGTGGCGGAAGCCTCAGGAGCGTTTCCCCGGTTCCAGGCGTTGCCCCCACCGTGGCCGGCGTAGCTCGCTCCCGGTAGACCCGGAAAGTAGGCTTCCTTGAAAGGCGGCAGTCCCGGAGATCCGTTCCCTTCTCTTGTTCCGGCTTCCACGCTGTTGAACCACCGCGGCCTGCCTTGGTAATAGCCGTCTTGTCTTTCATTGTTGGTTTGGTCTTTTCTTCCCTTGTTGATCTTGCTGGCCCGTCCTCTTGAGGCGTCTGCTGCACCCTGTTTCGCCCATGGAGTGAGCTTTACCGCACCATTCGCAACTGGGATCGCCGATCTCGTGATCCAGGACTTTTGCGCATCGGGTACTGCGGGATGGGTTTACCTCCAGGCAGACGCCTGACCGCGGTGTCCCTGCAGAGGCACCTGAAGGGGTTGCTCTATACCCGTGGTCGTGGTGCGCGCTGCCGATGGTGCTGCTCCCATGCCACGTACGCGCACGAAATGACACGTCCAAATAGGTGTAGTGTGGTAAAGTCAGTGCACCTGCAGACACAAAGGGCGATGTAAACAAAATGGCAAAAACAGGAAACTCGCGAGCCCACTCTGACAGCATCCAACCAACTGTGCTAGGGCCAGAAAATTTATTCGGCCGCAAAACATTGAAAAATAAGTACCTTAACGCGTAACCCTGTGGAAAAGCGAATTTCATTTGTAGCTGGCATGCGCGCTCGGCAAGTGATTGGATATTTACTGTTATGATACGGATAGGTGTATAGCAGAATGTGTGTGTTTGTGACACATACATGCGCGTGCGCGTGCTTGCAAGTGTGTGTGTGTGTGGGGGGGGGGTGATAGGCGTCTAGCCTAGGGTGGGTTTGGGCATAAGTGTATGTTGGACCTCAGCTTGGCTTTTCGGTTTAGTGTGGCGGCTGTAAAGGCTCATATTACAGGGCTATAGGGGTGCGCTGACGATGATGACACCACCTCATAGAATGGCACCTGCCCCTGTCGCTTCTAGAATGTAAATTATAAGGCACGGAATTAAATCAATATCCGCTGCAGCGGGATTGCTCCGCAATAAAATAATTATGAGATAATGAAATGAAGCGATAGGTCAAAAGAAATTTTTAAGAGAGCAAAAACGAAAGTAAGAGAAGGTGTGCAAGAACTCACTCATGGACGTGAAAGGTGAGGCCTCGATCTTCACGAGCCAGCTCCATGGGGCAGACAGCCTCGAGGAGACGAAGGCACGGCAGCAGTCTGCAAAAACAAACAGAACGAAAACAATAAAACAGACAAGACTGACAAAATTGAACAACAAAATGGAAGCTACCCACGATATGAAAGGCGTAAAAGTGTCATAAAGGAGATTGCAAACATTTTATACAAGGAAGAATTGACGAAACATTCATGGCAAACAGAACAGAGGATGACTCCTATCAATAGCTAATCAGTGTGGCCTAACACAGAAAACCAAGAGTTCAAAAGCTGTTTGCTCACTTTTAGGCAGACGACGCGCAGCCTGACGTCGTTCATGGCCGAGAACAGCTGGTGGTGGCAGTTCCACATGCCAAGTCGGCAGAAGCTCGGAGCTGGCACACTGGAGTCATCGCAGCGGTGACGACGGTCCGGGAGCAGCAGGTCACCGGGTCGACGCACCAGACGCGCTGACCGGGGCACCTCATGTTGACGGGAAGAAAATGGTTTCCACGTCCAGGCGACGGGTCTCGGGAAGGAGACAACGAAGCTCTCTTGCCGCGTTGCACTGCCGACGATTGCAAGGTTGTGCACATATGCCAAGACGTTGTGCAACGTCTGCTGCCGCTGTTCGCTCGTTCTCGCTGTAGATTTGTTTGCCTCGTAAGAAGCGTTCGCCTGACCGGTGGCTTTCCAGTCCTACTGGACATTGTGCCCCACTTCCAACACTTGTCACGGAGCCTCGATCATTGGGTAAACCGTTGTCTGTTCTTGCGGTCCCTTTGCGGCTCCAGTATTGTTGGTGTTTGCAAGCTCCATGGCTTGGGGCTGCTGCGCACCCGGGGTCGTGGTGTACGCTGCCTATGGGGCTGCTGCCATGCCGCCGTGCACGAAATAACACTTCCAAATGGGTGTAGGTGGCAAAGCCAGCGCACCTGCAGACACAAAGGGCGATGTAAACAAAATGGCAAAAACAGGAAACTCGCGCGCCCACTTTGGCAGCACCCAACCAACATCGCTATGCCCAGAAAATTTATTCGGCCGCAAATTTTTGAAAAAGAAGTGCCCGAACACTTAACCCTGTGGAAAAGCGAATTTCATCTATAGCTGGCGCGCGCTATCGGCAAGTGACTGGACATTTACCGTTAATCTAAGGGTAGGGATATGAAAGCATGTGTATGTTTGTGACAATGTGTGTGCGCGCGTGCGTGTGCGTGCTTGTGAGTGTGTGTCGGTGGGGGGGGGGGGGGTGTGCAGTGATCGGCATCTAGCCTAGGGTGGGTGTTGTGCATAAGTGTATGTTGCACCTTAGCTTGACTATTCGGTTTAGTGTGGCGGCTGTGAAGGCTCATATTACAGGGCTGTAGGGGCGTGCGCTGACGATGATGACACGACCTCATAAAATGGCACCTGCACCTGTCGCTTGTAGAATGTAAATTATAAGACACTGAAGTAAATCAATGTCCGCTGCAGCGGGATTGCTCCGCAATAAAATAAATATCCGATAACGAAATGAAGCGATAGGTATATAATTATATATAATATATATTAATGTTTAAGAGAGCAAAACCAAAGTAAGAGAAGGTGCACTAGAACTCACTCATGAACGTGAAAGTTGAGGCCTCGATCCTCACAAGCCAGCTCCATGGGGCAGACAGCCTCGAGGAGACGAAAGCACGGCAGCAGTCTGCGAAAACAAACAGAACAAAAACAATAAAACAGACAACACTGACAAAACTGAACAACGGAATGGAAGCTACCCACAGTATGAAAGGCGTAAAAGTCATAAAGGTGGCTGCCAACATTTTATACAAGGAAGAATTGACGGAATATTCATGGAAAACAGAACAGAGGATGAGTCCTATCAATAGTTAATCAGTGTGGCCTAACACAGAAAACCAAAGTCCAAAAGCTGTTTGCTCACCTTTAGGCAGACGACGCGCAGCCTGACGTCGTTGATGGCCGAGAACAGCCGGTGGCTCCACACGCCACGTCGGCAGTAGCTCGGAGCTGGCACACTGGAGCCCTCGCAGCGGCGACGACGATCCGGGAGCAGCAGGTCACCGCATTGACGCACCAGACGTGCTGACTGGGGGCCCTCGTGTTGACGGGAAGGAGCAGCGTGGAAACCGTTGGTATCCGGGCGATGGGTCTCGAGAAGGAGACGACGCTCGCTTGCAGCGTGGCACTGCTGGCGATTGGAACGTTGTGCACACACTTTGTGCAACGTCTGCTGCTGCTGTTCGCTCGTTCTCGCTGGTGATTTGTTTGCCTCACAAGGTTTGTTCACCCGACCGGTGGCTTTGCCGTCCCACTGGACTTTGCTCTCCACTTACAACACTTGTCACGCAGTCTCGATCATTGGGTAAACCCTGGTCTGTTCTTGCGATCCCCTGGTTGCTCCAGTATTCTTGGTGTTTGCAAGCTCCATGGCTTGGGGCTGCTCCGGACCCGGGGTCGTGGTGTATGCGGCCGATGGTGCTGCTGCCTTGCCGCCGTGCACGAAATAACAGGTCCAATAGGTATAGTGCGGTAAAGGCAGCGCACCTGCAGACACGAAGGGCGATGTAAACAAAATGACAAACAGGAAATTCGTGCGCCCACTTACAGCATCCAACCAGCTTTGCAAGGCTCCGAAAATTTATTAGGCCGCAAAGCACTGAAAACAAAATCCCCAGACGTTCACCCCTTGTGGCAAAACGAGCTAGCGTGCGCGGTCGACAAGTGACTGGACGTATACAGTTGATGCTAAGGTACAACAGAAAGTGTGTGTGCGTGTGACGGAATGTGTGCGCGTGTGTGCGTGCGAGTGTGCGTGCGAGTATGCGCGCGCGTTTGCAGGGGAGGGTGGGGGGAGTGGTGATAGGCGTCTGGCCTAAGGTGGGTGTTTATGATGGTGCATAGGTGCATGTTTCACCTCAGCTGGAGTAGCATGCCAGGCCGACAACCAGGCAGACCTCTCCTGCTCCATTAAAGTCCCTCCTCCTCCTCAGCTTTACCTTGCGGTTGAGTGTGGCGGCTGTGAAGGCTCATATTACAGGGCTGTAGGGGCAACCCCGTTTTGACTCTCACGGATTATATCGTAAAGCACAAACTTCATGACAGTAAACTGATTGTCTGTGGGGCTTTCAACCCACATCTCGTCGACTGGAATTTCTCGATTGCAGCTGGCCTCGACACGGCTGTGGAATACACTGACTTGGCTGCAGCTTCATTTGATTTAACTGAGGTTGTTGATTGCGCCACTAGAGAGTGCTCGATCCTGGATCTTTTCTTCGTCACAGCAGATTTGATGGGAGAAGATTTTTAGTGTGAAGTTGTAAGAGGTCTGTCAGATCATATATCGTTGTATCCGTTAGTCTTTCTGCTGGCTGTGAATCTAAAAAACCCGCATACAAAGTTGTAACAGATTTTGCGAATGCTGGCGAAGATGGTGTTCTTCCTATGCTTGCGGATTTCTTCGATAATTTTCTGTTTTCAAGCAATCTCTGTGGCGTGGATGTTTTGGTGGAAAACTTATACGCAATTGTGTCTGAATGCATATAGAAATTTTGTACCGACCAAGTGTGTGAAACGCATTCCGAAATATCCCCGGTGTAACAGAGATGATACTGGTTGGTTTGGTTTATGGGGGTTTAACGTCCCAAAGCAACTCAGGCTATGAGAGAGGCCGTAGTGAAGAGCTCCCGCAATTTCGACCACCTGGGGTTCTTTAACGTGCACTGACATCGCACAGCACACGGGCCTCTAGAATTTCGCCTCCATCGAAATTCGACCGCCGAGGCCGGGATCGAACCCGCATCTTTTGGGCCAGCAGCCGAGCGCCATAACCACTCAGCTACCGCGGCGGCTAACAGAGATAATACAGCTTATTCGTGGGCATAAAGCCACTTCATCGGCTATGCAGGTCCCTGGAAAATAACCACGATTTACTGCTATGCACGCTAAAGGCAAAGCTTAAAACTAAGATGCATGAGGCTAGAGACTATTACAACAATACTTTATCAGTATTCATTAAAGCAAACCCAGTCAAATTTTGGAAGAGTATCAATCCGCCTTTTCGCCATTTGTGTTCATTCATCATTGAAACGAGTTATGTTCTGATTCTCAAACAATCGCAGAAGCGTTCAATAAATATTTTGAATGTTTTCGCCGTTGATAATGGTTCTGATCATTTGTTTGCTTCTAATTTTTCCCCAGCAGAGTTTCCAAGTATTGAAATATCGTGTTATGGAATTCATAAACTAATGCTTAATATAAAGACGACTAAAAGCCCTGGTCCGGATAGTATTCCTAACATGTTTTTGAAAAGGTATTCAGAATAGTGTGCACGTTACTTAACGATAATATTTCAGAAACCACTCGACTCCCGAACAGTCCCGCAAATTTGGAAAGTAGTTGACATTGTTCCTATTCACAAATCTGGCAACAAATAATTTCAATCTACAGACCAATTTCACTGACATCTACCTGCTGCAAACTGCTAGGACATTTTAATAAACGCATTATTCAATGCTGAACCAACATTAATATTCTCGCAAAGCAGCAGCTTGCCTTTCGTGCCAGATTTTCTAGTGTTACACAGTTAATTTATGCATGATATTGCCTCATCACTTAAAAATCGTGAACAGGTCGATGCAGTCTTTACAGACTATTCCAAAGCGTTCTACAAGGTATGCCACACAAAGCTTCTCTCCGAACTTCACACTTTTCTTACAGGCTTCTATGGTGATAAATTACTCGGATGCATCACAGATTACTTGCACCTCAGGACTCGGTTACGATCAAGAGCAGTCATCAACGGTTCACATTTCCTTGGGTGTTCCAGAGGGCTTCGTTATGGGACCCCGTTTATTCATAATGTATATTAATGATGTCCTCCAAGTTGTTTCTAGCACTCCTGTTAAGCTTTGTTTGTATACAGACTATTGTGTTGTGTATTCGAGCATTTTTAGCGTTAATGATCCGGTATTGCTAAATGATGCGTTTTTTTCCTTTTCCAATTCAAGCAGAACTTGGAAAATGGAGGTTAACTTCAAGAAAACCGCCACAATGATCTTTACGAATAAAAAAAAACAACCATTACAATTCAAGTACAGGAATGCAGAACACAGATTAGAAAGCGTGCCCGAATTCGGGTACCTTGGCGTAGTACTTTCCTCTAACCTAAAATGGCAAAAACCTGCTGACACTATATGCACAAAATCATCGCAAAAAATAGGCTACCTAAGAAGAACTTTAAAGCTGCGACTAAAGAATGCAAACTAACAGGTTAAAAATTCCTGGTTAGACCTCTTCTTGAATACGCACCAGTTCCGTGGCCATCTCATCTTGCACATTATAGATGAGTCGATACAGAAAGACAATAAGATTCATTTTTAACCGCTATGATAGTGACTTTTGCCTTCAAAGCATTGCCATGTGTTACCACTTCCTTAGAGCATCCACAACAGTATTACCGGCTTATCATGCTACACAAAACTGTGCTCAAGCCCGTTTGAGCTGCCCCTATTTCATTTACCAGCAGTTATCCTGATGTGACCATTACACTATTCAGGTCTTTCCTCTATTGTCATACATTTTCTTTTTTCCTGCACACAGCTGAGATGAATAAACTTGAAGGTTTGATGCGAGAGCTAACATCTGAGCAGTTTTTCAAACGAGTGCATATTCATGTATCGCGATTTTCTTTTTTTATGTAACCACTAATGGAATGTCCGACACTGAGACACCAGTATTTGCAAATAAATAAAATAATACACGGAAGTAAATCTCAGTCTGTTGCAGCGGACTTACTCCGCAGTAAAATAAATATCAGATAATTAAATGAAGCAATAGGTCTAAAGTAATTTTAGGAGCGCAAAACAAAAGAGAAGGTGTGAAAAAACTCACTCAAGAACAGAAAAGTTGAGGCCTCGATCCCGACGAGCCAGTTCCATGGAGGAGACAGCCTCGAGGAGACGAAGGCATGGCAGCAGTCTGCAAAAAACAATAAAACACAAAAACGATAAACAATAAAACAAGCAAGACTAACAAAATTGAACCACATACTGGAAACTATCCACAGTATGAAAGGCGTAAAAGTGTCAGAAAGGTGGCTGCCAACATGTTGTACAAATAATAATTCACGACAAATTAATGGAAAACAGAAGAGAGGATGAGTCCTATCAATAGGCAATCAGTGTGGCCTAACACAGAAAACGAGAGTCCGAAATCTGTTTGCTCACTTTTAGACAGACACTCAAGTCCTCGACGCGCAACTTGGCGTCGTTGATGGCCGAGAACAGCTGGCGGAGGCAGCGCCATACGCCACGCCGGCAGAAGCTCGGAGCTGGCACACTGGAGCCCTCGAGGCAGCGACGACTGTCCGGGAGCAGCAGGCCACCGCATTGACGCACCAGACGCGCTGACCGGGGGGCCTCGTGTTGACGGGAAGCAGCAGCGTGGAAACCGAGTGTGTCCACGTCCAGGCGATGGGTCTCGAGGAGACAACGAAGCTCGCTTGCTGCGTTGCACTGCCGACGATTGGAACGTTGTGCACATATGCCAAGTCGTTGTGCAACGTCGGTTTGGTTGGCCTCAAAGATAGATGGCACATACCCGCTACGGGGGAGTGGCCAAGACACAGGCGGTGAGTTGATGGAAACAGGAGTGTTTAGAGGTGGGAAGGGGGGGGGGGGGGGGGAGTAGTAATTGGGTAAGGTTGACAGATTGGACGATGAAACGTCAGGGGTCCTGTTAACTGGGAGATCGAAGCCTGCACAATGGCTTTATGTGCAAATATGAACTAACGCATGAAATGTTTCAATTTTGCACTGACTGAGAGCGGGAAGGAAAAAAAATCAGAATGAGAGTCACTACGTTTCTAGAAGGAAATTTTTCACAGCAGAGTGTGCACTCATGTTGCTTCGTCCAAGCAAAGAAGCGCCAATGGAAAGAACCACCGCAGAGGACACAGGCAGACCCAACTGGTGAAACTGAATTTGTAATAGGCGCCTCCTCAAAGAAGAGAAGTGGCGGCAGAACAGCAGGAAGTGATCTATTCTCAGGTTCGGCACAAAGAGGGCACAGTGGGGAAACTGCCAGAGGAGGTATATGTGAAGGTAGGGAGTTAGCAGAGGAACCCGGCAAGGAAAACGCGTGAAAGAGACCTCCGGTCTGCGCGAGCGTCAGTATTTGCTACTCCAAGGATGCAGAAGATGTTGATATACGGGAGATGATGTAATAGCCGAGGCAGCAATTTCCTGAAATATTGTGTAGGTGCAAAACCTCATCGCAGCTGCATATGCACAGGTTGACAGGACAGCAAAAATTGGGCCACAGAGAGAGGCCCTTGCAAAGGTATCTGCAACCTCATTTAAGTGAAAGCCCATGTGCCCCGGTAATTAAAGCAACCTAACCGAATTTAGATGGAGATGGATCAGGAGCTTAAAGTGGAGTAGTGCCCGAGACTCAGTGTGTGAGGATAATGAAGAGCAAATGAACAGAGTTCGTCATAACCATGACTTGGGAAACGGTATATTCTAATTTACGTAAGGCTAAGATTACTGCTAATAATTCGACCAGATAAATTGGAGTAAAGCCAGAAAGATGGAGAGAAAAGGACCGACTCAGTGAATCTGAAAAAATGCCCACACCTGCCTTTTCGCGATCCTGAGAGGCATCGGAGAATATGAGAAGGAAGGAGCCTGAGGTGGTCCTGCAACAAACTGTGAACGAGAGGAAAGGGCTGCATCTTTTCATTTAATGAAAAAATGTCATCAAATGCAATGTGGACAGAAGGAGCGATATAATACATCTGGCGGACATCTGGGAAATGAATGTTTAAGGGATCAAGGAGAGACTGCATGAACCATATCGGCAGAGTGTGGAAACGAGACCAGGTGGCGTCAAAAAAGACTGCAGGTTGACTGAGAAATATTATACTGGAGGCATGAAGAGGTGAGTCGCAAATGTCGGGTTTTTGCTTTTACAATCGCTGCGTCGCCTTTATCTTCTGAGCTCAAGACACAAGTATCCTTGGTTTCATTTTCTAGTCTTTCATATTTCATCCGATCTTGTGCACTAACTCAAGACACAAAGAAGCACAATGACCATCTCTATACACTTCAATAGAAAAATTGAAAGGTTAAATTTTTAATGTACTGGTGAAATGCGTAAGGAAAAAAGGCAGGGGAAGACGCTTGGAAGTGTTCAGAAAGAGACTGTAGTGTTTTAAAGAAGGAATAACCTTGCACGCCTCAAAGGAGCCGAACTGGCGTCCACCTTGCCTGGTCAAGAGGCCCCCTTGAAAGTATGCAAAGGTAACTATTTAGCAAATACAGGTGACCAGGAATGATTCCACCAATGCGAAGGCTTGTTTGTGTTTGAATTGCAGAATTTGCAATAAATGACTGAGACAGCCATTTGGATAAAATCGACCATACGTGCACAAATTACGATGAAAGGCAAAATCTAGGAAATAAAAAGGGAACCGCCTTTAAACCGTAAAGGTACTAACGACATGTTTGCTGGGAGGAAAGTATTTGTGGATGTCAAAAATATCACGCACACAAAAATAATGCTTGGTGTCTGAATCATGCGAATGTAATTGACTGCAATGCAGGTGCGATACATGTAAGACGGGTAAGAAATTATTTAGGTGTAGTACTCTAGACTGCGTGCCCACAAATGAATGCACTAGCTGCAGCATGATTGGGCGAAATTAGTGTACACATAGGTAACTGGTAGCAAAATGACTAAACAAGAGACATAACAGTGCAAAACAACTAATTTATATTTGAATGAAGTGCGGACAGTACAAGTGTTATGTGATCTCTCAACTGTTGTAGACTCATAAGACAGATTTGTATTGCTAGATAAAGCTCCTGTGGAGCGAGGCTGCATCACACGCGAGGCAAGTAGGGAATATCTGGCATGGTGCACGGATTCCGGATAGGACCGGAGATCCGAGCTCGTACTTAATGAGCGAGCTCCGAGAACCAAAGCCGGCATATCTGCAAAGACAAGTGGAAAGGATGGATGTCGTGCGCGTGCTATAGAATTGTCCGACGGACACACTGTACACTTCCTTTACTGTCGGGTGTGAAAGTGACGCACGTCATGCGAGCTTCGACTCACCACCACATTGCTGGTGTCAAGACAGCTCAGGGGGAAACGGCTAGGTCGGCGCTTTCATCTGGAGCCATGTCACTTTGGACGCCGTAGTGGAGGGCTTGGGTTGCGATACCACTTGCGATGACACTGCACAGAACATGGGTATTTTTGTATTTCTACTCTATCTAAACAAGGGCGCCGTGAACGGGATCGAACCCGCGACATTGGAGTCAGTAGCTAAACGCCAAAACAACTAAGCCACCCCGACGGGTTCTTCTGGTTTCTTAAGTCACAGTTCTCTTTATAGAAAACACAGAAAACCTACAGTTGGAGTTACCGGAAGCACAGCGTTTTATGCGGCCGGCAGCAGCATATGCGAGGCAAGGAGGTAACATCTTGCGCGGTGCATGGATGCCGAACCAAAACAGAGATCCGAGCTTGCACTTGCCGAGTCGGCTGCATGCTTTACGTGTGCATATCTGCAAAAACAAAAAGAAGCTTCACCAAAGGCAACCGCGGATGTCGTGAACATTCGGAGGCGTCCCAGGGTCAACCTGCACACCGGCTGTACTGTCGAGAGCAAACGGGGAGTATACCACGTTAACATTGAATGTGTTGCATCCTCCGGCCCCTTAGAGCGGCACTTGGTGCCGATACAGCCTCAGGGGGTGCCGGCTACATCTGCAGCCATGTCAGTTTTCTCGTTTCAATAAGTCGTGGTCCTGCTTATCGAAAACGCAGAAAACCTTACGATGCAATGCAGTGCAGCGCAGTCGAAGCCTTCGACAGTACAGCGTTCTTGGCAGGAGGCAGCAGCATGTGCAAGGCAAGGAGGCATATCTTCCGCGGTGCATGGATGCCGAACCAAGACCAGAGATCCGAGCTTGCACTTGCTGAGTCGGCTCCATGGTTTCCGTGGGCAGGGGAGACCCTAGGTGGGCACATCTGCAAAGAAAAAAAGAAGCTTCACCAAAGGCAACCGCGGATGTCGTGAACATTCGGAGGCGTCCCAGGGTCAACCTGCACACCGGCTGTACTGTCGAGAGCAAATGTGGCGTATACCACGTTAACTTTGAATATGCTGCATCCTCCAGCCCCTTACAGCGGCACTTGGTGCCGGTACAGCCTTAAGGGGTGCCGGTTTCATCTGCAGCCATGTTAGTCTTCTCGTTTCAATAAGTCGTGGTCCTGCTTATCGAAAACGCAGAAAACCTTACGATGCGATGCAGTGTAGCGCAGTCATAGCCTTCGACAGTACAGCGTTCTTGGCAGGAGGCAGCAGCATGTGCAAGGCAAGGAGGGAATATCTTCCGCGGTGCATGGATGCCCAACCAAGACCAGAGATCCGAGCTTGCACTTGCTGAGTCGGCTCCGTGCTTTCCGTGTGCAGGGGAGACCCTAGGTGGGCACATCTGCAAAGATAAAAAAGAAGGTGACAGACACGCAATCATAGCGCATAGCAAGAATACTCACCGTTGGCAGCAAAGTGAGCGCGACTGATGCCTCAAGCCGTGGTGCTGAAACAAGTATATGGAAAGCGAACTACCTTGGCTGCAGCGGAAACACGATGTGCCGCAGACCGCAGGCAGCGTCCGTTCTTCGGAGTTGCTGGACGAAGCTGGCGAGAATTTCCGAGCGCCGTACACGGCCACAAACCACATGCCGCTCAAGGGCGCATAGTGGCTGGGTCGCAACGCCGTTCGGAAACGGGTTTTTGTTCAGTGACGCAAACGGCAGTGGGCTCGCATATCTAAACCCCCTACAGCTGACCTGCATATTGTGAGCTAAGCCTAAAGCTATACGCACCGCGAGTCCTAGCTCACCGCGCTTGCGTCACACACAAAAAACCGATGGCGACGGAACACCGAAACCTCTCAAATGCTGTTGCTTTGTCATTAGCCAATGCTTGCGGGAACAGCGCAAGTGAAGCTTAATTTTTCTCTAACAGCACAGAGCAGGCTCCACGGACACATGTCGCCCTCGCCACAAGGCTTTGCCTCGCACTCACCTTCGATGCCGGCGGCCTGGCTCGGAGGGGTGTTCCTTGGCAGTCGTCTGTCAGTCGTGAGTGCAGCGGCTTGTAGGCATCTCGGTGGTCCGGTGAAGACAAACCACTGGCAACGGGCACGAAGTCACGTCCATAAGCACTGCCAGTAGTATGGCGAAAGTCAGTTCTCGTGGCTTGTCGACCAACTCCACCAACCAAGAGCAGCGGGATGTGACCGAACTGGCGACTTGGCTGTTGCGGCGGAGTGGTGCCGGGATAGGACTGAGCCAAGATGAGGTGCGTGAAGAGGGGCGACGAAGCTTGGAAAGGTAGTCCAACGGCTATCCAATGTGAGGGACGCAGCGAACGGCACAAATACCACGGCCAGCCATATGCGGCGGTGACCACGGAACACAAGCACGGGAGAGTTCGTCGGTCCCCTCAGTCACGAAGCTCCACTGTTTAAGGAAACGCAGCTGGCCGCCCCCAACAGCCCACCGCGATAGAACAGCCTGAGGAGGCAAGCGTAGTCTCAGGCGATGCTGCAGCACAACGCAATCAAAGAGCAGACTGTCCGCTGTCAAAACAATCTATGGCGGCCGTAATGAGTCCTTTTGCAGACGACCGCGGCTGCAGCAGCTTCGATAGGAGGCGAATAACTTGCAGGGACGTGGTAGGAACAAGTTAGAGTGACAGGGAAGTCCATGGGAAGACGGGCAATGATCCAGGCAGGCGATGTCAATGAGGTTAAACCGCGACAGGCGAAAAATCGCGAGCCGCCGGCGCCCCAGACAGCGGCGCTCCGGGCTGCACTGTGGCGGGAGCTAGCGCCGGAGAGCAGACGCACGCGTGTGTTCGCCTCACGGAGGCTCAGACGAGAATGACTGTCTTGCGAGCCGTGCAGTTTGCGGAGCGCACGAATAGCGTGGCCACTCGCGCTGAAGGCTGACTGGCGTCTGACTGGAATCGTCACCCTACGTCGTCACTTTCGGGCGCTTGCGCATGCGCGTTATTGTCGCGGAGAGGGTTTTTTTTACAGATTTTTGCGGTGTCGCACTTATCAGCGATAGAAGGTCTCTTCGATTTGCCTACGCTAGTTCCATCACGTTCCGTGGCGGTGCCGCGAGCGTGCAGCATCAGTTAAAGTGCAGGTTGGCACTGGCTGCTTCCAGAACGAATAGTCGAGTGCAGGCCTAGTCATCTGATAGCCGTGGCGCCGTCACCAAATCACAGCCAACTTCGTGCTGTCGAGACCAGTGGCCGCCAAAATCTCGAAACCCGTAAAGAATTTTCAAGCAGCAAATCGCACTAAGCGTTGCCACGAGCCAGCCTCAGAAAATGGTCGTTCTACTGAAAAAAAAGTCGTTGCATGTATATGCACAGGGGATTTACAATATGCGCTGAAATGCTACTCATGGAGCTCGACTTGACCGCATAGGTTAAATATTCTGACGCCATAAAGTTACCCACCTCATCCTTTCAAGAATAAATAGTCATCATTTCATTTTAAACCGCGGTCAAATTTTATCCGACCTATACACGTGGCGGCCACCATATCGCTGCACTACAGTTGCACTTCCAATTCCGAGAGCGCAAGTCGTGCTGCACTAGGCTGGCAACAGCTGCGAAACGAAGACGGGAGTGCTGCACTCCTTGAACTATTGCAGTAAGTGCAGCCTAATCGAAGAGACCTAGAAAATTGCCCTTGGGTGCTGACGCTGGGTGACAGAGCACTTCACCGCACCGCTGCTTCCATGGGCAGACGGCCGACGTGGCGTTTCTAGCGGCCATACTTTTTTTGTTATGTTTTCGTTGTCTGCCTCTCGCCCGTCTAGATGGAATGGTATCTAGATCTTGATTTGGACGCGCAGGTTTCGCCAAGCACGTGTGTGCGAGAGCTTGGGCGACGTTTTTCGGTCCGCTTATTTTCTGCACAAGCGGACTGAAAGCATGGGGATCATTTTCGCCTCCCTGCGTGTTATTTCAAAAACATAATGGGTTATAACTACCGCAGCGCGAATGAAACGTCTTTGACAACAAAAGGAGGCAGTTGTGCATTATGCACCCAAACGGCGAGACACTATACGTTTCTACGTTCGATTTTTACGATTCCTTCTTCAGCGGCTCTAGGCTGGGCGTGCCGGTAAACCTTCACGTGTTCCTCATATTTTCATGCCTGATTGCTTCTGATAACGTCTATGTGACGGTATCACCGTCATAAACAATGACGGATGTCTCTTAGTCTCGGCTGTCTCCAGTGGATAGTAGTTTCTGAGCTTCGGACCGGCGAGCAGAAAACGAATGTCTCAGCTCAGAGCTCCCGGGGACATCTATACTTTATCCGACTCAAAAGACATGTAGTGCGATGGTGGAAACAGCGGGTTCTTGACCCGACGCCCCAAAAAATGAGTTTTAGACCCGGTGGCTCAGTGGTTAGTGCGCTCGGGTGTTTGTTTATTTATTTATTTATTTATTTATTTATTTATTTATTTATTTAGCAAATACTGCCGGCCTGTGTTACAGGCCTTAGGCAGGAGTGGGGTACAAACATATTGATGAGGCCCATTTTGCGATGACGTATGTACAACAGCTGTAGTTTACGAGTTCGACCTGGGCATGATTGACGGTGACTTACCGAAGCTGTTGTAATTTAATGTCCACATAACTGACATTCACCGCTTTGGACTATAGGTGCGTTAGGGATCGTGTTTGAAGAGAAGATTGCTGCCGCATGGGGGGGGGGGGGGGGGGGGGGTAGAGGTAGAACTTGTGAGCCACCTTGACTCCATATGAGCCTATGGCTTTTGCAATGGCGCAAGTGTCAGGTAATTGGGTGTCAGCAGGACATGTCTGCGTTGCGCAGTTACACACGCTGGACCTACGTGTACAGTGCATGCGCAGAAGTGCGCGAATTGCGATGGAACACATGAGGCAACCTTGAGGGACTGTCCAAATCTTAAAGCTTAAATGGAAATGCAAAAGGAAATGGTTAGAGATCGCTACACGCAGAAGCTGGCGTCGAATTCGGTCGTCGCTGCAGAACACGCTCACGCAAGCTGCGCATGTTGGAGACTGCAGACTTGCTATCTACATGTAGGTGCAGAGGGTACGGCTCATTACTCTGCTGTGTGGAAGCCACCGTCTGGGCCTCCACCAAGAGCATATTTGGAGAGCACTCAGGTGGCCTCTGTGGCGTAGCGGCATGATACTACCGCGGATGTAAGTGCAGTCACGAGCAATCTGAGAGGGAAGTTAGTTTGAGCCTTCATTTCTTGATTACTCCGTGATTATGCGCAACAAGCCAGCTTGTTCTGTTTTCTAAGTAGTCTTCCTCTTGGCGTATGATATCCAAAAGCTATTCCCAAACTTAGTGGAGAACTAACGACAAAATCCGCAATTTTGTGCAAAGTTTGTTCCCTCTCATTTTGCTCAAGACTGTAAACAAGCTACACAGGATGTATAACTGGATAGGTACTAACCTGGGCGTCGCGTTCGAGCCTGATCGCACAGCGCGCATGCGCAGATCGACGACTACCTCGCCTCGCGCTTCGGCGTACCCCGCACTGCCATCAGGTGGGACGCGCTGTCGCGAGACGCCGTCAAACACATCGAGACGCAGAAGCCGTGGTGGCTGAGTGGTTATGGCGCTCGGCTGCTGGCCCGAAAGACGCGGGTTCGATCCCGGCCACGACGGTCGAATTTCGATGGAGGCGAAATTCTAGAGGCCCGTGTACTGTGCGATGTCAGTGCACGTTAGAGAACCCCAGGTGGTCGAAATTTCCGGAGCCCTTCACTACGGCGTCTTTCATAGCCTGAGTCGCTTTGGGACGTTAAACACCCATAAATCAAATCACATCCAGACGCCTCTCGGATTCTCTGTGCGAGTCTATGTAGGGGTTATTTGCAGTTGAAAGGTAATGCGTGGTAGCAACCTCACACTGCATGGGTGGACATTTTGACCACACCAGAGAGGAAGGGATTAAGGAAAGGGAGGAAATAAAGGAGCAGATAATGAAAAAAATAACGGCGATTACACAACTGACAATGCACAAAACCTACACTAGCTGGCATGCGCTAATGATTACGTAGAGAAAGACGCAGCCCGTGCGGTATGCTTCCCGTGCCAGGTCCCTTCCCATGCACAGGTCATGTTCGACTGCACGGACGGGAAGTGGCTACGAGCACAAACATGTCATATTATCCGGGAACCTACGCTCTGCTTTCTTCTTTGCTTTTTTGATTTATTTAAAGTGATGCGAATTCAGGAGCTACGTGCACAAGATGTGGCGGTGCTGCTAAGCTTTATTCAGTAAAAAGCTTTGCGGCCCCCGAACAGGGCGAGACCATTACTTCGGGGCTCCTACGGCCTTAGCTGTTTGCTGAACCCACTGAACCAGGCTCCTGGTCTTCTAGGCTTGAGCTGGACGGCACGACCTTCTACTGCTCAGGTTGTGGGCTTGGAATTTTTGGCGCGGCCTGCATGCTTCGGCAAGCCCGTATCGTGGACCTCGCTCTCTGTTTCCCGCCAGCTACGTGACGTCACCCTACCCCGTATAGGCGCCGAATTTTATCATTCGATCTAGTTTTCGGCCGGCCCCTTGTTACCCTATCCGTGGCTGTGATGAACCGCCTTTGTTTTGCTTGTATGTTATCACTGACTTCACGTTTATTGTATAGTTCATCCTGCTTATATCACGGTTAAAATTTTGCTGTAAACAAGACAGCAAGAGCGGCTAAATGAGTTAGCAGAGAACACTGCAGTCTCCATTACTGAACAGTGCGAGCACGACCGCACATGAATTTACTTGTGAAATTACTGCCATAAAATTGTGTCACCGGAACGCTGTTCTGCTATCTATAACACGATTTTGTAAGGCAGTACATCAAGTTTTATTTTTTTTTTGAGTTTTCTTGCCGCGTAATGCTAGACTACTGAAAAAGAAAATGCGCAAACGATATTCACAGCTCAGCGTGAGGCTTTGCTGCCAAGTTGAATGCTCCTACGGCAACTTCGAGAATCGAGCTGACGGAGACAAGTGGTTTCTAATTCATAGCTTCAAGCTTCATGGCTTTTCATTGGACATTAAGGATGTGTATCACTCCCTTTTGCACATAGGACTATACATGTGAGAGGATGCCATTGACAATTACGGTATTGTAAGCTTTTGGAACGAAACTGGCATCTGGGTTAAAAACTTTTAAAAGCTGTTATTCGCTGTATCTGCCCTATACTTACACCGATTGGGGGGGGGGGGGGGGGGGGGGTCCATCAATTTACAAAAACGAGGTGTGTGCATTGGCTCGTGCCTTGCACCAGTTTTGAGCAATATCTATTTTTCTGTTTGCAACCGAAAATTTTCTATCAGCCTGGCAGGTTTGGGAATCGAAAGATTTTTTAGGCACGTCGATTACTTGGTCTTGCTGGATGGTTACAATGACGGTTCTGCTTGGTTGTTTCTGGTGTTGTTTCTGCGTATAAAGAGAGCCTCCAACCTATAATTTTAACATTTGAAGCTC
Source organism: Amblyomma americanum (assembly GCF_052857255.1). Classification (NCBI taxonomy): domain Eukaryota; kingdom Metazoa; phylum Arthropoda; class Arachnida; order Ixodida; family Ixodidae; genus Amblyomma; species Amblyomma americanum. Next base: position 30,432,090 of record NC_135498.1, on the reverse strand, counting down.
CTGCAAATGATAGCATACGCTTCCTTGACCACAGCTTTCGTTTCTCAACACATTATGTCTGCTGGTGCTATGAGCCCAGAGCCAAAAAAACATTTCTCCCCAGTGATTCTGCTCATTCCAAAGTAGTGAAAAGGGGTATCATCAGCTTGTGGTTTAGGAATGACGTTCGGAAGTCATGCCATCACCTTCAAACCCATAGTTTTGATAGCCAAGTCTCGCGCCTTGTAGCTGCTGGATACCAAGAACAATTGTTGTCCGCTGTGGCCTGCGGTATGTTGAAGAAGAAGCGTCAGGGAAGGGAGTCCGATCAACGAGACAACAACAATAAAAAGACAGTCGTCCTTCCGTACATGCATGGTGTTAGTCACAATGTGAACAAAATTGCAAGCAGGATTGGCGTGGAAGTTTTTTTTTTTCTGCACCTCTAAAGCTCGGTAGACTGTGCGCGGAGGTCAGTTCTGAAGAGGCGTCTCCTAAGCGCTTCCCCATAAAGCATCGTGTACCGTTTGTACCGTGTGAGGTAAGGGTTGTGTACAGCATTCCTTTGGCTTGCGGCAAGGAATATATCCGAAAAACTGGAAGACGTTTTAACGAGCGCCTGCTTGAGCATCATAACGACATACAGAAAGTAGCCGTGAAAGGCCACCTTGCTGCGCACTTGCAAAGATTGTACTCTCAAGTTTCCCAATGCACGCGTCGTTAGTAAGCATAAAGAAAAGAGGACACCAGAGAGCCCCCCCCCCCGTCCCCCCCCCCCCCCCCCCCCCGTATCTTTGACAAGAAAAGAGCTTCTGTATTTGGCCGAGAGTGTGATTTGATATCGACACATCTATCGTCGCAGTCATGCGTGTTTCGTTGTTTCTTTTCCCTTGCACCTTGCTGTAAAAAGCGAGCTTGTGCAATAAACTACCGTTGTAGTAAGCGCCTTGTCCGTGTTGCTTCTTTGTTCGTCCTGTCTACTACTGCGCCTTGTATCTTCGAGTCATGCACCAACTCACCCAACAGTGAATTCTTTTGAACCCTCTACTTGGGCATCCCTCGCAGTGGACACGTGCAGATTCGGGACGTTGAACACCACGTACCAAACCATACAGCCGTGGACAATTCACCCTTGGCTTTGCGCTAAGCTTGGCTTGGCGCTAAGCGTACCAGCAATATAACCACTGTGCAAGTGCGGTGAGGCTCACGTGAGCTGATTACTTTACAAAGCGTTCGTGAGGCGGGAGGAGTGGGCTGGCACGGCCGCGCTTAGTCAAAGGAAAGCGAAGATTAAACACGGCTTTACGCTATTGATTTATTCCGAAGAAATGGGGAAACCCCATTTATTCGCATTCATCTTCGAAGTGGTAACTGGACTGGTAAACACAGGGGACCAGGTTCTTTCATAAGTGGCATCTGTTTGTGTAAAACAAATCTGGCTCTAATTAAATCGTTCTTGTCATCATTGTTTTCTTTTGTGCTGCTACTGTACGGTGCTTTCAGGACACCCAAACAACCAAAAAGGGGGCCATGGAATGTATACGGTTGGTGTGTGCAATTGCGGCTACTGCACCCTCGAAAAGAATCCACAGAACGTCATGGCAGAAGACTGAAAAGAGCGCAGGAAATTGCAGCCCAAATAAAAGCTGAGTTGCAGAAAACACAGCGGCGTATTACTGTTGTGCTACACGTGCTTGCAGGCTTATTGAATAAATGCGGCCTTGTACGGGATCCTGGATCTACCCGACGTTCCGCAAATCACGCTGATGTCGGGAAAAATTTTGGCCCGAATGACACAAGCATTAGTACTCTCGAAACAGTTTCAGGTGATGCGGATATGCAAAGGTATTTTGCAGGAGCTTATCGATATCTACCGTTAATTTAAAAAACAGTTTAGTACAAGCCCTTCCCACCGACGAGGTTCAACTTGGTGCGTGGATAATCCCTTCGAGTTGGTGTGTCTATGACCCATCCGCTGTAAATACAGGCAGAGCAAGACTGGACATAATTTGCTTGTCCCTTCATTCTTAAGTTGGTCTCTCTGGTTTCTACTAATTGGAAATGAGAATTATGGTTGCGGTAGCGTTATATACGAGCTTGTACAGTACCGATTAGCATGTTACGAAGATGTAAGAAACAGGCCCAGTAAGTCGTAAAAAAATAAACGGTCCATGCTAGGCTGTTCTCTGTCCCGTTGTATAGCAGCGAGTCTATTGCAGTCTAATTACAATGGGTCTCGCACAGCTTCCAGACGCACCAGGAGGCCAAAGCTCAATTATTTCGGATTATTGGGTTTCGTGAGTGTCATATTAATGAAAGTGCATACGACAGCCGCCGGCGGTCCTCGCTTGGTTCGCTCAGGTGTCCAACAGCGGTAAAAACAAGCGATGGGAATGTGGTCAAAACACGCCTTTCAGTCAACTGATACTGTGGGTTCTGTTTTACGTTTAAGATTATTGGTGCTTCGTTCTACCACGAACCTGCCAACCGATCGGCCGTGGTTCTACTGTGGCACATTTTATGATCATTCCGAACCCACTTTTGCAGGTATGCCCAGGTTACCTATATTTCAATAATTTCGTGGCCTTTTTACTCTTCTTTTTTTCAAGAAGGAATCACATTGCATAAAACGTAAGCGGGGCTAAGGACAAGAGAACGGAGGACAAGCGTTATATTACTTTTCCAGCGTACTCTCAACAGTTGTCCCGTTTTCGCTTTGTACGCTATCATTTCGTCTCAAAAATGTATTACCATATCGCTCAAACTTGTCTTAGCTTTCTATCCTTACTCTCTGCTAGGCGAAACTATCATCACATTCTGTTCAGAGATTATTCCTCCTGCTTCTCGATATGTAGGCAAATTTGTAATGAGAACGAAATGACATTTTTGTGGCACGGGGTCAAGAAATATTTCTTTTCAGCGAGGGTCATTCTCCAGTATAGCATAAAGGCCCTGTTTAGGCATTAAGTTATCACAGATGGTGGAAGCGAATATGTCTTTGTGATGACAGGAAGACATACTCTCCGCTTATAAAACTTACATTCTTGCATAAATGCATTACATTGCGAATTTAAGTTGTTTCTTGAAGGAATGTCGCCGAAGGCAGCTCAAGTGAGCTTCAGCCGGTTCCGGCGAGCTTGCAAGTAGCTGCAGCCGAGGCACCAGTTGATCTACGATTGTCTTACATGTCGTTAACTTTGGAAACTTGTCTACTGATCAGCTGATACCTGGTCTATACCTTTCGTCACGCTGTACGGTGTTGCTGAAAAGCCGTGTATAGGCCTATTTAGGGTAAACACAAGACACATTGTCTTGCAACACCCGTGACACTGTATGACCTCTGGGACAAAGCGAAATAGCGAAATACAACTCACAACAAAAATTGGAATCCCACATTTTTCTGGCGAAAGGTTAGCGTTCTTCATTGCTGTCGTAAGCAAAGAAGCCGTTACAGCGAACTCCACCTGCACAGAGAGCAACGAAGACAATAATGCGCGAGCGAATTCGAGAAGAATGTCCCGTCGGCTGCGCATGCTATTGAAATTATTAATAATAATAATAATTGGTTTTTGGGAGAAAGGAAATGGCGCAGTATCTGTCTCATATATCTTTGGACACCTGAACCGCGCCGTAAGGGAAGGGATAAAGGAGGGAGTGAAAGAAGAAAGGAAGAAAGACGTGCCGCAGTGGAGGGCTCCGGAATAATTTCGACCACCTGGGGATCTTTAACGTGCACTGACATCGCACAGCACACGGGCGCCTTAGCGTTTTTCCTCCATAAAAGCGCAGGCGCCACGGTCGGGTTCGAACCCGGGAACTCCGGATCAGTAGTCGAGCGCCCTAACCACTGAGCCACCGCGGCGGGTATTGAAATTATTCCTTTTATTGAAATTATTTGCTTTTTTTTTCTCCTCTGCAAAGAATGTTTTGGAATAATTTCAATTCCAAAACATTCTTTTTTTTTTCTCCTCTGCAAAGAATGTTTTGGAATTGAAATTATTCCAAAACATTCTTTGCAGAGGAGAAAAAAAAAGCAAAAACGAATCCAAGTACGATGACAAGGAGTTGTGATGTCGGGCATCATTTTAATTTTTTTCATTGTTGCGATAGCAGCCATGCGTCTTTTCCAGGTTTATTTTTTCCCACTTTGTGGGGAACAATTTACAAGTTTTCCAGGCGTATAGCAACGCCACTTCATGGTGGAATTCGTCGCGAAATTCTTGGAAAGAAACAATGTATCTTCGAAACAAACAAAAAGGTCATAGATCATATCCTAGCTGTTCTACGGAGCTGACTTCGCGTCGTGGGTTTTTCTTCGCGCTTAGCAGCAGAAGGTGGCCTTCGTACGCACAACCCCGTGGACAACCGTCATGATGCAATCTAGTTTGTCGACTCTTTGCGCACCCCTTTTCGCTACACTATTCGTGCTTCATGGTAAGAAGCGTCAAGCTTGCAGTACTTTACTGTGTTGTACTTTAACTCGCAGGTATGACGCATAAAATTTCGGGTATGGTGGGAAGTAGCCCTTGCGCGGGGATTCGGTGGCCGCAGCTACCAAAGAGTGTTAATGGAGAGACCTGGGAGAGGCATTTGCCCTGCAGTGGGCGTAGTCAGGCTGATGATGATGACGACCTACTGTGTGCATGCGGTTCTGCAGTAAAACTGAACATGCACGAATTTTTTTGAATTTGCGCAACTGTTCGTAGTGATGTTGACTTCCTTTTACATATGAGCTGAAGTTTACGTTTCCCCGCTCTTCCAAACTGACATTGTGTATCTGGCATAACACCCAGTGAGGTGTTTGCGTTATTGTATTTGATTTTTAGATCCATTACTATAGGTCACAACTAAGGGTCCAGACAGTGTTTGGCAGATCTTTATCGTGGTTTCAAGAATAAATAAATAATTTTGAATTTTAAATACTTAAAATTTTAAAATTTTAAGTATTCTGAAATCACGGCAGAGGCGTTTGCAGTTGTGCAGATATGCTACGCTACAAGAATTACTCAGCTGAGTATTTAATCAAAGTAGGCGACTGTTTAAGACATAATGTAAGAACCTGGCTTATGTTAGATGGTCTCAGTTATATAATAATTGGTTTTGGGGGAAATGAAATGGCGCAGTATCTGTCTCATATATCGTTGGACACCTGAACCGCGCCGTAAGGGAAGGGACGAGGGAGGGAGTGAAAGAAGAAAGGAAGAAAGAGGTGTCGTAGTGGAGGGCTCCGGAATAATTTCGACCACCTGGGGATCTTTAACGTGCACTGACATCGCACAGCACACGGGCGCCTTAGCGTTTTTCCTCCATAAAAACGCAGCCGCCGCGGTCGGGTTCGAACCCGGGAACTCCGGATCAGAGCAAATCTAATTTTAGTGAACTGTTTTTTTTTTTGCGCTCAACTGAAAGAGATCTCTTCTGATTACAGTCGCATTTAACACTGTCAGTAGCATCTGTACCATAATCACTCCACAGTGGCAGTTTTAACAAGCTTCAAGATGCTCGTATCATGTTATACCGACATGCTCGCTCATGACCTTTACACCTCGTACTTACCTTTGTTAGGCATCAATGCGCTTGCTCTAGTTCATCTTTAGGGACACTGCCTTGCATATCCTCGAGTTCCCTTATCACTGCTACCACCACACATCTGCCTGCGGAAAATAAAGTTTTCTCTCTCTCTCTCTCTCTCTCCCCTGTCTTTTCCTGTCTGTATTGTTTACCATTGTAGTATGTCTGAACAGAGAAAGGCTAATCGAAAGACTCGCTTCCGAACCAAGGCCTTTGTTCGCGATGGTGGTGGTTGTCATGGACGTCAGTGACAAATTGATGGCCATGGTTGCCTCTCTGGTAGCCAGTGTTCGATGGTGCGAATGGTGCGCCCCACTTATGGTGGGATGGACAATTGGACTAGTTGATAAAGTTTGGCGTCTGTTTGTTAATTGTTCTTTTCCTCTCTTTCGTTCGTTTGAGCTGTTCCACCCAAAATGAACTGGTTGTGGGCATCGAAGTCCAGCTCGCCAAGAAGTGAAGTTGTTTGGACGGTAGCAGAACGACGCGTAGAAAATGGCGCATGCTGCCAACTCTTGGGGTAAGGCTAATACTAGTGTCTGGTGTTGGGATACGCTGTGCATACTTAACAGTGTTAGGAGGACGCTGTGGCATACCACAGGCACGCCCCATAGAAACTTGCGCTGTGTTTTTCTGTTGGGGGCTCTGTTTTACACTAGGATAGAAACGGTGGTTACGTGCTGGGCCGTGGCTGAACAATTGTTTTCTAAAATTTTCAGCACTCTGCCTGAACATCCTGCTGGCGGATGAACACAATGACGCAGTAACCGCAGTAACGACCGGTACCGCAACAGCTTCAGGAAGTTCAGGAGTCGCCGATGCACCCTGTACTACTCACTCAGTTGACATTGGGTTTAACGTAAGCGCGAGTATTTTCTTGTCTTTCTTAAGAACAGTTTGCCTTACCTGGGAGTCGGTGATTTAGTGTGCGGTCGACCTGGAAGCGAAGAAAAGGGAAAAATGTGCAGAAAAGTAACAAATAAGATCTTCCGATGCGCTCTGCTGATGGTTCAGAAGGGCAAGGTTCCGAGCTAGTTGGTAATGCATTTAAAAGAAAAAAAAACAGTGCAATGAGACACGGACACATAAAGAAACGAAACACACGAGCGCTGTGTGTGTCGTTTCTTTATATGTCCGTGTTTCATCGCGCTGTTTTTTCCTTGCTCTGCTGATGGTTAGCTCATGGAGTTTCTTTCTGTGAATAATCAAAGCTGACATTAATCACACGAGTCTGCAGAACTCGCGCTGATATATGCAGTGACACCTTTGGCAGGGAAAGGAGCGAGTCATTTCTAGCTTAAACATGTGTAACGAGCTCTGTTCACTCGATGAAGAGACTTAGTTCTTGGTATTTACTTCCTTGATTCCTCGGAATGAGTTTTATGCCTAATTATCCACAATTAAATATTTGTTGTTTCCGTTTAGCTCTTACTAAACACTACGAGTGCTGGCAAGGAAGTGGCTCATAGAAACGCGTATACTAATTTATATTAAGCCACTTATTGCTTAAGGTAACGACGCATATTTTAATCGAAGAGTTGACTGCGGTCTGCTGTGGCTAGGCAGAATGAATATTATCGGTGGTGAAAAAAAAACAAAACAGACATGGTGACTTGTCATATTCTAAGCTCAAACGAAACTGATTCCACTGCCCTCTACAGCGCACCACAACAAACACAAAATAAAGGGATATGAGCCATGTATCTCTTCTCTAGTCCATGTTCATGGTACGCGTAAAAGGCAGTGTGTTAGGGACAGGCTAAACATACAGCTTGTGGAAGAAAATGTACGGTTAGGCTTCTCTTGGGTGCAACCGCTCCTCCTCCCTTTCAGCGTCTTCGCTTGCACAGAGAGTCGCCGTGATGGACGCCGAAACCCCGACGGCTGCAAATGGCGCATGCCAATTTAGGTGATTTCGCAAAATAGTGAGTTCGGAAAGAAAAATCTGGTTAACCCTGGTCGAAAGCGAAAAGTTGCATCTCCATGGCTACGTTCGTGGTCGAGCTACTGCTGGTTTCCACGGCAGGCGTCGCATCGAACGCAGCTAGCGTTAGGCTGAACGATGAAAGTGCACCGGTGTTTTATGGTGGTGGTGGTAGTGGTTTTATTAAAATAATAGTAAAAAGGAAGGAAAAGATTTTTGCTAGCCCCGGCATCTGCCATCAATACTGAAGCACCTGAGCTGGGGCAGCGGAAATAAAGGACAGCAGGCAGAATGGAGAAATGAAATGAAAGAGGTGAGGGGACAGGAAGAGAGGATAGGGGGAGAAGTAATATGTACAAACTATTTACACAATAAGAAATGTGTCCAGGTTGTGCGCGTGATTAGTTCATTTTAGAGGAATTAAATCACACACGCGCACAGCACTGTGTAGGTTACAACTGGAGTGGGGCGTCCAGTTATTAATCGTTCAAGGTAGAACTCGCGGAGCGTTCGGTCACTGCGTGTAACTACCTGACGGAGAACAGGCGGGACGTCAAGCCCGTGTGTTCGAGGAATGCACAGAGGCTCACCAAAGTTCGCTCACGAGTGCGCGCACTGCCCTGCGGCCACAATAGCGTCTTGATGGAGTCTGGTAGTATGCCCTGCGCCCTATAGGCCGCGAGCATATCGCGACGAGCATCGGCGAACGCGGAGCAGCGAAGGAGCAGATGTTCTAGTGTTTCCACTGCACCGCATCCGTCACACACATCACTCGTCGCGATTCCGTGACGCACCCGTCGTTCCCCGGGCCACACGCAGCTAATGCGCGCGCGGAGGATCATTGCACGTTGCGACCGTGTAAGTGCGCGGCAGCCGGTGACACTGTCGATGCGCTCACCTCCCGCGATGCGTGGGTCGGGGTGCTGCTTTCGGAGATGGTCGTGAATGGCCGCACGCACGTCCTCCAGCGCAAGGGGCAGATCGCTGGCAGGTAGTTGGTGTGCAGCGGTCGCGAGGTCGTCAGCTTCTTCGTTGCCGGCGATGTCGCAGTGACCGGGCACCCACTGTGCACGCACGGCACAACCTCTCTGCGCGAGGCGCTCGATGCGCGAGCGAATTTCCTGGGGTACCGCGGCCGTTAGATTGCAGGCGGCTGAGGGCGGCGCGGGAGTCGCACAGCAGAGCACTCCTGGGCGGCGGAGGGCCGAGGGTGAGCAGCAGGTCCAGCCCGAGCCGGATCCCCATCAACTCCGCCGTGGTGGAGGAGCCCAGGAAGGTTGCGTGTTGCTGGCTGTGCAGTCGCAGGGCGGGGATGGTGGCCGCCGCAGCAAGGGAGCAGCTGTCGCAGGCCACTGAGCCGTCGGTGTACACGAGGAGATGGTCCTGGAGCTCCTCGTGTATGACGGCTCTGGCCAGCTGCTGCACAGCGCAGAGGGGTGTGCTCCGCTTTCCCGCGATGCCGACGATCTCTCGCTGTACCTCCGAGGCAGCAGGCCAGGGCGCGCAGGAGCCGTAGGGGGGTGGGCCTTAGGTCAATTGCTCATACTCGAGCAGCGCCGCGCCCATTTGTGAGCGCGGGTGCGAGCGCATACGCTGCAGCAGCGAGCCGCCGTCCGGTGCGCGGTGAAGCCGGTTGATGTGATTCAATGCGCTGCGCGCTGCTTGGAACTCAAGTGGCCACGCTCCTGCCTCGGCCAGCGTTGCGGCGCACTGCGAGTTTTTGGACAGGCCTAGGCACACGCGTAGGGACTTGCGGTGCTGAAGCTCGAGTTTCTTCCAGCACGGCTTGCGCACTGTGACGAGCGGCAGAGCATAGAGCACCGCCCCCAAAGCTGCGGCATTGTATAGCCGCAGCGCGGCTTGCTGGGAGATGCCCTGGCCTCGAGCGGTGAGCTTGTGCACGGTGGCGGTGATCCTCTTCACCTGCAGACAGGCCTTGGTCGCCGCGGGGCGGAAGGAAAGGCGCCAGTCGATGTCCAGGCCATGGTACCGCACCGATTTACGCCAAGGAATCGGAGTCCCGTCCAGTGACAGTGGCGCAAGGTGCGCGCGCGAGCGCGAAACGCAGGCCATGGCCACCGATGTGTCCGCGCTCAGCGACAGACCAATGCCGCGCAAGGTGGCATCGATTGCGGTCAGGGCTCCCTGAAGGCACCCCCGCACGCGGAACGCATCGCCCGGTGGTCCCCGGCACCACAGAGCTATTTCGTCTGCATATATGGATATGTACACATGGTGTCGGCCGCTCGTGGGGAGGGAGGCCGGCACCACCGACATGGCCACATTAAACAGAAATGGTGATAGGACAGAGCCCTGCGGCACGCCCATGTCCACCGAGCGAGGCTTGGAGAGCTTGCCCCCTACTCGTACGCGCATGGTGCGCCCGCTCAGGAAGCCATGAACGTATCGCAAAAGGCGCCCGCTCACACCAGCCCCCTCAAGCACCGCGAGAATTGGTGCGCGGTGAACGTTGTCAAAAACGCCCGAGACGTCCAGTAGTAGCAGCAGCGCAACCTGGCCTGCTGCCCTGGCATGCTCCAGCGCTGTAACAACGTCCGATATAGAATCAGCCGTGCACCGCATCCCACGGAAACCCGTCTGCCGCTCGTAAAACAAATCAGCCTCCGCAGCCCGCTCGTTCAGACGCTGCAACGCCATATGCTCCATAAGCTTACCTGCCGCCGATGTTAATAATGTCACTGGCCGGTATCCGCTCAGATCCGTAGGTGGGCGCCCTGCCTTTCGGATGGGACAAACGACCATAATGTGCTTTGAGGAAAGGAAAGGACGCAGTACATATCAGATCTCGACATCCCGGTGGACACCTCTACTGCGCCTTAAAGCATGCAACTGAAGGTACATATGCCATCGTTCCGAACCCCCGTCGCAAGTCTCAGAAACATGCAATTGAAGGTGCATATGTCGTTGTTCCGAACCCCTGTCGCAAGCTAGCCTCCAACTTTGCTAAAACGTTTAAGCTATATGCGAAGAGAAATACTATGACACACCCAAAATGCTGTATGAGGAAAGGTTGCTGAAAATTGTGGTGAATGTAATCGGAATCACTGGCAGCCCATCCGCTCCTCGGTTCAAGGCCATATGAAAAACTCCGAACAAGCTACGCAAGGGATTTGTAACTTTGCCTGGATGAAAATCTTTCTGCACATTTCGCAGTCCTGTTAGTATGGTGCTCTCCTTTTTTTGTGTAGTGTGACTAATGGGAACGCTTTATGCACCAATTATTATTTTGAGAATTACTGAACGCCTTCCCTGAAACACACTGTATTTGCTCCCTCTAAATCTTTAAATGCGCCCATTAAAATAGGCAAAGCATCTATCTGCGCTGCATAACAAGCCACACAGCATGGCTGAGGAGCAAATCCCTTGACTCTGTATTTTTGACAAAGGCTCTCAAAATGCATTATCAGTTTCAGACGCTGGGTGGCACAACTGCAAATGTATTCCCATTAATTCCCCAATAACCCCCTGTATTCTATTCAGATCATCCCCTTCTTAATCCTCTTCCAAGCTTGATGATTCGGAAAGCTTGTCCCTATACCAACATGGCCCATGGCCAAGTATGCACTGCATGGTACACATGGTCCTGCATACAGTTTACGCTTATAAAGACATGGGGGGGGGGGGGGGGGGTCTTTATTGCTCATAGCCAGAAATTTTGGACAAGAGCATTTTTTTAAACGAAAAGTTGTTTATGAACGCAATTTTTCGGACGCCGTAATAATTCGCTATAACAATGAATGTGTCTCCAGGTCCCTACTCGAGACGAGTGTAGTTTTCTGCTATACTATATTGTGAAAAACGCATCCTATTGGTTTTCTGAGGCAGCTTTAACTACTCGTTTTGCGCGCAGGACAAACTTTAAAAGGTAGAATTTGCTACACACTGGAAGGTTTGACAATTTCCTTTAATATCTTGAGAACAGTAGCTTATTATATTACATATTTGCCTCACAATTATAACTAATGTCCAAGAAAGCCGGGCTTGTTTTATCAGCGTGAAGTCTCCGGTTTGAAAGCGAAACTTAGCACTTAAAAGTTGCAAGTAAGTCCGATAATGTGCTTCTGCAATAAAAGTTCACTCCTTAGACATTTTTTGGTTCGTTTTTCCTTTTTTTGTGTGTGTTCGGCACACTTATAATTCATTTACAAGTCGTTTGCCGCGCTGTGGAGGCTACAGCGATTTAAGCGTATCAAGACAGCGCGTACTGCATAAATGTCACCTCGCGACTGGTGCTTTCATCACTGGGAACGTGAGACGACTGGGACGCAGAGATCACCAGTGTCTAGTTGCTGCGCGTAGAAGACTCGTCGGACGCTACGTCTGCGAATGGTGACGCACCATTTCGCAGAAGACATCCGCTGTGCTGCGTTCGTGCATACTTCGTCTGCTAATTTAATCAGTGAACAGAACGTTCGCTGTATACTTTGGAACCATTATATTTAACTACTTTTTAAATTGCTGTCACAGTTTGGAGATGACATGCACATCCCTACCTGCTGGTTTCCATCTTGTAGATAGCCCTGTATGGGTCAGGTCTACCTGGTCAACAGCCTGTTTGGCAAGCAGGTGAACATGGGCAGTTTGGACCAAGAGCTTTGTCACGATCAGCGTGGCTTGAAGAACGTCAGGTAGATCCAATACCCTGTACTATAAGCCGCATTTATTCGACAAACCTACAAGCGCATGTAACACAGCAGTAGTGCGCTGCTGTGTTTTCTGTCATCTAGCATTTATTTTGGCTGCAATTTGCTGCCCCCTTTTCAGTCTTCTGTCGTGACGTTCTGTGGATTCTTCCCGAGGGTGCAGTAGCCGCCCTTGCACACACCGACTGTATACATTCCATGTTTCCTGTTTGATCCTATAGGTGTCCTGAACGCTCCGTACTGCAGCTGCACAAAAAGAAAACAGTCATGGCAAAACCGATTTAACTACAGCCAGATTTACCTTGCGGAAAAAGATGACACTTATGAAAGAACCTGCTTCCCTGCTATGCCTACCGATCGAGTTACCACTGCGAGAATAATGCGAAGAAATCAGAAAATTTCCATTTCTTCGCATTTATTAAATGGGGAAAACACAGGTTGAATAACCGCCTCTACTCTTCCCTTTGACTAAGCGTGGCCGTGCCATACTTACAGCCCACTCCTCCCGCCTCACAAACGCTTTGTAAAGTAATGAGCTCATGTGAGCCGCACCGTAGTTGTGCAGTGGGTATATTGTCGGGATGCTGAGCCCAAAGCCATGGGTGAATTGTTCCCGGCTGTACGGTTTAGTATGTGGTGTTCAACGTCCTGAATCTGCACGTGTCCACAACTAAGGACGCCGTAGCAGAGGGCTTCGGAGAAATTTCGACCACTTAAGGTTATTTAAAGATCAATGACATCGTGCAGCACACCGTAATTTTTTTTTCCCATTCCAATCAGTCAAAACGCGGCCTCTACGCTCGGGGTTACATCTCGCGGCTTTTGGGCTGAGCAGCCGGGACAGAGCCACGACGGCAAGTGGAAGCTGCATTTTGATGGAAGCGAAACGCAAAAAAAAATGCTGTGTAAAAAGAGCTCGGAGCAGGAAAAGCCAATGTCCGGGCAAACGATACTTCAAATTCAAGTTTTTGCTGAAGTCTTGGACAAAAACATTTTTGCAAAGCCAGCCGCAGTCCCTGTATCGCGGGGGTTTCTAGGAGGGAATATACAAGGGGTAAGTTAAAATGCATTGTCGAGCCGTTGCTTTCTGCGTGCTTTATGTATGGTTACTGTCAGTGCTCCCCTTTCAAAAGAATCCCGGCAGCAGAATTCTTCACGTTTAGTGAGCCTGGATCAGCCTGAGCTCAGCAAACCGCCAATGTGGACTGTTTTTCACGGTTTATTTACTACAAGTGCGAATTAATAACTAGTACTTTGCAGATATATATCAGGCCATCCAAACAGCTGCTTCAAAACAGGGCAGCCAAAACACATGCGCTTCCGAGAAGCTTCAGGCAAAGCAACCCCTCCTGTTTACGCAACTGGACAAAATAGCCAAAAAGTAAAATTGTTTAAAGCCACAGCGCATAAATAAATAAGAGTATTAAAACAAACGCAAGTGCGCTGGCGTAGGGTTTCTGCCGTTCACCACTTTGATCATTGCTTTTACGAGGGTCGATCGTTTCGTGCTGAATAGAGCAATTAGCATCTAGTAAGTCCGCAGAAATAAAGATCGACATCATGCGCTTTCGAGTATCTTGTGCCCTTTAGTAAAATCGTTTAAGGAGCGGTTCTTACCAAGCACTTGACTCCGTCTTCGCGATTCTCGAAGTTGCCGTAGGCGCATTCAACTCGGCAGGAAAGGACCACTATGAGCTGCAAGCATTGTTTTCGCTTTTAATTTTTTTTTTCAAGTAGTCTGGCAATGCAAGACCTGAACATGAGGCAAAAAACACGTTTGCTCTTCTCTACGAGAGCGTGATTTTGTTTTTAGAACTATAGTGCCAATGACGCAATTTCATGGCAGTAATAACACAAGCAAATGCAGCGCAGTCTAGAGAAAAAAAAATTAACCATGGCCACAGCAGGATGTATAGAAGAATAAACGCGAAATCAGTGGTAACATACAGGGTAAGCAAAGAGTAACACAGTAAACAAGCGCGGGAATAACGCAGGACTAAGACGAGACGGCACAAGCGCTAACTTTCAACACTGCGGATTTTTTGCAGACCAGGAGCATGTATAGGCAGCTGGTACAGCCGATAAGAAGATGACAAAACATAACAAAAATGCCACATGCCCTGATGTCAGGAAATCGAGCTCTTTCTTTGATAATGCTACAGACGGCCTGCTGACGAACTGATCTCCTGCCCGTGCTATCTCACACGCTTCCTTGATTTCTCTAGTCAGGTCGTTATGGTGCCGATACAAAACGACGGTCTTTTCGAACAAGGGATGGCAAGGTGGTTCTGCGTCACATTTTTTTTGCAGTGGGGCGCCAGATGGCCGTCTGTGGGGATGTTTCTAACTTTATTGTTGTGCTCTAGGAGGCGCACATTCAAGCACCTGTGCCCGTTTGTCCTATGTAGTGCCTACCACATGAAAGTGGACTTTTGTATACGACTCCCTTCCCGCAAGGCATGTGGGCATTTCTGTGTTTAATTGTGCACTGGGGCTTCCGCGTGCGAGTAAGGCACCTCTTTTGGCACACACTCAAAAGCTCTTTAGGAACCGTGAATACCACTTTTACGCCAAAACGTTGCCCTATACCTTCCTTAGATTGCGAGACCTTATGCAGTATAGGAAATCATGGATACCTTTTCTTTCTTTCTTTTTTCTTTCATTTTCCAACTCTCCTCCGCTCTCTGTTCGTCGCTCATGTGTGACGCAACTTTTCTTCTGCGATGCAGGCCTTCGGCGACTGAAACAATCACATGCTTGGGATAACTCGCCGCCTCCAAACGTTCTACCTGCTTTTGTACACTTTCTTCCAAAGCACGTTCGCATTACTTGCAGAGAGCGCTCGACAAGAAGGAAAGAACAGTGCCTCTCTTCACCAACTTTGAGTGTGCAGAGCTGTACGGGAAGGGAGGCTTGTTGGTTCTAGGCTCATACATCCAGCAGGCATGATCGTGATTGAAACGCAGCCGCAGATCAATAAATCTAATGCTCTCCTGCGCGGGCAACTCATGAGTAAACGTTAGGGTCCTAAGGCGCGCATTAAAGGAGTCTAGAATACGCGATACATTAGGGGCAGTAAAAACAGGTCCACCTAAAACAATTAAAAAATCATCAACGTACTTAAAAGTTTTTAAATCCTAAGATCATCTAGCCGTTCAAAACGAGCCTTGTCACAATGAGCTAAAAAGAGATCGCTTAAAATCGGCGCAATACACTATCATATGCAAACACCCTAATTTTGCAGGTAAATGTTATTGTCAAAGGCAACAAACATTGACGTCAAGAACAAAGATAAAAGCTCTGAAAAACCCGCCGTACTCATGCCACAGGCGTTCTGGAAATCGACGGCACCACACTCGTCAATTGCAGCCTCGACACAGGACAGCAGACCACCGTGCGGCAATGAATAAAACAAGGTTCGCTCCAAAGTCCGACGTTCGCTCTCCAGCCAAGGAAAGATACATCGGAACTCCTCACCTGTATCCGGGAAGTAGCGAGACGTGCGCCGGTGGACGATAGTGATTCCTGCGCATCCCAGGGAGCTGAACCTTCTCTTAAAATGCGGACAGGAGCGCCCAGATGTACGACTCCGACGACTGGATTCTGCCCTTCAGGAGCACGGCCTATGTGTACTGCCAGCGGATAAAGAGGACGGTTTCGCGGTCCTTAGTCGTGAGATGTTCCGTGAAAATGCATACGAGGCCGTCCATGCTGTCTTTAAGGCAACTCCCCGAGCTCCGCTGAAGAAGCTCGAGTCACGAGCGAAGAAGTTGTGTGAGCACATCAACCTGATCAACGTCCTGAAGCAAGTAGATAGCCGTGGCATTGACTTTCTGGACATGTTTTTTTTTTTTCTGCGAAGACCCACAAAGTGGAATGTCCTTTTCGCGTCATCGTTTCATAGTCAGGTACGTGGCAGAAGTGAGACGCGTAGTTTTTGCAAGGGCATCTGAAATTGATTAGCCTGATTGATCCTTTCTTGACTAAAGGTTCTTCTGCAGTTATTTAATACGTGCTTTAGGCCCCTAACGTTTACTCATGAGTTGCCCGCGCAGGACAGCATTAGATTTTTACACCTGCGGCTGCCTTTCAAACACGATCATGCCTGCTGGTTGTATGAGCCTAGAACCAACAAGCCTCTTTTGCTGTACAGCTCTGCACACTCAAAAT
Organism: Amblyomma americanum; assembly: GCF_052857255.1. Taxonomy (NCBI): domain Eukaryota; kingdom Metazoa; phylum Arthropoda; class Arachnida; order Ixodida; family Ixodidae; genus Amblyomma; species Amblyomma americanum. Next base: position 30,415,782 of record NC_135498.1, on the reverse strand, counting down.
TGGTAAAGATTGTTTATGGTTTATGGGGGTTTAACGTCCCAAAGCGACTCAGGCTATGAGAGACGCCGTGGTGAAGGGCTCCGGGAATTTCGACCACCTGGCGTTCTTTAACGTGCACTGACATCGCACAGCACACGGGCCTATAGAATTTCGCCTCCATCGAAATTCGACCTCAGCGGCCGGGATCGAACCCGCGTGTATCGGGTCAGCAGCCGAGCGCCATAACCACTGAGCCACAGCGGCGGCCCAAAGTTGGTAAAGAGAAGCATTGTTCTTTCCTTCTTGTCGAGCGCTCTGTGCAAGTCATGCGAGCATGCCGTGGAAGAAAGTGTACAAAAGCAGGTAGAACGTTTGGGGGCGGCGGGTTATCCCAAACACGTCATTGTTTCAGTGGCCGAAGGCCTGCATCGCAGAAGAAAAGTTGCGTCACACATGAGCGACGAACAGAGAGCGGAGGAAAGAAAAAAGAAAGAAAGAAAAGGTATCCATGATTTCCTATACTGCATAAGGTCTCTCACACTCTAAGGAAGGTGGGGCAACGTTCGGGCGCAAAAGTTGTATTCATGGCTCCTAAAGAGCTTTTTAGTGTGTGCAAAAAGAGCTGCGGCCCTACCCGAACGCGGAAACCTCAGTGCAGAATTAAGCACAGAAATGCCCACGTGCCTTGCAGGAAGGGAGTCGTATACAAAACTCCACTTTCTTGTGGTAGGCACTACATAGGGCAAACGGGCACAGGTGCTTGAATGTGCGCCTCCTAGAGCACAACAATAAAGTTAGAAACGTCACCACAGACGGCCATCTGGCGGCCCATTGCAAAAAAAAAATGTGACGCAGAACCACCTTTCCATCCCCTGTTCGACAAGACCATCATTTTGTATCGGCACCATAACGACCTGACTAGAGAAATCAAGGAAGCGTGTGAGATAGCACGGCCAGGAGATCAGTGCGTCAGCAGGCCGTCTGTGGCATTATCGAGGAGAGAGCTTGATACATGACTACATGTCGCATTTTTGTTATGTTTTTTTTTTTTCATTCTGCTATCGGTTGTATCAGTTGCTATATATGCTCCTGGTCTGCAATAAATCCGCTGTTGAAAGTTAGCGCTTGTGCCGTCTCTTCTTTGTCCTGCGGTCTTCCCGTGCTATGTTTACTGTGTTACAATGAATTACCAACCTGCCCAAGCCTATTCCATTCTGAACCAAAGTGAAAACCGGTTTGGGCCAAAGTATGTCATGCAAGGAAAGACAACAGGTGGATCATTAGAGCGATGGAGAAGGAAGGAATGTGCGGGCAAGGAAAGAGAGAAAGGAAAGTTTAACGAGGGGGAAAACGGAGAGTTCGGCCGGCGGTAACGTGACCCTGTCCTCCTACAGCACACTGTCGAAAGGAGAAGGGAAGAGGGATAGGTAGGGTTCGAGTGGAGAGTGATGATGTCAAAAAGCTATACTGCATCTGACAAGTCGTTTGCAGTGCTTTAATGGCTGCGCCGATCTGAGCTAATCAGAATGGCGTGTGCTGCAAAACTTGTTCCTCCGCGCCTCTCATGCCAACGACTGGTGGCGCCATCAGTGGGAAAGACTCGGCTGACAGGGCGGACGCCATGTTTACGAATGGCGATGCAGCACTTTGCAGCAAGCCTCCGCAGTGCTGTGTTCGTGCGGACCTTCTCAGCTAATTTAAGCAGTGAATGAAACATTCGCGGCACTTTCAAAACGTCATCCTGAACTGCCTTTTCAATTACTGCGATTCTTGTTCGAAAGATAGTCGCAACACTCCTCAAATATTTCAGGGATTATTTATTGTCTTCCTTGGCCCTGGTTAGACGAGAGGGCTCTACCTTTCACAGTGCTGAAAATGACTTGTGAGATGAAGTACAGACAGCGTGATTGAGATCAACCATAAAGTCGTTATCTGCAGTTGGCTAATGTAAGATTCGGCTGATGATCAATTGATCTATTTACTGATTGGTCTAGATTGACTCATTGATCAATTTATTTATTTATTCATTTATTCATTTATTCATTTATTCATTTATTCATTTATTCATTTACATTCTGAGCTGATTTGGGGTGTCTTGTGTGTCACGTGGTATAATTCGCGTACCCTTGTTCTGTCATCTTTTTGAGACGCTTGCTGAATTTTCTTTTTGTTCTTTTCTTTCTTTTTCTAAAGCACGCTATTGTCTACATTAAAAGGTGTATACAGAAATAGTTTTGCAATGAAGACGCATTGCTACAACCGCGGCATTCCAGGCCGAGCTGAGGGAACAGTATACTCTTCCTGCAATGCAAATGCATAAAGTAAAGCTCGTTCCCTTCTCTAGAGATAAACCGCTGCACGCAGAGAAGACGAAGACGAAGACGAAAACGTAAGTTCTCATTGGTAAACCTCGATGAGATCCTCGTGTGTCGCACCTACCTTATCACGTATAACGGTCAGTTCATTCGACATTCTGCAGTTGGCAAAATTAGCGTTGACCTTTTCATGCACGGGAGGCGTATCGGGAGCTGCAAGGAAAAAAGAACAACCGCGGAAAAGTTACATTAGACTGCGTTCTAAATAGTGAAATTTTCAACAAACGGCAGTTTTTTTTTTTCTCTGCGCTTAGGGAAATATTGAAACACATGAAATGGAAGGATACGGTGAGGTGATTGGATGCTTAAAACTGAACTAAACGTACCTTAAATCCTGCATACTTATCTTAAACATTACTAGCCAAGTCATGTCTACTGCACAGCAGAGGCCATCCTTTTTGGCATCGAACTGGCTTTTTCCGCCGGAAGCCACAGCCCCTACAATACACCAGAAAATTTCACAATCTCATCTCCCCCCTAACTCCCTGCCGTCCTCGGCTATCGGTTTGGCGTTCCGCTCATCACACGGTAGGAAGATTCCGTGTACCGCATCGAACTTGCGGGCTTTGGAAGAGAGGATAAATAACTATCGATTTGTATTCCGCTCAACAAGTGGCTCAGTGATGCGCACCTTTTTCCCTGCAAGCACCGGCGACACACTGGCCGACATTGGTCACGACAGGCCACTTGCCAGTTGTCTCCCGCTGAAAAGAGCAAAGAGAAAGTTTGTGAGAAAATAACTCGTTGTACTCGTGGTGCGCCGAAACCGAAAGAGCGGCGGAATGACAGGGAAAACGCTCAGACTGCCTTTGTGAGTGTGTTCGTGTGCGCGTGCGTGTGTGCGTGCGTTCGTGCGTGTTCGTGTGTGCGTGCGTTCGTGCGTGTTCGTGCGTGTGCTTTTGTGGCCAGCGTATGGTCTGAGTGCACATCAACAGACCTTATATAAACTCGCGACATGCATGCTCAAACTGGAGCGCAAACCTCCACGTTCCCCCACCTGGTCCGCTCTCTCTTCAACGTTGAAAGCAAACCATGCGTCGTGAGCGCCATTTGCCTATGTATATGCCTCAATGTTCGCAGCTGTCTTCCTCATAAATTATTTTTGCTCATAACCGTGAGCAGCATCTCGCCCTGACGCCAATCCTTGCTCACTTACCGCGCATAAAGTGTCCTCCTTCACTTGCTTGAACTGTTGATTCGAACACAGCATGCTACATGACGAATCAACTCTTTCCTGGAAAACGAAATAAAAAAACAGGGATCGTAATTAAGCATGACAGTGGAACTCCGTTGCATCAACCGTGGGTTGCTTCCCGAATAAAATCACTGCGCCCACTGGACCTATACACAAATCGGGCCTGTTTTGGAGCATCCATGTTTCATGCTGTCCATTCGGGACGCAAATAATACTTGCTAAGCCTAAGCCTTTGAATAGTTCTAGACCGCATCCTGCTTTGATTTCACATGGAACTTATTTGTTATTACAATTTGAGAAGGTGTGATATCACTGAAGCTCCGATAAGGGAGACTCTTGTACCCATCCCTATCAGGCGGTGAGATTCCAACCAATCACCTCCAGCCACCGAGGCGGACGCTCAAGCCACTAGGCCGCCCGCCGCCCCCACACTCCACTATCTCCTAAAAGTGGACAGAAGGATTCTCGCTGTCCGTTTTGCCATCAGTGGCCTCCCCCTTGCTCCCACCCACTCTTTCTCTTCCATCTCCCTCCTCTCCTTTAAAAGTGGAAAATGATGTTTCCCTCCTTCCACTGTGCCACCTGCCAACTGAAGCAGATGGCAAGATCGTCATACAGATGGCCATGTGTGGCACGTTCCGTGAAATCAGGTCGTCAGCTCGTCCGCACACTCTTTTTCCTTCTTTCTCTCTTTCCCTCCTTTCTCGCTGTTTCAGTCACCTCCCCTCTCACACACCTGCAGAGGTACTAAGCGTTACTAATGGCATCGGCAGTACGTAACCCCCCCCCCCCCCCCCCCAGCTGTTGCTGATATTCGCATTACCCCAACGGTAAACTTTCAGTAAATGTTTCATTGTGTACGAATGAAATAAAGCGAAATAAAATGAATACATCACGTCTCTAGCGGCGTATGTGGCACGCTTTTGTTCACTTCAATTACAAAAAAAGTAGGAGTGTCGCGTTAGTGTATTTCTTTTCTTTGTGGTAACTTTTTGCATAAAAATCCTGATAATTTATATCTAGCGGACATTTCCACCGCTTTTATCTGGTCTTGCTTATCATTCTTAAAATATGCTTTCGCGGAATAAATTTAAAATATCCACCTTGGCGACGCAAATTTGCACCACCGCAGGTATTTCTCATCTGTCTTCAACGTGCCGTTTTTAACCGCACGAGATGTTTCTGCATGAACATCTTGGCGAAAACAGAGCGAAAAACACGGAAGATAGATGATAACTTGATGCGTAACAAACACAGTATATTTCCACCTGAGTACTCTGACAGTGTTGTAAAGATTTCACATGCTTATCGATTCCGTGTAGTCAATTGTAAATAATCCTGGGCGTTTAAGCATAGAATATAATCCCCCATTCGCGTAACGTGTCAAACAGTTTAAATATTTGTCCACTACAATCAGTACACGTGACCACATGCCTTCATTTATGACGTGCGACCAGCCTCATGTACCCGTACTCTGAGTCTTGCGTATGTCTCGTACAGTGCATATACTTTTGAGCAGTCGAAGCAAGAAAAAAAAAAAGGCTTTCGGTTCAACTATGCATACTCACCATATACCTGACAGGAGAAAGGAAATGATTGCACCCTTCCTCAGGAACGTTCACTGTCAGTACGGGGACTGTAGGAGCTACAAAAAAGAATGAAAGAAAACAAAAGCATGAAACGCCTCCTTTTTCCCTTATATAACTGCGAACTATATTAGGCGCGTTTCTTATATCCACGAGAAATAAAGAAGTCGCTCTATCCTCTGGGAGTGCCCGTTCAGAATTTCTGAGTAGTTTCGGAAACACGGTCCCAAGGCAATCAAAGATAAATCTACAGCCACTCACGGATTATGATGCACTCTCCGTGCTTACAAACGCCTTCGACAATGTGGTTGGGTACATGGAAAGGAACCTTGACCCTCCGTTCATAATCCAGCTGCAAACAACGAAAAATATTGCAGAGAATCACTAAACATATGACTCTTCGAAGAAGCGTACAGGGTGAAATGATTTCCTTAATCACGCAGAAATTAAATAGGAAAAGATATGACCGCTATTTCTCTAGCTGCACTGCTTCGTAAAGCAAATAGATAATGCGTTGGTAGCTGCCAAGAAACAAACTACTTAAATTTTACGTGTATTTGAGTAGTTCTTTAAACCAGTGCTTTTCTACTTAGTTACTGATAACTCGACAACAGAATCATTGTCCATCTCACCATCGTCCGCAAAGTCTTTTCTAGATTTTTGTTGTCACGCTGCGGCGACTGTTCGAATAAAAGTTGTGCGTTATTACCAAGCAGGGTGTTCCATCCGGTAGTGTTTGGGTCGTCCCGTTTTTGCAATGATCCGTGCACCTTACCGCCAAGATCTGTTACAGGAGAACGGAGGTAGAGAAAATAATAAGATAGAGTGAAATCAAATACATCAGGCATGTATTCCACATTTCCGTAGACGCACATGATTTCATCCATATGGACAGAGAAATAATATGGCGTGATATCGCGACTTTGCCACCAGAACGCAAGTCTGAAACGGTTGTGAGCACAGATTGGGCATTCCTTAAAAGAAATAAAAATTGCCAGTGTTTTCAGCCGCATAAATAAAGGTTCAAGATCATATAAATTGTTATGCTCTGTCATTTCAAAATGTTCCACAGCACTTTTTATGGAAGTTTTATGAAAAAACAATGTAGATTTTGGGCTCATTTTAACGCATCGTAACTCAACTAACTCATCTTTTATTGAGGACGCTAAAAACAGCACACGTCAGAACAGCACTCAAAAAACGCCACAGTGACAAAACAGCAAAGGGAAAAAATAACACTGACAAAATAACACGCTAAACGAACAGAACACGTCAGAACAGAACAAGAATAAAACAACTCGACAACAGAAGAGCACACGTAAAAACAGCACGACGACAAAACAGTGCAATGCAATACGACGCCGCGTTGCTGGAGGGGTTGTAAAAATGAGCAGTTAATTACCATCAGAAAAAAAAAACAATATGGCTGGATTTTGCAACCGGTATTCATAAGCGTCTGTTGACTGCAATACGCCATGCTTACAAATAGCTTTCGTTCGTTTTAGTATTAGGCGCTGTGGAACGCTGTAATGCACATCGGTTATCTTAGGCTTAAAGGGACACTGAGGAGAACTGCATCGAATTAATGTTTTCAGTGCAAAATTGATTCTGTAGCTCTCCCTGGCTATGTGGACTTTTGCTCGGCAGCAATATACGCGTATATGGACGATAAAATTGATTTTTAGAATCTTGCCGCCTGTCTGTTCAAACTCGATCGTGACATCGTTATCGAAAAGGATCAGTGGCTTCGTTTTTAAGTAAATGGCGGCGTAACATAGCCTCCGGGATCCACACAAAAAGTGGTGCCGCCTTAATCATTTTCAATTTTCAGTATCTGAAATTGATGAGATTTATAGATTGTATTGATAGTTTCGCGCTACTAATGAGGTTTTTCACGGTAGGAAAGCTTATATAGCGTTGAAAAGTCATCACCGCGTAGGCGGTGACATAAGAGAACCGATTTTGTTAATTCGACGACAGCTTTTTCAAATGGAGAGAAAAGAAAATAACTGTCAATCCAACGAGCGCTGCTTCAAAATTTTAATGTTAACCACACTGGGCCGCGTGCGAACTGCAGCTGACCGCTGCATTTATATCAGAACACTTACTTTGCCATTTCTTTTTGTTGTGGATTCTAGACAACCGTCCGGATGTGTCCATGGTGTCAGATCTGAAATCGCATATTTTCTCTGTTATTCCCTTTCTCTAACTATGACGTACAAATTCTCTATAAATATTAATTCAACACTTTTCTTTGGGGAAAAATTCATATTAGCGAGGCTTTCTTCAGAGCACCAGCAATACGCGCGGGCGCCATAATAGGTGCGTTAATTACAGTGATATTCTGCATTGAACAATGCATGCAAAGCGCAGATGCGATTTTATAATCAAACTGATTTAGAGGTGTTTCGGGTGGAGGTCCGCATAATAAAAAAAAAGAAAAAAATTTTCCGCAAATTATATCAACGTGCGAAAGCAGAACTGCATGAACGTTTGCTTGTCTTGTTACTTTACTGTTGGCTTTCTAATGTTGGCTTATCATGATGTTCACATCGTAAATGGTGTGGTTTTAACGTAGTTAAACCGAGTAGGACAAGCGAAAGCAATTGAGGCAACGCCACCTGAAAGGCAACCGCATGAAAAGATACGGCACGAGCAGCACGCGTCCATCGCCGCCGCGCGATTGCTCGCGTGATTCCGATGCCGATGGCTCTCGTGCGTCGGGACCGAGGACAGCGGCGGGAGTGTCGGCCAAGCGGGGGCGCTAGGAGTGTAAACGATGTGAAATGGCGGCACCACGGACAGTGATCGCACAAACCAACAAGCATCGCAATATCTTGCTCCGGGTTAGGCATCGGAATAGTTTTCGAACTAGATGCACAACACAAAATCGCCAACTGGATCCTGATACTGATTGAGCTAGTTTGATCGGCTAAGGGTGGCCCATTAAGGCCCTAATAATTTCTTCATGGCAAGAGTCGTCACCGTGAAACTCGGACAAAATGAATAAGAGACAGAATTCGTTCACAATCTGTAAATAATTTTGTTGCAGTCGCGTCCAAGTTTCTAACAAAACCTAATTAGCAACAAAAGACTTGCTATGAATGCTAGGCGCGATCGATCGCGAGGCGCGGATACCATTCGAGACCCTTTGAGCAGACATCTAAATACAAACTTGAATCCTTGGCTTCGCGCCACGTGATTTTAGACATATCTTCATAGGCATAGTGTATCAAACTTCCAGCTAAACTCACGCAGTGTCGCTCATTGAGCAACAGTTCTTCACTGGTTATAACGCAAAATAAATCATGCACCAAAATAAATCATGCACCAATGGCTAAGTGGGAAAATCGAATCATCGGTTCCGTTAAGGTACAATGAGGACTAACTGAAGTCAGCCTGTATCTGAAGGGTATACCGCGTTATGGAAACAATGAATAACTGCGCAAAAAGGATGGGTTCTTCTCTCTTGGTTCTTCTGTCTTGTCCCGTCCTTTTTGCGCAGTTATTCATCGTTTCCATAATGTCGTACCAACTAGCCCCTCACCGCACTCTTCTAGTAAACCGCGTTCTAATCATAAAGATTCTACTCTCACCAAAAGCGGAGTTTTCATAATCTAGAAAAGACCAAGAAACAAAACACAGGTGTCTCCATCACCGGTCGATTTCACAAGTAAAATGCATGCGTCGACACCGATTCATGGGCTATGGTCAAGTCAAGGCGGTGCCAACTCGTCTTGTTCGATAAGGACGTCAAGAGCTGGGACCGAATGGCGGGAAGATTTTTCAATCCAGTTTTCTCGCCGGCAAATGCGTCTTCTGCTGAGTACAAACGACAAAATAGACAGTCAGGACCCAGCGAATCAATGTTTACCGAGGAATATAACTGAAAATATTTGTACTAATTGTCTCTTTAAAGGGGCTCTGAAAGGGGCTCTCGAGAAAGTTGCGGTACTACTGGGATATTAAAGAACGCCGATTCAAGGATATACTCAAGCAATAATTTTTTTTAATGCGTTTTGTAGGAGCTAAGTTATCTGTAGTGAAATTTCGAATTTCAGCTTCTTCGTGCCTTTCCCCCTCCTCTGGTCACTTTCTGCACGCTCAAAGGTCGGCGCTCCTCCGCCGGCCCCACTGGGGCCCCACTGGGGCGGCGCGCGGCAATTACCAGAGCTGCGTAGCCTCTTGTGCTGACTGGCCGCGGCCATGCTAGCTGCGTGAAGTCTGAAAGAATCTAACCAATAGTCACCTCTGAACAGAATTACGCAGAAGCGTGCGACGGAGGAGGGCGTGAGCATGAAGATGAATGAATGAATAAAACTTTATTTTCGTTTCTTTGGGTTTAGCGGATTCCGGACGTCTTCATCTTCCGAGTTCCAATGGTCGGTGCCCTCATTCCAGGGCCCCGCTGAGCTTTGCCACCTCACTTGCGTGCCGTACGAGACCTCTCTGGACCGCCAGCTCGCTGCTGGTGAGCAGGCCCTCCCACTGTTCCGCACTGGGCTTTTCTAGTTTATGGAATGCATAGTTGTGTCTACATTCCCATGTAATATGATATAGCGTGGGGGTTGCCCCGCACCACGTGCATGTGTCATTGTATTGTCCTGGATACATCGTATGTAGTGTGTGTAGGTTTGTAAATGTGCCTGTTTGTAATCTTCGTCATCCCACTGCCTCGTGCTGTGTCAGCAACGGGTGTGGTGGAGGATACGTCAGTCTCCTTCCTCTGTGGTAATTTAGTATTTCTGCATATGTGGGTTCTACCGTTGTGGTATGTTCCTGTGACTCCGTTGTGTCTGCTCGGTGGGTCATCTCGCGAGCTAGACTGTCTGCCCTCAGGTTCCCTTCCACTCCGGCATGTCCCGGTATCCAGAAAATTTTGTGTTGTAATGATGTATTGGGAGGCCCTGTCTGGAGAATGATTTGCAGTGCTCCCTTGTATATTCTTCCCGCCGTGTAGCTTCTACACGCGGCTTTCGAGTCCGTCAGAATCGTGAGTGATTTATTTAGTCGGTTCCCTTCAGCTACTGCCAGAGCTACGGCAACTTCTTCCCCCTCGGTTACCGAATAATTTTTGGTTGTTACACACGTTACCGCCTCTAGGCTCTGCTTGACGACCACTGATGTAATTCTATGTTCTTTGGTGTCCCTGTTCCACGGATACAGGCCTGCATCCGTGTACACCGTGTTTTCTTTGGTAGCTAGGTGTTTTTCTACGTACTCTGCCCTAGCAGCTCGTCTAGCCGCGTGCAGGTTTGTGTCCATGTTTCTCGGTAAGGGGCAGACTCTGATGGATTGTTTAACTTCGTCTGGTATGTTTGCTACTCTGCCTTCTGTTTCTTTACTGCTATACCCTAACCTGAGGAGGAGCGCACGGCCGGTGGTCGACTGCTGGGGTCTGGTTAGTTGCGATCCAGCTTGCGCCTCTCGTAGCTCTTCGAAGGTATTGTGGATGCCCAGCATCAAGAGTTTTTCATTTGATGTATTTCTTGGTAGGTTTAGCGCTGTTTTGAAGGCTTTCCTTAAAAGCGTGTCCGCTTGTTCCTTCTCATTCTTTGTCATGTGGTGATACGGCAGGGAATAGGTGATCCGGCTGATTACGAGGCTTTTAATCAGCTTTACTGTATCTCCCTCCTTCATCCCGTGCCTTTTCTGTGAGACTCGCGTGATCATTCTGCTGACTTGCTGTGTTGATTGTTTTAGGAGACTGAGTGTGTGGCTGCATCTATTGCATCCTTGGATCCACATACCCAGTATACTTATGTTTAGTTCTGGAATGGTCTGTCCTTCCAAACGCGCTCTCAATTGTTCCGGCGTTGGCTTCTTTCCGACCCGCAGAATTTCCGATTTCTCGGTTGAACACGCGAGTCCTCGAAGCCTGACGTATTCCTCCACGCATGTCGCTGCTTTCTGCAATAGTTCTTCTTTTCGGCCAAGTGACCCTTGGTTGACCCAGACAGTGATGTCATCCGCATACATGGCATGCTGGATACCTTCGATCTTGCTCAGATTGCGTGCGAGGCCGATCATTGCCATGTTGAACAGGACCGGTGAGATCACCGATCCTTGTGGAGTTCCTTTGTTTGGTGTGTTAAATGTTTCGCTTCTTAGGCCTCCCAGTCCCACCGTGGCCGTGCGGTTAAAAAACAGGAAGGCCCTTACATAGTTGTGGATTCTTCTCCCACACCTGGTATTGTTGATTCCTTCCATGATTGCTTCATGACTGAAGTTGTCAAAAGCATCCTTGATGTCCAGGGCCATTACGATGTTTTCTCCTGTTTTGGGAATTGTGTCTATTATTTCCTCTTTGATTTGTAGGAGGATGTCTTGGGTTGACAAGTTTGCTCTGAAGCCGAACATACTTAGGGGGTATTTTTCGCCATCTTCAAGGTGTTGCTGTATTCTTTTCGTGATGACTCTTTCGTAGAGTTTGCCTAGACATGATGTTAACGAGATGGGTCTTAGGTTCTCTATCTGAAGCTTTTATGCGTTGCATAATGCAATCACTCAGTTCAGCCCTTGGGCGCGGCCGGGCAGCCACCAAACCACGTGACGTGACGTCACGACAGCCGGAGGAAAAGCTGGGCCCCAACTCGCGCGGTCGCGCGCGGCCGCAGCCACCACCTGACTCCCGCTCCTTCCGCTAGGGGCGCTGCGCCGGCGCGTGACGTCACGGAGGAAAAGCTGGGCCCCAACTCGCGCGGTCGCGTGCGGCCGCAGCCACCACCTGACTCCCGCTAGGGGCGCTGCGCTATGATTGACGTCACGGCATATGTATAAAAGAGCTGCGCTCCTTCGCCGGGACAGTCTTATACCCCTGTCACACGGACACTGTAAAGGTACTTTGAACTAATGCTCCATTACTCTAAGGACGAACGCGCGCTGCCACACGGACGCGCCAAAGGACCCCTAGCTCAAAGGAGCTTCGAAACAAGGCAGCTCGAGTTCGTCCTTTGAGGCTTCAAGGGAGTACTCTCTCTCCCAGCGAGTTAACAGCATAAATAAATTGAGAAAAGAAACGTTCAATTTTCATTTTATGAATTCACTTCATAAGATTAGTGGTGTTTTAAAATATAAGATCATTTGTTTTGTGGCAGTCTCACCACGCCATACTCTCGTTCCAGATATACGAGCGAGTTGGGCTCAGTGTGGCCAGCACTGTGATGTTATGCTCTGTACTTGGAAAATCATGTCATTATTGCAGTTAAAATTGCATTGCTTTAACTAGAGTCACTAAATAAAGACTTAGAGTACCGGCACTCTTTTCTCCTATTGTTCTGTGCCGCCGCCACGATCATTGGTCAGTTTGCATCACGTGATATTTGTTTACACTGCGACGGTTCATGGGGGCTGCCATTTTGTGGCTTATGCGTTTCCAGTCGGGCAACTGTGGTAGTCCTAGTGCTGCGAGTGCTGCCGGTGACCGACTCAGTGACCAGGGATTCCGCGCCTCGCAGCATTTCAGCTGCACAAGAGCATACGAGGATGCCGTTTTGCTGCGTTGTTGGCTGTTTCAACTCGCAGAATGATGGAAAACGCTTCATGCGCTTTCCGCTTTCCATGCCGTACGGCTACGATCCCCGCCGCAGCGCAGGGTGGCTAACAGAGTTGTTTACAAAATGGCCGGGCCAAAGTTAGCGGCGAGGTCGCCGAAGCGGCAATCTGGCAACAATGATAAACAACAAAATGGCCGCCTCTGCTTACCGCCGTGCTGCAGTGACTCTAGCTTTAACATAATACGGTTATAAAACTAATTTACTAAAAAAATGTGACATTTATGTATTTATATGTGCAGTGAGGTTTGCAATTTAAATAACGCTTTTCGCCGATGAGGGCGCTAAAAAGTTCTTGCGAAGGTCGTTCCGCGACCGTGTAGCACGGACGAACTCCCTTGAAGTAGTGCTCCTTTGGGAGCGTAAAGGAGCATTAGTTCAAAGTGCCTTTAGAGTGCCCGTGTGACAGGGGTATTATACCCCTGTCACACGGGCATTTCGAGGGCCCTCGAACCGATAGTCTATCGACTCAAAGGCGATCGAGCGCTGCTACACGGGCAGTTTCAATGGCGATCGAGTCAATAGCCTATCGAGTCAACGGAGCAGCACGGAACTCCATCGAGATATGCAACGCATTCTTGGCTTAACCAAGCTAAGCCTGGCCATTTTTTGCCTGGTTTTGGTACCATGACCACCTCCGCGTGCTTCCAGTTCTTGGGGACGGTATTCCGTAAGCTGGGCTATTGCTTCATCGCTTAGATTGCGGATGGGCGAATTCTTGATCTTGTCTGCTCCCGCTGCCGTATTCTTGGTTATCGCTCTAACTGCTGCGTAGACTTCTTCATTTGTCATCGGCCTGTCTAAGTGTGGATTATCCTCTCCTTGATATTCTCCTTTGTATTCTTGGGGCCTGTTGTTGCCGTAGCATTTCGTCTTGATCGCTTCGATCAAGTCATCAAGTCATCGTTGCTGCCCTTGAATTGGTGTACGAGTCTTTGTATGGCTTTGCCGCTTTCTGCTTTTGCTTTGTTGAGATCCATTAGCGCTTTAAGAATCCGCCACGTTCTGGCTGTGCTGAGTGTACCATTCAGTGAGCTGCTGAACTGTTCCCAGCCCTGCCTAGCCAGTTGCGTTGCGAACCGTTCTGCTTTCTGCGTGACCTCCGCTATTTTCTTCTTCAGCTTCCTGTTAAGTTTCTGTCTTTTCCATCTCTTCGTATGCCCACGTCTCGCCTCCCATAGCCTGAGAAGTTTAGGGTCCACTTCCGGTGTGGCCTCCGTCCTGTCTATTTCTTGCGTATGTCGCTCCTGTATTTGTCTGATTTGCTCGCTCCAGTCCTCGATCGAGGTGATTTTGTCCTTTATTTGTCTGCTGCTGTCTCGGGATGCATCCCAGTCTGTAATGTGGGCTGATCATATTTTCCTTTTGATCCTTTCCGCCTCTAGTGTGATTTTTATTATGTAGTGATCGCTCCCTAGGTTCTACAGCAGGTTCTCCCACTGAAAAAAAAAAAACTGGTAGGGTTTTAACCTGTAGTTAAACCGATGAGGCGCGCGAAATAATGTGTTTAGCCTGGTTGGCTCACGGTTTTGCTTTGCTGGATCGTTGGCACGTCAGGCCCGCGATATTAACTCACGCTAACCTATGATAGCGGTTAAGCTGAGCTGATCTGTTCGCGCCACAGTTTGATGAAGGCGACAACGTGCAATGCACAGATCGAGAATGTGTTGCAGTTTAGCACGAGGTGCGATCGGCTGCGGCGATAGCATAGTGCTCTTGTAAAATTTGTCAGCAAAGCTGACCTGCTCGCGCCGCCGCGGGTTCTAAGCTCAGTCGCAGCAACAATATTTTATTTTTCCGGTCACCCTCAAAGTCACCATCCCATTGGCTGCAGCTCGCACGAAGCTACTCCGATCTAACGCGAGTTACTCCCAGGCTTCATACAATTTTTTTTTGGAACCACGTGAAGTACTAAAGCAAGGCTGAATGGTGGGACAGTTGGTATGACATGTTGAAGAATGTCATACCAACTGGAATGTGCACAATCAAGATGTCAGTTGTTAGTCCAGCCTTGTCCTGTGTAGTTCTTTTGTCCCTCGTCTTTTTTTCGGCTGGTAAAATTTCTTCTTCGACACGTGAAGTAGTGCTCTTACATTAAAAGTCGCCGGAAAGGACTCGCCAGCTCACCCCCTCAAACGAGTTTGATTTCGTAGGCAAAAAAAAAAAGATTTTAGCCTTCTTTTTCTGCCAGTTCCGTAAGATAGTGAAAAGCCTACTATTTCTAATACATGTTGGTTTTGTGGTTCAGCGGATGCGTCAGTTAGTAAACCTAACGTGCCTATCGGATATAAAGGGCAAGCGTTAAATTCTTTGGCGCCAAGCTGTTTAAATTGGTGCGCATGGTGCATTCAGCTTACCTGCGGTGACGCAAGATCCATTTCGGCATACTCCGGTTCTGTTGATGAACAGGCCATTTCTTTCTTCTGTGCCGAGCTAGAGGCCAAATATACAAAAAAACGACGTAGTCCCCTTTCACGCTGCAAGCGTGCGTCAGTAATTACGCCACGCTTACTCACGAGAACACTTACCCGGCACAGTCTACCGTCATCCAGATTCGTCGTATTCCAGGTCCTGTTTCGCCACACGTAACAGCTAGCGACACATCCAACGGCCACTTCAAGCTGAATTGAGTCATCACAGAAAACAGTGAGACTTTTGCATGGTTAAGGTCATTTCTGAAGTGCTTTAGTTTACGCCAGTGTAAGCTATTAAATTTGTATAAGTATTTCTGGGTGTCCCAGCTAAATGTAAACAAGGTTTTTAAAATAGACGTAGCATCACACATGCTAGTGAAAGCAACTCAATGTTGCTGCGAGTCGTGTGGCCTATAGTTTGCGGTATTTTTTTTTCCGTTCTATAAAGTTAGTTATTACCAAGGATTAACTAGCTAACTTTTTTAAATATTGCCTCCGCGAAAAAAAGTGTTAAATCGGAAGTTACAGATCGCCTTAAAAAATAGCCGCCTTAATTTTGTTTTTGTAACCAGCTACCAATTACGTAGATTTTTGTTACCAGCCTAGAATGAAATCCCGCCAATGGGTTAGCATTTGCTGGCGCATATCTTGCGGCCGCTGTAGGCGAAAAGTCGCGTCGGGGTGTGCGCTCCAGGTATGAACGGATTTTCCTCTCACTGAGCTTGTCGGTGGGCGCTAAAGTAGAACCGCTCTCACGTGGTGATAGTAATATAATAATAATAATAATAATAATAATAATAATAATAATAATAATAATAATAAGTCTTGGAGAAAGGAAATGGCGCAGTATCTGCCTCATATATCGTTGGACACTTGAACCGCGCCGTAAGCGAAGGGATAAAGGAGGGAGTGAAAGAAGAAAGGAAGAGGTGCCGCAGTAGAGGGATCCGGAATAATTTCGACCACCTGGGGATTTTTAACGTGCACTGACATAGCACAGCACACGGGCGCCTTAGCTATCACGTGGTAATAATAATAATTGGTTTTTCGGGGAAAAGGAAATGGCGCAGTATCTGTCTCATATATCGTTGGACACCTGAACCGCACCGTAAGGGAAGAGATAAAGGAGGGAGTGAAAGAAGAAAGGAAGTGAGAGGTGCCGTAGTGGAGGGCTCCGGAATAATTTCGACCACCTGGGTATCTTTAACGTGCACCGACATATATCACGTGGTAGATGTTGTATTTCGCGGTCTTCCTTTTTAGGCCGGCCAAACGATCTGCCTAAGCGGTACCTCGTTGTAAACTCTTTTTCAACGTGACCTACAACTTCCATATCGACAGATTTTTTTCTGAGGCCAATATTTGAAAGTTTGCAATTAACCTTTACTAATTAGCTTTCTAGAACGGAGCAATGCTGCACACTCGGCCCAACGCTCTCAACACCACCCAGTTGGTTTTACTCGCTTAGGACACTATTAAAAAAAAGCTGCGATACCTGATATAAATATGTTTTTGCAAGTATGTGAGAGGTTTCAACAAAGATATGCCAACACCGTGAAGACGTCAGCGCTTGTCCGGCACTTATACAGCAAATCAAACAGAAAATGGACTAGTTGAAAAGAGAATTTCATAGACGTCTGTACGTCGCAGAAATTCCAGTTCATCGGTATCACCAGCTTAGCATCTCTAATATACCACTCGTGGCTTGCGGACAGCACTAGCCGCAAAACTGGTTCATTTGGATAGTGTCCAGGCAGAGTGTCGCGGGTCCCCTACAGCCAGTTTTCCGCTAAGAACATGGACAGTTGCATGTGGGCTCTGTATGTTTTGGCGTTTTCTTTTGTGTTTTAAATACTTCAAATCAAATGTAAACGCGACTTGACCGCCTTTACTTTGGTCGCAACAGTGGTGAGAACGACGCTCAATTTATGTAGATACCTGAGCACTATAGAACACACAACTAATTAAATTAAATTAGATTTCTATTTCCGACCTTCTAGACATTAGTGGCGCACACAAAACGCTCACAGTGGAGCTTGGTAGCGCGCCTGCGTCCAAGATTGTATATATTGTTACATATCAATTATAGGAAACAACATAAATAAAGTAACTGCATTTGTTTAGTCCTTCCTTTGCCGAAAGAAAAATACAAAACGCACGAAAACCTCCCTAACACTTTCTTGATTGCTTTCCCGCTGAAAGAAACCTGGATAGTGCTACTCAAAACGCTAAAAACCACCTGAAATTGACGGCGGTGTAAGCCTGAAAAATGTTTGAGGGGCGGCAATAGAAAAACCTAATTTTTTTTTTCTCGGCCCTAAATAAAGTTGTCTAGGCCAGAAGAAAAGTACAGTTTAGACAGATTACCTTACTGTTTATGGAGGTCGTATTCACTCTGCAGTGGTAGTAGTAATAATCGTACGCTGGAACAAAAAAAATATAATTTGTTTTGAGGAAAGGAAATAATGCAGTAACTGTCTCACTTATCTCGGTGGACACCCGAACCGCGCCATAAGGGAAGGGATAAAGCAGCCTGGAGTGAAAGAAGACAGGAAGAAAGAGGTGCTGCAGTGACGTGCACTGACGTCGCACAGCACACGGGGGCTATGCGTTTCTTAGCACTCCTTTTCTTTCTCAAAGCTTATCTTGCGGCACTGTGACACGACGGCCCCTGGCAATACTGTATATCCTCCACTGTTCAAGGATAGTCGTGCTATATATAAAATTATGCACGGGCACTTTAGGCGCAAATAAAGAATAGAGAAGGCCGAATTATTGAACAGTCCACCCACCAGGTCGTTTTGTAGGCTTCACTTTGTGAGAAGTAGTATTGGTGCTGTTACATTTGCCTTCCCAGCAGACCCCAGCAGTTAGCCTCCATCCGTGGTCTTCTCTCCTGAGCTGTAATTTTCCAAGCAAATAAAGGTTTAGCAAAGTTTTTCTGCTCATGTTTATGACTACATGAAAAAAAATGGGGAGCTATGTCGAAACAAAATCTCCAGTGAAACAGATTAGGCCAGTGTTGTCAAACCTAAGTATAGAGCTTGTGCTCGGGCTTAGTTAGTTGACCAAGGGAAGCATTTGCGGGCGCTGCATATAGTGACAACTATACAGATTCACTCGTCAGTCATGTTAGGCATCTATCAATTATATGAAAATAGATTAAGCATAAAACACGCAGATTACTCTAGGTGAAACTAATCGGTCGCTAACGTTTATTATTCACTTCAACCTCGCTATGGCGCGTGGCACTGGTGCCGTTAAGACATTTGTACACTCCTCGCGGGAGGGCGCTGGTGAGCAGCATGGAAGCCGGATATCAAATTGCAGCGCTTCGTCAATTTTCTTTCCTGTTCGAAGCTAAGTTTACTTCACCAGGGAAGCTGCTTCTCCAGTTATTCATAAGGTACGCCTGCACCTTTATTGCGACTTTCGTGTTATTTCGCTGTAAATTCAGGCGTGTTTAAGCCCGTTCTCATTTCTACGCCCATCCTTGCTTCCACGCCGCGCTTACAGGCTTAGTAGAATGTGATTCAACTTGAACGCGAGGCGGAAGAACGGCCGGCCGTTGTGTGTTCAGTCTGGACATCGACCGCCGCTAAGCCGACTGGAAGTCACCTACCGACGCTAGAAATCACGAGTACCTAGAAGATGTCACCGCGCACGGCAAGAGCTCGTCTCAAGACGGGACCTCATACCAAGAAATGACCCCGGACGACAATGATGATAGCTATAGCTCAAAGCCAGCGTCGACCCGCATTTACCTAAGGTGAAGTGGCCAGAGTTAGAGGTAGTGGCCTATGAATGCCAAAAAATAACAAAAAAACACTGAAGAGCCACCACTAGAAGCAACGGACCATCGCAAGTGTTAACCAGCACTGTTCCCACTTCGAGTTATTGATCAATTCGCTCTCGCCCTACCATGATCTTGCCGTCCCTGTTAGCTCAATTGGTAAAGCGACTGCTCCGGTGAAGCAGTGGTCCCAGGTTCGAACCCCGGACCAGCGTTCCTGTGCCCTTAGCCGTGTCCGCAGTGAAGCAGGCCCTCGAAGCGGACGCTGACCTAGGTACCAGGACGGGCCTGAACACAGAAGAACTCTGCCGGCCTTTGGAGTTAAATTTTGCCTAAACAGCGCAGCTTTTTCCTTCAAATGAGAATTTTGTAAGCAGACCGGCGGTACTGCCATGGGCGCCGCGATCTCGGTGACTGCTGCCAACCTGATGATGGAGGCCATCGAAGAGAAAGCACTGATGTCGTTCCAAGAAAAACCAAGTTTTCATTCGTTACATTGACGGCTGAAGACATCGCAGGTCGAAAACTTCCTTGCACACCTCAACTCAGTTGAGCCTTCTATTCAGTTCACAATGGAACCAGAAGTGAACAACACTTTGCCATTCCTGGACGTCTTCATCAGAAGAAAAGGGGCAGATCTAAAGTTAGGCGTCTATAGGAAGCCAACCCATACCTGCCGCTACCTAAAAAAACGGATCCGTCGCCTCCTTTCTCCTGACAAGAGCAAAGTCAATTTGCTCCTCTGAAGCGGAGGAGAATGGCTACACACGTGGCTTTTGTCAACGCGTTGGTCGCCGTCAAACTCACAGGACAGGGGGACCAGCCAACAATGAAACAAAGAAACGCGCGCGCGTTGTCCTTCCATATGTGAGGGGAACCAGCGAGGCATTCGCACGCATTCTCAGAAAACATGGAATCCACGTGGCCCACAAACCTGTTTCGACAATAAGCCGCTTCTTACCACGACCAAAAGACCGCGTCACCAGAGAAAAACAACCGGGTGTCGTCTACAAAATCCCATGCTCAGAGTGCCCGGCTTCATACATCGGCGAAACAAAAAACCTCCATCAAAGAATAAGGCAACCCAAAAATGTCATCCGGCTAATGAATTCAGAATCCAACCCCCTCGCCGAACACTGCGAGCGCGCCGACCACCGCATAGCCTTCGAGGAGGTGAGCGTCTTGGCCGTGGAGCCAAACCTGTTCAAGAGGTGACATGTGGAGTCATGGCACATCCGGCTAACAAAGGTGGCGATGAATAGGACTCCAGGAACGCTCCCCTCTGCGTAGGTTAGTGGACTGCGCCACGTGCCAACAAAGGGAGAGCGAAGGCAGCAACCCGCTGCAGCAGCTGGCACACTTTAGTCACCCCTGAAGAAGGGACCGAGTTGGCCCCGAATCGTTGGGTAGAGTTAAATATATTGGATGGCGTCAGTTTTCTCTCAACAATTTTTCTTTAACTACGAAGTTTCTGAGAAAGCTGTTTAGCTTTCCTTTGTAGCCTGTATGGCTGCGCTTGGGTGGACGCCAATGAGTAATTACTCCCTTATTACAAATCTACTCCACCTTGGGGGGATCCGCCTAAACATTGACCAACTATGAGGTCACGAGGAAAGAAAAGGCAATAACTGCATCAGTCTCGATGGACATCTCAACTGCGCCGTATGGGAAATTGGTTTTTAGTGCGCTAGACCTAGAGCTCCCACTCGCTGATTTCGCCGTTGTCTGTGCGGTCCCATCGTGCCCACCGAGGTAGGTTGGCAGTTTAATGATTGCTCGCGAGAGGTTCCTCGGAAAGATCAATCTGGATCTCACAAGCCCCACCCATGGCGGCATCTGCCATCGCAGGGCAGTGGCACATCGCGATTAAACGCTGCACCACTGCGCCAGGAGTGGTATGGGGTCTCCCAGCGATCTGTGAATTTAGACAATGAACAAAGCCTGCATATATAGGCATTAAGCCATTCACGCTATCGCGTTAAGGAGAAGCTTGAATTTGTTTTCGGTACTTTTTGT
Source organism: Amblyomma americanum (assembly GCF_052857255.1). NCBI lineage: Eukaryota > Metazoa > Arthropoda > Arachnida > Ixodida > Ixodidae > Amblyomma > Amblyomma americanum. The sequence goes on along the minus strand of NC_135498.1, from coordinate 30,394,871 downwards.
CTGAAGCCTACCTGAGCTTGAAAACCGACCCACGAACCGGAGCGCTAGCGCACCTAATTGGCATTTCGCCTTAATCGTCCGCCATTTTTTTTAGAACAGCAAATGGCGCAGTAACTTCCTCACTTGTCGGTAAGTGAGGGATGAAGGATGGAGTGCAAGAAAGAGGAAGAGGTTTTCGTAGTGGAGGACTTCGGAATAGTTCCGGTAACCTGGGGGTTTTTAACTTGCACTGAAATCGCACAGCACACGGGCGCCATTTGCGTTTCGCCTCCGTCCAAACGCGGTCACCGCAGTCGGGTTCGAACCGGCGTCTCCGACTCAGTAACTGAGCGGCCTAATCATTTAGCCACCGCGGCGGGTTGCCGTGAGGGAAGCGATCAAAGAGGGAGGGAAATAATGTGGAGAATAAGGAACCATAATGGAAGCGATAACTACCCTTTTGACCCAGTGAACTGGTTTTGCAGATGTCTCTGTTATCACCTAGGCGCCAGCAAAAGAACTTAAAATCAATGAAGACTTCAAACTAACGACAGCACACAAAGCAAATGCAGATTGCGAGTAACGGTTAGCAATCAGTGAACGAAATGTGCAAGTAAAATAGGCAAATTGATTTAAGACAATGCAGCATTCGACGGGGTTCTTTTTCCCGTTAAACTCCTCAATTTTTGGACAAGTTATACAAAAATGAGTTGGCCAATGCTCTTTTCGTTTGTTTTCTTGTTTGTTTCTTTTCTCTTTCCTTGTTTGTTTGTTGTTAGTTTTCTTACCGCGCAAGGCGTTCCGTCTGGGACCACTGCGTCCGTCCTCAGCCGTCCTCGACCGCCGTCCCGGTGTGCTTGCGTCGTTGACGCGGTCGAATCTGTGGTGTTGTTTCCAGGGCTGTACGAAAGTTCCTTGTCTGCTTCCCCGCTGCCGAGGGTCGGCGTGGCTTCTTTTTCACCGCTTTCTGCCATAACGACGACCTCAAACTCATCGTTATAGTCATCATCTTCATAGTAGTCATAGTAGTACTCTTCGTCGTCTTCCTTTTCTCCTGGTTTACACTTACATTTCTTTGCCACGGGCACCTTTTTTTTACGTAAGAAAGGGTAAGACAAGAAGGGAAGCTTTTTGTCATACAGTCTGAACATAAACATTTTTCATCTGATGCGTACTTAAGAAGAAGAGGCTGCTCATCACGACGCTAGCAGCAGCCACGAGCGAGCAGCCTTTCCGTTGATTCATCCACTGCAGGCGCTGTAGTCAACACTTCCCATCCCTGGGAGTACGTTCCTATACTTTTCTATCTCTTCTTTGCAACAGTTTATTACATGACACTTGTTTGCCAGCTTTTCAGCTGGCAACATTCCCTCTAGGTCATATCCTGAGGTCCACAACCTCGGAGGTACGAGGTCGTACGGTGTTCTATGGATATTTTGTAAATATTTCGCTAATCTTTGAAAAAAAAATGAAAAAAGAACATCTTGCATGCCCGCCTGAAGGTTAGAAATCCCTTACACTTTCCGACATAAAATATGAAGCCCTATCAGCGAGGCTTCCAAACAGGGCCTGTGCGACAGTTTTGTAAAACTAATAATGAGAAGGGTGCGCACATGCAGCAGTTATCGTCGAAATTAACCGTCTATAGACTGCAATAACCCAGTATACCCTGGAACCCCCTTCGCACACATATCTGCTGGAAGTTTTTTCGTATTTGTGCGCCATCGTTTGCTTTTCTCACTGGTATTTAATGAAAAAAATGAAATGACATTTTGTTGAATGGCGACAAAGGACGACTGCAATAAATTATTGTCTTAAGTAAGCATTGGTTCTATCGCTCCTTCTGGCCATGCTGATGTTTGTTCGGTGTCAAAAAACGCACTTATCGCCTACAAAATTTTCCTTTCTTGCTGTCCCCTCACCTCTTTCATTTCCCTTCTTCATACTGCCGTCTATCCTTTATTTCCGCTGCCCCAGCTCAGGTGCCGCCGATACAGTAATGGCAGATGCCGGGGTCAGTAAAAATCTTTTAACTTCCTTTTTATTATATTTTTGATTAAACACTTACTACTACTACTACTGCGAAATTGGATTTCAAAATTTTCCCGCAAGCCCATTAAAACCCGCGACGCCCTTACTGAAAAGAACGGTTTGCCACTGTGTTGAAGTGAATGGTGGTGTAGAGTAGCCTCTGGGATCCGCGCTTGAATGCGAATATTAATATTTATTTATTTATTTATTTATTTATTTATTTATTTATTTATTTATTTATTAATAATTTATTTTATTTAGAAATACTGCCAATCCCAATCGGGATCATCGCAGGAAAGGCAAAAACAGCATTCAACAAAGCAGGTACATAAAACACAGCGTTGCAACTATATGTGAACAGAGGCTGTTAGAATTAATAGCAATAATAATAATATTAATAAAATATGTGCACCAACGTGCATTAAACGTTGGCTCATCACCCCAAAAATATTTACGGTATTTAAACACCTCTGGTAACGCGATACGCGGCATAAGCCTCCGCTTTAAGGTGTATAATAATCAATTAAATTGGCGCTAAACAAGTTTAAGGGGCTTTGAAGAGTCAAAATGAGCTAGTCAGGCCGCAATACGTGGTCGCACTGCAGTGACCATTTAATGGCGCTTTGCGAGAAACCCCGCACGCACCCACAAGCGAATACAAGATGTACAAGAGGCGACTGCCACCTTACTTCATCTTCATCCACAATGTACGAAACATGGCACGGCTCCTGGGTGGTTGGCAACGTCCCAGGCTCTTCGCCAGTGTTGTTTGTAGCCTGGTCCACTTCGGTTCCCTCTTCAACAAGCTCATCTGCACTGGCAGATACCACCAGCACGCTCAGAAAGAGCACTGTAAATATTGATCAGAAAGAGAAAGCCGCATATCGGTCACATTGTACTATCACCGATACGGTTGCGAAGTAAGACAGCAAGGTTAGCACATATCGGTGGACCTTTCATGAATAGCCCGTGTGAGCACAGGTTCTGCGGGCTATACTTATCGACGTTCTGCGAAGGTATCATCTTTAGCCTGACAAGGGCATGCGATGGTGTAGAGGCCCGAGTGCTCTTCCAATCTGCAGCCGACGTGGATGCGAGAACGAAGATAGCTGCACAAGGACTACGATCGCAGACGCCGTAGTGGAAATTAGGAATTCGGAACAAGCGGTTCTAGTTCCTTTGCCCTCCACCACGTGGCGCACAGTTCTGAAAATTCAAAATTATTATGTTGATATTATGCGCGGCGTGATAAAGAAAGAGAGCGACCGAGTGGCTGCCATTGAAGAGCTATATAGCGAGCGCTTCAATGGCAGTGCCGCTAGGCTTAGCGGTAGCGGCTGGGCACTGTTCCGAATTCCTGCGTAGGTAGGAAAAACTTTATTGAAAATGCCGGCAACCGACGGTTTGACGCGTCGTGACGTTGGCCAAGCGTCGACCCGGGGTTATGCCCTCCTCTGCACTACCCCCGTTCGGCCCGTTTGTGGTGGGTCGTGAGGCTTGTGCTTTTCGAGCGCACCCCGGGCCTGCTGGACGGCCCATAGTTGAATGTCCTTGTCTGCAGACTGCACTGCACTTTGAAGTTCGGGCGGGTATATCCTGGAGGTAGCCTCGGTCGGGAACCTGGCACAGTCCCACATGATGTGCCATTGGTCCGCCGGACCAGCTGCACAAACATTGCACACATCGCTCGGATAGAGTTCTGGGTGAAGTACGTGTAGCACTGCCGGGGCGAGGAGTGACCCGGTCTGTATCTGTCTTAGGATGACGGCCTCCTCCCGACTGAGTGCCGGGTGGGGAGGCGGCATTGTCCGTCGAGCTAGGCGGTAACACATGGTAACTTCGCCATAACTGGTTACGCGGTCCTTGGTTTCGAACCACCACACGGAACGGTCACTCTCGGGGGCGCGGAGGGTAAGCGCTCGCGCCGCCGAATGGGCCGTCTCGTTGTGGTTCGGCGAGGATGCACACTCGCCCGCGTGCGCCGGGAACCACTTGATACGGATGGTGCTGCGGTGGTCTTGGGGCTGGAGCTTGCCGATGATGGCGGCCGCCGGCGCGCTCACTCGCCCCTTGGCAAAGTTGCGCACGGCGTTCCTCGAGTCACTGAGCACGGTGTGACACTCGGCCTCGGAGATCGCCAGAGCGATGGCAACCTCCTCGGCGTCTGTGGCGTCCGTGCACCGCACGCTCGCTGCCGTTGTCGTGGTGCCGGTAGCCGCCGCAACGACCACTGCCGCGAAGCCTTCTCGTTTGTATTCCGCTGCGTCCACGTACCGGGCGTGCGGGTCTTGGGCGTGTTTCTCGATGAGGGCCTGGGCCCGTGCCTGCCGCCGTTCTTGGTTGTATTCGGGGTGCACGTTCTTCGGGATGGGGTCCACATGGATGTGAGCCCGCGCCTCCTCGCTGATCTCGCATGGTTGCCGGCTGGGTGTTCGGGGGTTGTAACCCAGGGATGTCAGTATACTGCGCCCCGTCTTGGTGGTAGAGAGGCGCTCCATTTGCGCGGTGAGCTGCGCCTCGGCTATTTCTTCTAGGGTGTTATGGACGCCGAGCTGCAGGAGCCGAGCCGTACTCGTGGTCTCCGTTAAGCCCAGCGCCGTCTTGTAAGCCCGTCTGATCAGCGTGTTGATCTTGTTCCTGTCAGTGACCTGCCAGTTGAGGTAGGCCGCAACGTAGGCGATGTGACTGATCACGAACGACTGGACGAGGCGCACGAGACTGTCTTCACGCATGCCCGCCCGTCGTGTCGAGACTCGGTGTATGAGCCGGATGGCGTCCATTGCCTGGGTGGTAAGTTTGTTGATGGTCTCGTCGTTGCGGCCGCTCTTGTTTAGCAGCAGGCCCAGGACTCTGCTCTTGGGAACTTCGGGGATGCGTTGATGTCATACAGCGCACGGGCGTTATTTTTTTAATTTCAGCGCCATCAAAATGCAGCCGCCGTAGTCGAGGTCCAACCCACGGCCTTGGAACCAACAACCGAACGCCAAAGCCACCATGGCTGGTAAAAAACAAATGGGAGGTGGAGCGCGCGAATGGCTCACGAGCTGAGCTGTGAGTACGTGTGGAAAGGTAAACGCTTCTGCCTGGATACGTTAAAGATCGCTAAAGTGTAGTTGATACCGTAGCCACTTGCCACCTTCACCGAGCATTCGTAAGCCTGACTATCCTTCCAGAAGAGTTGAGAACTGGACCAGTTGGATTATGGTTAGGCGAAAAACCAGTAAAAAGCATGCAACAAGAGGGAGGAATGCACACAACTACGAATAGAGTTGTGTGCATTGTCGTAGTCGTAGTTGTGTGCATTCCTCCTCCTTTTCTTTCGTCTTTGACACGTATTTCGCCAAACTAGATCGTTCCAGCTGTGTAAGTCTCAACAAACATCTGCTATGGGCTCTCATTTCAGCACACTCCGTGCCCACACAAAATTCTCTCAGCTATATGAGCAACCTGCGCAATTAAACCCTTATATCCTTCCCGCTGCGCTCCAACATTTCAAAGTGCACCTTCTTTTCTTATGCGATGCAATGGTGTTAACTGAAGAAGAAGAAACATGGAGTGCACCAGCTCCATTAATGAGCTGGTGCAGCAGCGCCGTGATGCGCGCAGCCTTAAGGCCAGTCTATCGCACTTCGCGCATGCACTGAGGACTTATGCAACGTCACACTCCATTCTTCAGCCGCCAACGCCAGTTCTTCCCTCATGGAAGTTTGTACAGCTCAGCGACAACAAGCCAACAGATAATCACCCGTCAACGTTTGCTAATTCGGCATCGTTGCTTCGCCAGAAATTTGAGGAACAGATGCTTGCCTGCCTTAAGGACCCATTGTTGTCTGCGTAGACGCAAGCATCCAAGCCTGCGAAGCAACAACAGCAATCTACTGCCCGTGCAGACCTGCCCTGAATGAAACCTCTAGGTGTCAGCTTACGGAACCCCCTTCGTCCTTTTGTATTGAGCTCGTTGCCGTTCAAGAAGCACTCTGCTCCATGGCCGCCACAACTATGCTCCCTGCGGGCCGCGTTGTCATCCGCACTGACGCCCTTCAAGTAGTCCGGTTGCTACGACGGGTTAGCCACTGTCCAACGATATGTCAGGACATCCAACGGCTCGCGGCACGCATGCCGCAGCCAGTACGTATTAAGTGGGTCCCACGGCATCTGCGGACCTCTCAAAGACAGGCAGATTTAGCGACCCACCTCGCGACTCCAGGCTCATCATTGCCTCGGCTCCTTCATTTGGACAACTTTACCCTCCTTTCATCAAGAAAGGAACTCCTCCGGCGCCGCACACGTGCTCTCATCCCTCCGTGTGCGGAACCCTCCCCCGCGGTCTTACCCGTGCAGAGGAGGTTGCGCTTAGGAGGATTCAAGTCGGGGTTGCCCTCACACCTGTCGTCACTCGGAAGTGGCATCAGTACCGAGATTTCTTTGCTCGGCCTGGGTGTCTGATATGTAAACGCGAGGACATTGAAGCCGACATTTACCACTTACTGTGAAACTGCCCTGCTCTCAAGCATACAAGGATCCGGCACCTGAAGGTTGCGGGTCTTTCACCAAGCAACCCTGCTTCATATATTGCCTGGACGCAGGGCCATACCATCGCTCTCTACTGGACTTCATAAAATCAGCTAGCCTTTTTTCATTAATTTCATCATTACTACATCTTTCATCATACCTTCGCCCATCACTGATGCCCTGAGGAAATAAATCTCGCTTTCAAAAAAAAAAAACATCGCGTGTCGAAGCTTGCCGGTACGTCAAACGACGGGCCGGAAATATGACCGCTTCGACTCCGTCGTCGAAGGCTATGATTCGCGACACATGGTAGGACCACGCCTCGCGGCGCGTCATCCCGTACATTATGCACCTATAAGACAAAGAGCGGCAGTTTCGTTTACCACACAAGCACGACGCCGCTCGCGTCCCTCATGAGTCGCTTTCATGGGCCAGATTACGACGCGCGTGCTGTGCAAGAACTCCCCAGTCGCTACGCGTTCTTAGCGAGCCACAGCGCGCTGAGGCCTCTCGCCTATAGTTTAACCGAGCACTGAATGCTATAGCGCATGAGCTTATGAAGCATCGTATTTTGACAAGGATACATGCAGTGATTTCTAGGTTTGATTGATCGACAAAGATACGTGCAGCGATTTCTAGGTTTTGATCGATTGATTGATGATTTCGTGTTACTATCGATACAAATGTTCGCTTATTACCCAATATGGTACTCCAAAATCAATTGCTTTCAGAAACTCTATAATCATGGCAAACACATGAGATCAAAAAGGTTTGGCGGCCAGCTTTGTTTTCTTCTCAACAATATCATTCCACAGCTGCAGTGTTTCTTCCCTCTGTCGTGACAACTTGTGCTGCTATTTCACAACGTTCCTGCCAAACCTTCCGTGATCACGAGCTTGTGCGTCACGCTCTACTTTCGCCATTGGCCTTATATAGGTTGCTGTTTTTTTTTTTTGCATCTTAAATTGATTCCAAGAAACACAAGTGACGCCGTGGTCGAAGTATATTAGGGAAAGGAGCAAAATCCTCACGCGCTCTGCCCACTTTTGCAAGAATGAGGCAATCTGTTAAAGCTTTGAAGTGACATTTAGATGGGAAATTTATGAGGAATTCTTTCCCTTTAACAATCTAAATATATACTAAACTTGGCATGCCAGGAATCTCTCGCATATCTCACATCTTCTAGCCTAGAATTGTGTTTTCACTGTGTTACCGACCGTTAAGATCAATTTCTTCGCAGCTTCTATTTAATGGCATCAATACAGTTATTCGGCACTTATTCGCCTGACCTGGTGCTTTTGCGCTCAATTAACTTACGATGCACTGCGGCTTGAATTTGCCGTATATGAGCTATGGTTTAAAGTCCGAAAGCAGCCCCTCACTGTATATATGAGATACGCCATAGTGAAGGACTCCGGATTAATTGAGACCACCTTGGTTTTCTTTAAGTGTACGGACATATCATAGCACACGGGCGATCTTGCATTTGGTCTCCACCCAAATGCGACCGTGACAGCTAGCATTTGATCCCGTGACCTTGGACTGAGCCGCCGAACGCCGTAACCCCTAATTACAGAGGGTTAGGCCTACCTTTCAGCTCTTCTTTCAACTTTGACACACATTGTATATACTCGGCGAGGCACAGAAACCTCGATCTCGGCATTAGAACGCTTGTGGTCCTTTTGGCTGCGGGCAGTGCGGCTTTCTGAAAGTGCCTTCATTCATTCACATATCTATTTTCCAATGTGCTGGTACTGCGCATTGAGCCGCACTCGTATAAGATGTTTTCGCTATTCTAACAAGTCCGATGAACAACGGGTGCAGTGCCATATTTGCTTTCTCGACCACGCAGCGTCGGTGCTGTCTGTGAAGGCCCCCAGCAGTGCAAACAAGCAGGTTACATCCAGTGGCCTCTTTTATGAATGTAAAGCTGCAGTGTATCGCCTCATGAGGCCGCACACACACACACACACACACACACACACACACGTGTGTGTTCAGCCTCTACGCAGCGCTAATCACTGAAACTATGCATCTTGGCCCTTGAACTTCTAACAGCAGCCGCAGAGGCGTATGAGCTACAGGTTGGACAGTTGGGAGTTAATGGCAAAGCACCGTCATGCAAAAAGAGAAGGAAACGGAGGAGTTTTCATCATGAAAATGCGCAGCGTTTACGCAGCTCCATTAGTGTTACCTTCGCAGAGCGATCGAGTTAGACGTGGGCGTCAAAATAATAGGAGCGGCGTTAGAGAAAGCATATGGTGTGTATTTATTGCCTGCACAGCATCCAAAAGTAAGGCGTGGGTACTACGTGGTGTACGCTTCACATCCATTACTCTACGAACGAGGAAAAATACGTACAATCTTGGTACACGCTGGGTAATTCTAACTGTCCTGTTAAGAACACGTGATTCCTTAAAGATATGGTTTGGTTTGGTTTATGGAGGTTTAACGTCCCAAAGTGACTCAGGCTATGAGGGGCGACATAGTGAAGGGCTCCGGAAATTTCGACCACCTGGGATTCTTTAACGTGCCTTGACATCGCAGAGTACACGGGCCTCTAGAACTTCGCCTCCATTGAAATTCCACCGCCGCGGCCGGGATGTTTAATTTTCATTTAATTTTCATTTATTGGTTTTGTTTGGCCAGTACAGAGACTGCAAACAAGGGAGAGCAAGCTAAAGGCGCCTAGTAGCGCCTGACAGAGATAATGATAAGTGCTCTATAGCATGTACCGAGAGATTCTGGATAAAGAAAGGACATCTTGCACAAGCTTATGCTTTCTCTTACCAAGCAATCGCCATCAAAGCTGAGAATTTTTTAATGATTTTCTATTGCGGCGACTTCCTTAAGTTTTCTGCTTCAAAATCCCTACTGAGCTCAATTGCATTGTGATAGGACCCCGAAAACTATAATCTAATTACTTTTTTCTGTTCGAAACAGCCCCAAACGCATGTTCTATGAAAGCTATAGCCTCTTCCGTCTATCCGTGTGATTTCCCGTTTAGCCTTCTGCCACAAGTCATACCTTACGCAACGCGGCAAAACCTCGTAGGTCTCCATGGTAAATACGAAAATTAATTGTCTGAAACCGCCGCTTTGTGAACTTCGTACAGCCGTAAACGACAAATTGCTATATATTGAGAATCTACGGTACTAGCATAATCACAGTATAATGCAATGTGTTTGTTAAAGCTTGTCCTATTTTCTATACCCTTGTTAACACCCGCCGCAGTGGTTAACTGGTTTTGGCGTTCGGCTCCTGAGGCCAAGGTCACGAGTTCAGGTCCCGTGACCGTGGCCTCGGGTAACGGGATCGGATCCCGCGACCCTGAAGCCTCATCCCAGCACAAGCGAAACGCTAAAACGCTCGTGTGGTGTGCGATGCCAGCTATGGCAGAAATTGTTACGGAGCTCTCCGCTACAGCGTCTTTCATTGACCACATGCAGCTCAATGACGTTGAAACACCGCATAACATATCACACTACACCGTGCCATCACTTAACCGAGCAGCTTCAAGAAAAAGCTCATTGGGCTCATTATATATCTCGCCTTACAATCCGTTCCTTTCCAGCGACATTTAATAACAGGCAAAAAAAATGTCTTACCGCACAACGAAATCCACGCCGGGCCGCTTCCACCAAGCGCCTGCATTTGCGCTTCTGTGCTTTGACTCCCGTTTTGTAAGCTCTTATTAATCACTCGGAGTGGAAGGTGAAGTGTATGCCTTGCCATATGCTCCACTGCGCCAGACTGACGCCCGAAGAACACACGTCGCTGGAAAATTCTTCACTCGTTTCTTTTCTTTCTTTTTTTAGGACGTCATAATTAACGACAGAGAGCGCGCGCGTCGGCCGTGAACAGCCGTTAAGGCCTTGTCGATACTAAATGTCAAGAGAAGGAGTGAACCATTGTTGCATAACCCTAGAGTTTCTTGTTCACGAAACGAGCATGCGCCCGAAGCGTGGCGTGAAGTGTGCATGAACTCTCGTCTCCGCGCGCGCATGTATGAGAGAAAGAGAAACGGTAAGGGAGAAAAGGATTTTATATATATATATATATATATATATATATATATATATATATATATATATATATATATATATATATATATATATAGTCAAACCCGCATATATCGAACTCACAAAAAACCAGAATTAGTTCGATATATCGTGTAATTTGATATAGAATGTTTAAAGAAATTGACAATGTACAAAACGCACCTCATCAAGAACGGTTCTTTAATACCTAAAGACATGTACGGCGTGCATATTAGCGCGAGAAATAGTAGCCGATCGTCTTCTGCTTTTTCGCTTTCAAAGAATTGTTTAGCATGCACTTTTTAATGTTGTCGAGTGACCGGGAACAGCCAAGTCCACAGCCTTCTATGGACGCGCAGTGGCGGCGAACAACGCTCAGCGCATGAAGTGCTTCAGATCACGTGGGCGGGTTGGAACTCGTTGGGTCCTCGCAGTTACCGTTGCCGGCAAGATCCCTAGCCAGATCGACAACAGTATCTTCGTCAGCGAGCTCTCCGGTAGTCGCAACATCGTCGTCAACGGAGCTGCAGTCCCATCAGAAACGGCACCTGGGAACTCTTACAGCTGTGTTAACAAATCATCAAGTTCCTCGAGTGGTTCATCGATGTCGAGGGGTTCATCGCAACTTTCAGTTGAGCTGGAACCTGCCTCGCCGGAAGCAGAGTCCACAGTGATGGAAACAATTTCGAATTGTTTCTTTTTTGACGTCGTTCTACGATGCATTCAACATCGTTATTGTGCCCAGGAGGTCAATTTTCAACTCCCGGCCCGTGCGGAGATTTAGCAATAATCGTTGCACAAGGTGCTTTCTGTAGCCTGCCTTCAGTGCACGAATGACACCTTGATCCAAAGGCTGCAGCACCGACGTTGTGTTCCGTGGCAGGAAGCGAAGCTCTATGTTGCTGACGCTGACCTTGCAATGGTGAGCAGAACAATTATCAACGAGTAAGCAGACCTTTCTGCCTTTGCTTACCAGGTCGTCGTCCCAGGACTTCAGCCACTTGCCAAAAACTTCGCTTGTCATCCATGTTTTTCAGTTGGACACGTAGGTCACCGGAGGAGAGAGTGCATTCTTCAGGCACCGCGGCAATTTGCTCTTGACGATCACAAGTGGTCGAAGCTTGCTCGATCCATCGACGTTGGTGGCGAGCAACACCGATATTCGGGCTTTGTTAACTTTTCTGCCGTCGGACTTATCATCACGACACGCCAGCGTTTTGTTAGGCAGCATTTGCCAGAACAAGGCTGTCTCATCGGCATTAAATATATCGCGGGGATGATATCTTGCCGTGATGTCGCTCCAATTTCCGTCAATTCATTTCTGCACGCTGCTGACTTCCACAGCGCGGCTTTCACCGGTGACAGCCCGGCCGACAATGCTGTGGCGGTCTTTGAAGCACTGCAGCCAACCTGAACAGCCTTTGAAGTCGGGTCTATTCAGCATGAAAGCGAGATCCTTTGCTTTCTGCTCAATTATGGGGCCAGAAACAGGGATGTTCCGTGCCCTGACATCAAGGAACTACTTGTACACTGCTGCCTCCACGTCTTCATATGCAGCCGCGCGTACGCGGCGGGCGCCGGTAGCACCAGGCCTCTTGTCCGCCTTAGCCCTAATGTCGGCCTTATTTTTCAAGACCATACTCATCGTGCTTCTTAGGATGCTGTATGCTGCAGGGACATCCAAGTTCTTTTCTTCACGTTCAACTCTTTTGATAATCTTTGCGGATACTGTCAAGTTTTGCCGTTTCACAGCAGCCATCTCGTTAAACAGAGCGGACGAGCACTACGTTCCGAGGACGTGACTTGCAACTGAACTGTGTGCAGGCGCACGTGCCACGTGGCTGTGACAGAGAGATGGGTCGAACCACTTTTTCTAGCGGGTAGCTGTCTGAGGGAGGGAGAGCCGCGCCACACACACGCAGTTGGGCTAAACTACTTTGGGATGGGGGTGTCGGCAGCTGGCCCGATGGCCGCGCGGGAATGCCAACTTCTGGGGAAATTTTGCAGTGTTGAAGTTCGATATATCGCGTGCAGCTGCTATATTTGTTCGATTTAACTGTAATTTTTCCTATACACTCTCATTGTAATATTACGGTGTTCAGAAATTGTTCGATATACGGGGTAATTCGATATAAACGAGTTCGAGATAGTCGGGTTCGACTGTATATATATATATATATATATATATATATATATATATATATATATATATATATATATATATATATATATATATATATATATATATATATGTGTGTGTGTGTGTGTGTGTGTGCGTGTGTGTGTGTGTGTGTGTGTGTGTGTGCGGGCGTCTGAGCGCGCATCCCGTTGGCAGAAGGGACAGACAGTGCATAACCTGAAATCGGTTGTGCTTTTGCTGAGCAGTGGTCCCCTCGAAGCAAACGAAGGGTGTAGAAAGCAGAAACCACAACCAGAAAAGAGAACTGGATAGCGAATGTACAGTGCACGAGAAATACGAGCAGAGGACTGTATACAATGTGGTCCACATATCACACGCCCACAGAAGACGGAGCGGCCAAGGAATCGCCGCTCCAGTCACGGCAGACCAAATGTATATATATATATATATATATATATATATATATATATATATATATATATATATATATATATATATATATATATATATATATATATATATCGCATATAGCTGCGCACCTCGGCAAGTATGGAGCTTCAAACACAATTTGCACGTGAAATACTCGGTGCCGGGAATGCGAATATTCGCACCATGCACGCGAAGTTCGCATCTGCATGCTTAGCCACTGTTCAGTCCAGCCAATTATCAAGTACTGCGTTTCGCCAAAATTAAGGTCAGCGCCAGACACCCCGCTATACTCATCTAAAAGTAAACTACACCGGATGAGACTATCCTTAATTCTCGAATAAAGGGTAATGTCATGTGCAAAAGCCGTTACCTTTATAAAGTGCGCCGCGCTGCCTAGGAGCCGAAGACGGTGGACGTCAGGCTGTCTAACGATGGCACGCAGGTAAAGCTTCATCTTAGGTACTAAGCGCGAGCACACACAGACAAAAGGAAGGACACGGGACAAAGCGCCACTTACAACTGCTTTATTCGGAAGCACACCACCCCCACTTATATAGCTGTCTTAGACGCAAGGAACACAATCAGATCAAGATCGATACGCAAGTGCACTGCATGGTTAAAAATTTCTTTTCAGCCTTATATACAAAGATACGGATGGATCGCTGACGCACATGTTTCTTTTCTCTCCGATAAAAAAAGCCTCAATTAATTCCCGAGCTTTCGTATCTTTACTGGTAGCTAGAATCCGCGCCCCTGAAAAACATGGCTCACAGGAGCGTGACGGGCAGGACCTAATATGCTGGGGTATGTTTGGCCCTTCTTTATCATGCTTTACATTTCTCTCGTGTTCCCTAATTCGGTCATTGACGCAGCGCATACACCACCTCTTCGGCGCACTTCATAAACGGTAAAGATACGAAAGCTCGGGAATTAATTGAGGCTTTTTTTTATCGGAGAGAAAAGAAGCAAGTGAGTCAGCGATCCATCCGTATCTTTGTATAAGGCTGAAAAGAAATTTTTAACCAGTGCACTTGCATATCGATCTTGATCTGATTGTGTTCCTGGTGTCTATAAGACAGCTATATAAGTGTGTGCGGTGTGCCTCCGAATGAAGCAGTTGTAAGTGGCGCTTTGTCCCGTGCCCTTCCTTGTGTCTGTGTGTGTTCGCGCCTAGTACCTAAGATTAATTGTGACCAACTCGCCCAAGAAGACGTTCTTTTAAGCAGGTAAAGGTCTTTACTAAGTGCTAACAATACTGATGAGAGGCTACAGCTCTGCCTAACCCCATGAGTGATGGGAAAGGGGGAGCTGCAGCCGCCAATAGCCAGCTGATGGAAGGCAGATAGAAACCCGAAGGCCCGAAACGTGCTATAGGACTGTGGTCATGTTCCTGGCGATCAAATTTTTTGGGTTCAAGGAAACCAGGAGACCGCTAGCCAAGCGCACTTGGGTGTGGTGAATTTGTCTGCCAGCAATGGAGGAAGCCTGGTCGTTACCGATGAGGACGTCCTTCGCACTTCTCGAGCGCTTCGTCACAACGACCGCAAAGGCCTTGTAACGCGCGTTAAGAAGCATGATTTGCAACCCCCTATTGGCCGAGGAGACGCCCGATCGCGTCCGGGGAGTTGGGGACATTTCATCCGGCACTGAAACTGCCGGGTAATCAGTCTTTACCCAGGAAGCATCGGCATAGAATGAAGGTTAGAGAATGGATCAGGATGTCCCAAAATTTCAAACAGAACTCAACCAGTATAGTCCATAAGTACCAGGTGCTGACCCCGTTTTGTTGAATTTAAGACAGCCTCGACCTCATTTATAGCTGAAAGTGCACGAAGTGAGTCATGCACTTCAGGAGCAACTTGCGGCAACGCGGACATTAGATGTGCCGCGAGAGCCCTGACTTCTACGATGGCGTATGATAGCACCATAACCTGAAATGGGCGAGAACTCGCGTAGGATCTCGAACCTGTAGCGACAAAATGTGCAAACGTCCGCGTGACAACAAAGCCCCAATGAGACGCTGATGCCGACCCTTTAGTTATTCATACCACGAGCACATTGCGGGGTTTTCCAGTCTGCCCGCTGAACGATTCCGAGTTTGGCAGCTGTGTCTGCCAGGCAATCAGACGTGACGACGCCACGCGCGCCCCACCGCTGAGCAAAAGAAGCGGAATAGCTTTTCAGCGCGTCCCGCGTGTCGTGGATGCTGTCAGCCAGCGAAGCAAGCACGCCGAGCACTTGACAGGCACTTGACGCAATTCGTGCAGCACGCGCAGATCAAGGCGCCACGGCCGACTTGTTCCATGTCCGTGGTGTCAGGGTAAACCAAGGGCATGATGGACCTGCCCAAAGACAGACTTGGACCCAAGCAGAGACAACCCAAGTGTGACCATGATGATATTGAATTTTGTAGCGATAGCTACATTATGGTATTACGGTAGCATTTCGAGCCTTCAGAGTGGCGACGCCGCCACCTTGTGGCTGCGCTGTCACATGGTTGGTCACATGCACGGTGCGGAGCAGCTGTCGGCGGCGTGGCGCCGTAGCTGATCACGTGGTTCATCACGTGACCAAGAGCTAAACCACCGCCAATTTTTTTTATGGCGCAAGGGCATCAGCGGCCAAAGAGTGCCATGGCACAAGGTATTTTTGTTTTCTCAAGATGTGGTCCAAGACCCAGTTTCCAAGCTTTTCATCCTGATTAAGCCGAGCACCAGGCCAGGGGAAGCTTGTACCCATTGTATCACTGGTGGGTGTCCGGAGGCACGGCGGGATGCGAGGCCCAAGTGTGACCGCTGGTAGCACTTGCTCACCAGCGAGGACGAGGATCACGCAACGATTTCTCGTACGCCGAGCCACGATTGCAGCAGTCAAGTGCGGCATCCTGGACCAAGGATCGACCACGGCGCCCAGTGACCCGTGAGGGTCAGAATACCTCAAATAAGTGGCAAATAGTTCTTTCTATCCATCCATCCAGAGGCAACTGCCAGTTGCGGCGCAACAGTACAAAATCGCAGAGAAAGTTGTTTTGCGCATTTTTTTTTTGGGGGGGGGGGGATAATGTTGTATGCATTGCTTTTATAGTAGTTCGAATATGTTTGCATCAAAAACTGCAGCTGCAGAATTGTGATTACCCGCCGCGGTGGCTCAGTAGTTAGAGCGCTCGGAGTCGCTCATTATGAGTGTAGTCGTATGCCGTGGTCGCACAGACCTTCAGCGGTTTCCTAGCAACCGCCACAGCTGGTGGGTGTTGCCCCTCAGCACGCCATCTGGCATGACGTCACTCCGCCGTTGCGCTCGACGTGGAGCACACGCCGCTCGCCTCGCCAGTTCTGCGGATGCGTAGAAGAGGGAGAAGGGCTATCGCAGTGTGCATATACATACGGTTTGGCGTAGCGGGAGGCGAGCCGCAGCATTTCTTCGGCGTTGCGTCAGCGTCTACCGGCGGCGTCATTCGGAGCCCGCAGGAGAGGGCGACCAAACCGATGAGGGCATACGAACTGGCGTCTCCAGACAGGTGGGGAAACATCGTGGGTAAAGCCCCTCAATTATCCCGTCCATAGCTAATCGCCCCATTCAGCGGCGATGGGAACCTTATGCGGGGGCAAGGGGGAAAATTAGCAAGGGTACAGAAGGGGAGCTGCTTTTGGTAGCTCCTGCTACCTACCAGGTTTAACCAGAGCTAAACCACAAGACATGCAAGACATGTTTCCAACTGCCGACCTCACTACATTCCCAATGTGCACCAGCTATCACTTAATGTCAAGTTAAATTGCGGTAACCGAAACATTCACACCAGTAGAACCTAAATAATGTAGAACTGGCAGTACAGTTCAGGACCAAACAAAAGTTCTACAGCTGGCTACAATTTCTGGACATCGCAAAATGAGACGGAACAGGTATATCATTTAGTATACTCACAAAAAACGTGCACAGTGGCAATAACGTGGACTTCAGGTCCGTGCACCCTGCATGTCAAAAGAAGTTGCGTCAACTGTATATGGTGCTGAAATATCTGCTCAAGACTGGAGAATTGAGCAGCTGACCTGACTACTACATGCCAAGACCCTTTGTCTTCAGGCTATCTCCACTCATTTATTCTGCAGAAAATTGCCTTGCTTGCCCAGTGCCACAACTAGCCTGACAACAACAAAATAGGAAAAGGATCACAGTTCTGCACGTCCCCGCATAAGCAAAATTTTGTTGCACATGTTTCAATCATTCAATGTGGATGTTGCAATGTTTCAATGCACAGGATGAGATAAGCCAAATGTGAAAGGCACGACAGCAAAGGAGAAGCTACCAGATGTCACGTACAGTATCTCATGCCTACACACTTACAGTGGTGTAGTAGGCAATGTAGGCAAGTTTGAAGGAGCACTGCAATAATTTCATCAAGCAACTCAAGAATCATGGTGAAGGATTGGACTTGCATGCCTAACTATATAGTAAGTGCATGACAGAAGCCAAAACTCACCGAAACCAAGGAGCATAAAGGATGTTTTATAATTTATGGTATTCATCAATGGGAGATTACCCCATTCTTAAAGATAATTGATTAAAAAGCAGAAGAAAAAACAACCACATGCTACCGGTGAGACCCGAACGCACTAGCTCCGAATTTCGTATCCAATACTCTACCAACTGAGCTACAGCGACAGCTCTCCAAACTTTGCTTTCAGGGGTATTTATGTGCAGTGTATCCAAACCATGAGAGTACTCACCAGCGTCACCCTTGTCCATAGCAGCGGACGTAGTACGTCCTGTATTACCGCGAGTGCCATGTAGAAACGTGGTCGAACGGTGAGGGCGGAAGCTGTGCAAGAACCCTCTTATGCTACCTTTGGCATCAAGATTGCCAGAATCGAGGCCCTCATTAGCTATTGAGCAGACAAGGGAAGGGAAAAGAGGCGCTTATGACATACATGACGGAACCCAACTGTGAAGTTGGCTGACCTTTCCGCGAACTGGTCGGTCTCGTGTTCGCGAGGAAGGCGGCACAAGTGGGGTCGGAAGAGGTTGTATGCGATCAGCGTGTCGTCAACAAAGGGACTTGTCCCGTTTCTGCCTCCCCTTTTTGCATCGGAGGTCCTTGTTTGAGGCGTCACTGGCATAATCCGTCTTGAAGAACCCTAACCAGATACAGCTGTCAACATGTGTGCGGCGTCAAGGGGTTGCCGAGGCTTCGGGAATGAAGGAGATACGGCTGGATAGGAGCCAAGTGACTATGAAGCACATTTTTCCCTTAACGGCTGTCTTCTTCTCTTTGTTTTTTTTTTTTGTTTCTTTCAGCAACTTGAGCGATTGTCTCTTCAGCATATGTTTGTCGCACATGCGCGTGTGCGAAAGAGAAAACAGATGACAATGTTAGTAAAGTAGTAACGGCTGTGCCGTCGGTGCCTTGGGAAATGGTTTGTTTGTGCTGTTTGTGTTTGATTGCGACCTCTCCTCTCCCAAATATTTAATCAGTACTCTTTTCCCAACTGTGATTAGTTGGCGGAAACCTTATTTTTCTTTCCTTAACCACTGATTGGTGAGGTGGGTCGCTTGTAATCTTATTGGTTGCTGTCCCCGCTAAGGGCGGAGACAGAAGGCCTAAATGTAAGCGCTCTGGGTTGAACCAGGGCTGAATTCGTCTGATCAATGGTTTAGTCAAGTTGTAAATAGCTTTCCCCCTCCTGCTTGTTTCTTCTAGTTTTCTTTATGTTGGAAATAAATAGTTCACCTTCTCCTTTCCTCGAGTAATGTAACTGTTTGTGAGTTAGAACCACCAGGTCATCAGGAAACCCCGATTTTATCATCAACAAGGTGTTTCCTCTCATCGCCACCTGAAGGGGATTGCAACTGGCGCAGTCTGAAGAGGGGAAACTCAACTCCAACAGTCACCAAAACCCTGAAAGAGGGGCCCGTTAAGACATACATGACTGAAGCCAACAGTGGTATCGGTGACTATATACTATAATAAGTGCATAATTGTCGACAATTGTGAGAAAAAGTACAAAATAATTTGCTGAAGAACATGTACTTAGTATTTTATAAATAGTTTTGGCGTGCATTGATCTCCCACTGTATTTACATTTTTAAATGTGTGAAGTGCATATAAACAAAACCATGTAAAAATGGATATACAAATACTATTACAGAATGCTATACCTGATAAGACTATAAAAATTATTTTTGTATGCAAAAAAGAGTACTACTATACATACTGCAATAAAAATAAGCTACAACATGTCAGTATTGACCTTGAGTAAACAAAAGTAGAAAAATGTCCAAGAAGAACGTAGCAAGTATAAAATCAGCAAGCAATGAAATCCGAAAAATTGAAAACCTGTACAAAACGAAAAATTTTATATAACTTTGTAGCAAAAACTGCCCATGAGATTGGCAGAAAACTTAAAATAGAAAAGCAAAGAATTAGTAGATTAGGAAATGTGGTTACATGAAATTTATGCACAAAGCATATTCAATATGCCCAATTTTCCTTTCCTTCTCAACAGAGTAGTCCAATGTGCTAGACTGTTCAAAAGGTCTTCCTAAGCTTCGTCCATTACTTGAAAGCTGTCACTATCATCATTGAAATTATCGTCTGGCATCTCAGGCACAAAAGCGGTCTCGTCTGTCAAGACCTTGATGATGGTAGCAAGCAATTCTTGTTGGCTTTCAGATATGGTCCCTGCCTTAAGACCAGGGGCAGCAATCTTCTTTTCGAGGATGCGGTCAAACTCTTGTCTCAAATCCTGCGTATTTAACGAAGGAAAAAAATGGAAGAAAAAGTCAAAAAGCCAGTAAGGAATGTCATAGTGAAACTTGGCAGCATTAAACATTAGAAAGCATAAGGTGTACATGTTTAGCGTAAAAAATATTCAGTAGCAATAGAAAGTAAAGGGCTGAAATGCTAGTGCAGTACAAAAAAACAACGGTACACCTTTCCCTGAGATTAAAATATTAAATGTGAATACCCTCTGACAAAGCTAGCCAGCCTGATACTGTACTATTTATTTTTGCGAACTGCTTGTTCAAGTCCTTATGTGAGACCTGGACTAAGGCAATGCCATTAAAATAGAAGTGACTATAATAAGACTAGCTGGCATGGTGACATCAGAAAAAATACTGCCTGGCATCATATCAAGGACAAGAAAATATAGCATAGCCCCATAAGTAATAGCAAGCAAGCCATGCACAGGTTATGGATTTCAAGATTGCTATGTTCATTCAAACACCATTTTCCTCTTTAATTTCACACCAGTTCTGCTGTTCACTTCCTGCAAGTCATGGCTGTCTGAGAAGAACACCCAGATCATCATTTAGACAAATTATCACTTTAAAGAAGATGACCTTGGTGTCCAAGCAAAGACTGATAACCTCAATCTGATTAAGAAATGATAACCTCGATCTGATAAAGAAATGCCAAGCATGAAAGCATCTAACCAAACATAATGAACAGGACTGGTTGAGCTATCAAAGTTAATGAATAAGATTAAGGTAACAGACATGAGGATGTAGGTATAAGATCCAGAGAAGCGGAAATACCCTAAAGAACGAAGGTAGCCAGAAAGCGGTCAAGAGGAACTAGGCATAGACAAAGATCAGATGTATGCGCTAAGAAAAAATCAGGGCAATGTATTTACCGTTATGGATAAGATAGCTAATGTAGCCGAGGAGTTCTACGCAAATCTATGGAGTAGTTGAAGTAATCAGGACAATAATGAGAAAAGCAGAAGTGCAGATAAATTGGGCATTGCCCCTGTAACGATGGAAGGAGTAAAGAATCCCTTACAAGCAGAGCAAAGGGGGAAAGCAGCTGGTAAGTATCAGGTTACTGCAGAAATGTTGAAGGATGGTAGGGAAATTGTTTTAGAACTACTGCCCACCATATATATGCATTGCCTCATGACCTCGAGAGCACCGGAATATTGGACAAATGCTAACATTATCTTAATCCATAAGAAAAGTGAAATACTGCACACAAACAAACTTACTGTCCATTGCCTGCAAATGTCATGTAACTGTCTACACAGATAGCCTTGTCAATAATGTAACAAACCAATATTACAAAGCGAATGCCCCTAAAGCTTAGAACACACCTGAATGAGTTCTGCCAGATTGTCATCACAGTGGAAGGTGATCCAGTTGTCAAGTGTGATGGTGTCTCCACTATGCCTGAAAAAGCCGCCAAACAGCAGCAGGGCAATAGGGTAGACGGGGGTGACGTCATGCAGGAATGTCTGCAGAAGAGAGAAAAAAATAGCAGCAGTAATTCCATCTGACGTTTCTGGTTTTTGATACCTTCCTGACTTCGAGTCTCCTGTAGTGCCAAATGATGCACTGAATCATGGAACAGGAAATAAGCATCAAAAGCCTCAAATGCCATACAAATTTTTCACACCTGACAGGCTGTTTGTACTCAATATTGTATTGCAGTATCCTAAACTGCAAGGATACAGTAGAACCGTTCTATAGTATAGTCCCTTGCACCAGTAAAAATCTTTACTATATCAATGTCTTTACTACATCAGTTGTAGGTTATGGCATGGCTTTGAGAATGGCTGCTGTCTGGTAATTTGGGTACTTACTCAGATCAGATTTAGAAAAGAAACGTTTAGAAATACCTTCCATCCTATTCTTATCATCCAATTATGTGCTAATGATTTATTTTCGGTCATCGCATTTTATGTTATGTTTTCGATTTCATACAATGCCTGTCGAAGTACCGCATTTGCACGTATATAACACAGCCACAAATATAACAGGAGGAAGTTTGATTCCGTATGAAAACCAAAGCTTTGCATGAGCACGGCGTCACCTTCCGCAACTTCTGTGTCATATAAGAGACAACAGATGAGAAACGCGTACGACACAATCGAGCACTGCAAAACCACACACGCAGTGCGCCGCGCCTTCGTTTCCTGCCGCTGCTGCTTCGCACTGCCCAGTGCTGCGAACGTTCGCCCTTTCTTTCCCTACTCCTAATTGTACTTTCATTTACCCTCCTTTCTCAATGGCCTGTGTTACCTTCTTTCTACGTTCGTAGCCAGCTTTACTTTTTTTATTTTCTGCGCACACCACGCGCTTTGCCCTATGGCCCTGGTCTTCGAAAAGTTGGCCATCTCTCGCAGCTCAAAAGCCACATGTTGAAGCCATCTAAAAAAAGCGCCGGTTTATTGCCCAAGTTTGATATCCATTTGCCTCCGACTGCTGGCCTTGGAATTACGTCATTACCTGTCCGTGGCTCTGAGATGTCCTAGAATGCCGCGTGCCGTGACGTCGTTCTGCATGAAGTAAGTCGCCATAGACAGGAACTCTTCACTACAGCTATTTCTTTATTAAAGATGTCTTTACTATGAATTAAAAAATTATTACTCGTCAATGGAAGGCAAAATAAGACAGCAGTTTCACGTTACTACATCCGAGCTATTCGAGTTTACCATATGACCGGTGTTCTAGCGCATACAGTAAGAGCTCGTTAGTTCAAAAACACCAGCGATGTGCCAATCAGCATCCGAAACTGTGCTCAGCTGAGTTAGGCTGGCTGGCCGATTCTGGCTGGTCCAGCTGCCATCACTGCGGGCTGGTGCAAAGCCCAGAAATCTAAACCGAAACTAAGCAGCCAGTGTTTGCAGACCCGGGGCCGCCTGTTTGGCATCGTGCCTGCCATCGCGCGCACATCAGAGACGTGCAAACGACTATGAAGCATGGAATTCAAGTTTTCAGTAAAGCTATTTTGACGATCTCTTGCCACACTGGTCATACCTGGACGCGGCCTTTTTTCGGAAGCACACTTGAATTAACCAGTGCGAGACCCGTGCCGTCCGAATTAGCGAGCGTCCGACGCCGTAGACTTGTATCTGCGTTGGCTGGGATCAGGCCAGCAGTTCGAATTATCCGGGTTTCCAAACTAACTGGAGTTCAATAACAAGCTTTTACTGTATCAATGCATGCATTGAGGTTTCAATACAGAATTCAAAGATTAATCCCTGGGATCACAAAAAGCACTGGCCAGCCGAATTGCCAGATGCAATTATATCGGTGCAGGAGCAATGAATAAATGAAGCAGGAGCACACTTATTGCTCTGTCGACCCCTGCCAGGGCAGAAATTTTACATAGGAAAACCATGCTGAACCCTGCATTTTTGGAACGAAAAAAGTCCAAGAAATGCATGGTCCAAATAGGACCATGCCTTCCACCATCTACTGCCCCTGAAATGAAGTAAAGCTGCCCACACTTGTTTCTGTTAAAATTCTAATTTTCTTTTGCGTCCAATAGACCAAAGTTGATTGCAATGCATGCAGCATTGAAAAAACCAAATGCTAAGTTGCGACACAAAATACCTAGTAGTATAATTCTGCACGTAAGCGATAGAAAATTTTGCAGCCACTGCGTCTGGTTTCCGTTCCTATGCAATTGTGTAAATGTCACAGTTCCTAAAATAAATGAACAAGCAACTGTTATAAAAGTGGCACGCCAACAAAAGACTCTTCCCATTCTAAAGTATCAAAGGTCATACAGCAAGGAACAGTTGCATCAGGCACATTCAAATAGTACAACAATGCTTTGTGTAGCAACATCCCTCATTTAATCTACCTTTACTTCATATCGACTCAGCCACTCTAATAGACTGCATCAGTACTCCATGTTATATACGTTGCCATGCCGACTACCCCTTCTTTACATCACACAGCTTCCTTTCCCTACCGTAATGATACACCTGCGATTTTCTTTAAGCTTCCAGCGCAACAGGTGGCACTGCTGACCATTCCACCTAACTGTCATGAAGCATCTGCTTTTTTCACACTGGGAAGTTCTACATGAAAGGACAAATGCAAATGACAAAGTCAGCTTATAAGCCAATGTTTGACTTCTCTTCTGCTTGTGATATGACAGATCTAAATATGTGCATATGTGCAAGAAAGTCGTCAAATCTCAGCATTGATGCACCTTTCCTCACTTTACATCGCAAATATCAATAAGCAAAATGAATGCAGTCTTTTAAACAAAACCATGTCTGAAAAACGAAACAATTGTTACATCGTGAATATGGCAAAATTTAGGGCTGCTATGTCAATGTTCAACTGTATTTAGACATCAATACATGCTTAACATTAAAACCTGCAGAATGACTAGAAATTACTAGAATTCATGTACAGCAAAACACCATTGATTCAGATTTTAAGAGGGTGGAAAAAACAACCAAATTATCTGAATGACGAATCACTGAAAGCCCCCCCCAACCTTACCACTAAAAAAAAAAACTGCCGGAAACCGTTCATCACACCACAGAAAATTTATTCGGTGAAAAAACAGGCTGTCTTTGAGATAAGAACTGCAAGACAACAAAGGTTTTTCGCAGTCCCCTCAAATGAAATGTTTACTCTATGCGAACTACCAGGAGTGTCGAAGCAGAACTGCTCCATAATGGCTCCTTCACAGTGGGACGCTTTAGTAGTGTGGATGCAAGAAGGCTTCATGGCACAAATAGCAAAGAGCACGTGACTAGCGTGCAGTTTCAGTTTATGGTTTATGAGGGTTTAACGTCCTAAAACGACTCAGGCTATGAGAGGCGCCGTAGTGAGGGGCTCAGGAAATTTCGACCAACTGGGGATCTTTAACGTGCACTGACATCGCACAGTACACGGGCCTCTAGAATTTCGCCTCCATAGAAATTCGACATCGAACCCGCGTCTTTCGGGCCAGCAGCTGAGTGCCATAACCACTCAGCCACCGTGGCGGCTTTCAGCAGTTTCAGCACATTGGAAGACTGGAAGCGTTGTGAAGACAGAAGTGAGGGAAACGTGTGCATCCATGTGGAATGGCAATACGGCATTTAAGAAAAGGACCAGCGAAGTGTCAGTCAGCATCTGAAAGGACCTGCAGGCTCAGGTGGTTGGCTGACCTGAGACTGATGGCTGCCGATGCAGTGAGCAGGCACAACACTCCAAAAAGCGGAACTGAAACTATGTGACCAAACTATTTTCCTGTCAAGCAACAGCAGCCCTTCAATTGCCATCATACCTCCCATTGCATGCACATCACACAGGAGCAGGCAACAATGCATCATGAAATTCAGGCTTCAGGAGAGATATATGAATTAACTGGTGCAAGCTCAGCACCGTCCGAATTAAGGCACCTAATGCCATAGGCTACCATAGGGGTTGGCTGGGAGCATGCCAGCAGTGCGATTTGTCCAAACTTCTGAATGAAATGAAGGCAAATTAGTGCGTTCGTGTATAGCAAAAGAAATTCGAATAAACCCTACAGGTACATCAACATGCAAGTTTTCTGCAAAGTGTATGTACACGATAAACGACATATACAAAATACTTTTTTTCAGAAATCTACTAACACTAGGGACAGAGTAGTAGAGCAACACTATGAAGTCCTTACCTTTGTAGACCGAATTTTTGTGTAATAGGCAAACCACTGGGTGTCAAAGTTTGACCCAAAGGTATTCACAGACTTCGGATGCAAGTCAGCCCTTTTGTCAGTCTTTGTAGAGCACCTCACAAGCCTGCAAAAGAAAAAAACAACAACAAAAACAATCAAGCTTCAAATACCCACAATGCAGAGAGTGTTAGTGCAAACAGTTTTTGTCACAAATCCTAACAGCTGCAGGGCATTATGACAATGGTTTATGGGAGTTCAAAGTGACAAAGCGACTCGGGCTATGAGGGACGCCGTAATGAACGTCTCCAGAAATTTAGACCACCTGGGGTTCTTTAATGTGCACTGACATCGCATAGTACACGGGCCTCTAAAATTTCACCTTCATCGAAATTCGACCACTGCAGCCAGGATCGAACCCCCGTCTTTCGGGTCAGCAGATGAGCGTCATAGCCACTGAGCCGCCATGGCAGCGTGGAGGTTATGATAACTACACATACTGCTGATGAGGCTTGCTGCCTTACAGTCAGTATAATTAGCAGAAAATGGCTCAAAGCTACTTTGTCTCACCTATGAGAGGTGTGAAATCAAATTATACCACAAGACATGAAATATGAATTTGATGTCTTTCTCAAGCACCAAAGAGTGCAGCACGGCCTGCTTATCAAATAAAATGTGAACTTGCAAAGATAATAGAGCAGCAGCCACTACCACAGGTTACCTGACGAGAAATAAAACACACAAAAAGCTTTTGCAAGGGTCTACTAGGAACTCTTAAAAATGTCAGCACAAGCCAAAATCTTAATGGCAGAAATATAGTATAGCTATCAATGCCGTCTCCGTTTGAATGCCGCATTTACAAACAGTTTGCGGCATTGTTTCAGACAAGTGAACAGTCCTAACTGCGACTCAATAGAAAGAGTACAACATATTCTGTTTCAATGCTCAGAGTATGCCGATGAGAGTGCGTATTATGAACACTTGATGGAGCTGCTCACCCATATGCCTTTAAGCGTTTTACGCAGCAGAGACATGCAATCAACTTTTTATTTGTATATTTAGACGACGATGGTCTACTCGACAGACTAATATTTTCATAAATCTCATCATAATGCAATCCTCATGCACTAAACTTTGTCATCCCCTTTGTAGGACATTGCACATCACCATTTAATATCTTGTAGCATTATTCCCTGATGCATCTCAGCCAAAATTCAATGCCCATTATTTTTTCTTTTCTCTGTATTTATTTTGACTTTTTTTGCATGTTTATTTTAGAATTTCATGCGCCTCTGTTATTCCGTCTTTCTATCCACAATTCCCTTCCCCATGCAGAGTAGCGTGTCAGCAAATTTTTCATGCCAGATAAAATCTCTGCTTTTCAATAACGAGTCTCTTTCTCTCTCAAATTTATTTATTTTTTTATTTATTTTATTTATTTATTAGTTACCTGCATCGCCCCGGAGGGCATTACAGCAGGGGGGTACAGACTTCATTTATAGGTATAAAGCAATTATTGCAGTGCATGGAAAAATGCTTCGTTAGATGTAATACATACAATGCTCGATGGCAAACTGTTCCAGTCCCGAACAGTTCTAACAAAAAAAGAATAACGCAAGACGTCACCCTTGCAAGAAAATTCTCTGACCTTCAAACAGTGGTCTAGTCGCTTTGATATATAATGAGGTGCCTGGATATATTGTTCGCGGTTTATGCCAGTTTTTGAATAATAAATCTCATGGAAAAATTTCAATCTGATGTACCTTCTACGGTCCTTCAACTCTTGCCAGTTAAGTTTTCGTTTGCTTTCCGTCATACTAACTTGCCAATTATAATTACCAAGAACAAATCTAACTGCCCTATTCTGAATTTTCTCTAATTTTCCTACACACTCAGATGTGTGTGGGTCCCAGCAAACACATCCATATTCAAGTATGGAGCGTACGTAACTGAAATACAGCTGTGTTTTTAAGTTACTTGGTAAATGGCTAAAATTCCGCCGTAGAAAACCCAAACGTGACGCTGCCTTATTCGCAATATAATTAATGTGCTTATTCCATCGTAAGTCCGATGTAAAAAAGACGCCTAGATATTTAAATGACTTGCTTATGTTGAGAGTAAGATCATTAATTCTATACCTATACGGATGATTAGCACGTTTTCTTGTGAAGGTGACGTGAACAGTTTTGTTTATATTTAAGGACATGTCCCAACGTACACACCAGTCTGCCACAGTATCTAAATCAGTTTGCAGGATTTGTGAATCAGAAGTAGAATTTACTATTCTGTAAACAACACAATCATCGGCAAACATCCTGAATGAAGACTGTATGCCAACTGAAATATCATTAATATACAGCAAAAACAAAAGTGGTCCCAATACTGAGCCTTGGGGAACTCCCGACGTAACTGGTGCATACTGTGAAGAAATACCGTTCAGAACAACAGCCTGCCTTCGTAACGACAGATATTCTGCAATCCACGCAATTATTTTACAATCCAGGTTATACGCTTTCAATTTGGAGAGAAGAAGACTGTGCGCGACAACATCAAATGCCTTGCGGAAATCCAAGAAAACGCAGTCCACAATTTGTTGCTTATCGATTGCCGATGCCAAATCATGAACGAACTCCACCAGCTGCGTATTGCAGGAAAATCCACGCCTGAAACCATGTTGACTAGTGCATAAGAGATTGTGTTTGGTGAGATGGGCCATAACGCAACTATATATTACATGCTCCATAATTTTACAGGTTATGCTGGTTAAGGAAACGGGTCTGTAGTTCTGAACGGAGTTTCGCATACCACTCTTATGTATGGGCACGACACGCGCTACCTTCCAATCAGCAGGCAAGTCGGTTTCATTAAGGAAGGAAAAAGAATTAGAGGAAAAAAAAAAGGCAAAGAAGTTAGGCTACCTAGTAGTTCTTGTAAAGTGACCCTTGGCCACATTTGGGTAAAGACCGGCGCAGATGACAGCCTGCAGAACTCTCTGGTTACCTGCACAAGAGCAAAATTCTCAGTTTCTGCTGATATCCCATTTATTATCAATTATCAAACCTGAGTTGCGATTTAGCTTTTCGGCCTTGATGTTCTGTGTATCTGTAAAGTTCAGGTCCTCCAGGTACTGGGCGAACTGCTGCCTCATGTTAGCAAGCATCTGGAAAAAGATTCCTTCCGATTAGTCTGTGACAACTCAAGCACACAAAAAAAGAAATAGTAGATGCACTCAAAGAAACTAATTTTGAGTTGCTCGCAATCTGCGCACTAAGTCCTACACACATCTGCTTTCCCAAAAGTGACTGACTGATATATTTTTACACGCCAGCACAACAATGCAGCTCATGAAGGATGTCATAGTGTAGGACGCCAGATCAATTTCGAACACCTGGGCCCACTTGCACAAAGCAAATAAGTAGTTCCCAGTCTAATCTTATTCGCGGTCCAGACCCTCTCCTGGTTTTGAGGAAAAAAAAAAAGGGCATAATTGCTCAGTTTGTCACCAGCCACCACCACCTGAACCACACAGTGACAAAAAAAAAACACAAAGGCTAGCTGAAAACTGAAGCTTTTAATCTGCTGTCCTGTGTTTTTTGTCAGTTTTTTTTTTCTCACAGCTCACAGCGAAGTGGAGGTGTCCACCGACAAGATGAACCAGTTATGCACCTTTCCTTTCCTCAAAACAAAGAGAGGGTTTAGTGTGGTAGCTCAGTGGTTAAAGCCTGTGGTGGCTCAGTGGTTACAGCCCTCCTCTACTGAGCCAGAGTACCTGGACCTGGGTTGGAACCCCATGGCAGCCAGCAGCCACATTTTGACGGAGGCGAAAAACAAAAGGTGCCCCTGTGCTATGCCATGTCAGTGCACATTAAAGATACCCAGGTGGTCAAAGGGTACCTCTTTCTTCCTTTCTCCTTTCACTCCCTCCTTTATCCCTTCCCTTACAGCAGTTTGAGTGTCCACCGAGATATGCAAGACAGTTACTGCCGCATTTCCTTTCCTCAAAACCAGTTTTTTTTAGATGGCCAACAAGATTACACTGGGAACTAGAAAGTCTTATTAGCTTCATGCAAGCGGGCCCTGGTGTTCTTTAGCATTCACTGAAATCTGAGAATAAGGCCTCCTTTGCATCTCACTTTCATTGAAAGAGAGCTGCCACAGCCACTATTTAAGCCAATGGTCTTGGGCTCATCATCCGAATGCCTTCATGCCTTGGTAATATATAGGCACTTAGGTTCTCGCAAAAAACTGTCCATAAAGTGAGCTCTGTACTTATAACAAATTTCCCAGAAAAATAAATAAAACGCTCAGAAAAACATTCAAGATTAAAGCCTGCTTCTATGCATAGTGGTGAGCAATAAAATTGCAAATCAAGCAGAACCTTGGGAACCAGAATTGCATAATCATTTGCCATGATCTTTAAAATAGTTTGGTGCAGTAGTGGTCCATGAGACATGTGATGGCATCTTAAGACGTGGTTATGCATCCCCTGCTACAGCTGTTCACATCCAACGATACATTATTACACATCTGTATTCAGTCAGCTGACTGCTGCTGAATGTGGTTTTCAAAGTAGCGCAAGCTGCAGAAGGTTTTATTCACAGCCGTTCAAGCAATACAACAAATGGCAAAGAGGGCTAACCAGGCGACTTGGCACTGTAAAGCATGAATCCATAGACAAAAAAAGGTTAACAGCACACTCAGGCAATTGCACTTTCGCAATCCTCTTTGCTGGCGTCATGAACTGAAAATACTACACGGAAGGCAATACCCGGTTGGTGCACTTTAGATTTTATTCGCATCCCTGTCAATATTAACACGACAACAAAAATGCATAGGCCCCAAGGGCTCCGTGCCTTTTCACCTGTTCATGAGAAAGTTTCCATATTAGAAAGGTGTAAACTCATTGAGAAAGTTTGATTCTCAGCAAAATTGTCTATAATTCAAACTGTGCATATTCAAACTGTCAATGGGGGTCATATTAATGGGGCACGACTCTACAGATGCCAGGTACCATAGCAGGTCTCTTAAAAAAAAGCTACAGCTGGAAAAGTAAGGCTGGTCCTGAGTACGAGCGCAGTAGCAAGTGGATTAAAATTAGAGCTTTCATTAGACTACATATGAAAAACATGTATTTACATTCAGTGTGTTCCTTGAGAGGAAGTTTTCGTAGCAGAATTCATTGCCCTGGTGCATTTCCACTGCATCCTCCCATTCCTGTAGAGAAAGAAAGAAAAGAAAAAAGAATACACATGCTCACAGCCTAATGATCAACGTTTCAAGGACTATGGTTATTGTTAAAAAGTTTTTTTTGTGTTTGTATTTCTAATGTGTCTGGCCTTCTTTTATGTGGTCATCAAATATACTTTACCTTTTCTTTCTTGATCCGATTTTTTTTCCTTTTCAAGCAGGACAGAATCCTGATATCTGGTCGCTGCTTTGTGTAACATTGCAGTTTAACTGATGATGTAGCAACCAACTGCCAGGTCAGCCAACAAGCTCTATGTGCTTAGGCTGGCCAGCAGACCTCTGTGTATGACAAAGTTGTGAATAAATTGCATTGTATTGTACTGTGTTGTATTGTCTTACACACGAGAATACTCATGCATGGGAAAGTACACTGCTACTGAAGCATTGTGAAACCCTTACCGCAAAAACATTGGCCAGCATCATGTGGTCACTCTTGGTGTCTCCTGCAAATTTCTTCTTCACTTCATCTACCAGCCTCTCTTTTCCCTGGAAAAGATGATGGGGGAAAAGAAAACATAAAAAAAAGTAAACGTGGCAGTGATACTAATAAGAGATAATGTTCTATACCTCATACAGTACACATCTCAGCCTTGTAGGAACCCTTTCCAAGTTGTGTTCTGCAGTTTGTCATTAGCCCATCACCAAGGACAAATGACAATACATTTAGCACGCTGATTAAGTTAGCACCAAAAGAACTCCAAATACTGCTGAACTGAATGAAGCGCTACAACATGTGGCAAGGTGACAAAAATGCATAGGCCCCAAGGGCTCCGTGCCTTTTCACCTGTCCATTGTCCGGAAGATTAGGTGCATGGTTTAGAGCGCAGCCCTTAGGCGACTGTTACTGCCTTGAGCGTCGTGCCTCGGTGTCTGCCTCGGCGTAACCGAGCGCGGAGTGCAGCGAAGGAGGAAAGATGGCGATAGCGAAGAAAGCACAAGGAGAAAAACAGAGAAGAAGGGAATGGCAGACGCATGAAGAGTAGAGAAGAGTAGTGAGCTGGTCGTTCGCCCAAGGCAAAGCTCATCGGCGGCGGAACGCTGTGCGCCGCCACGATTCGGCCCTGTGCGTTCCATATGCAGTCGCCTACAGTTTCAGTACCACAGCAGCTGCGCTCAAGAATTGCAATTACGGAGAAGTGTAATCATCGGCTAATATTTTTTACGTGCGGTTAAAAAAAAAATTAAGTCTCAATGAAAAAGATATATGCAAGTAAATATGATATTATAATGACCCTAAGAAATTACTAATAGTTCACGTACTTTCAAGCAGACATTATTAGATTCCCTTGCTGTCTAATAACTCCTACTCTCTACAAGTTTGCAAGAGAGTTTCTGCACAGTGCTCGATTTGCTCAAGCTACTTTAAGAATTGAAGAGTATATTCAATTCCTCCAGTGAGCTCTCACCCACACTGGACCCTATCAAAAGGCAGTAACAAAAGGCGGTAACACAGTAAGTAGGAACAATTCTTAACATAAAATCGACTTCCTAAGAATGCATGCAACAGCACTTCTTCAGAAAGATGGAAATTTTATGTCAGTTAAATGAGTGTGCTGATAGGTCAAGCAATGTCTTTCTCAGTTTACATTTTCCTGTTAGATGGCAAGTCAGTAAGCAGGAACTTGAACTGACTAGTGGCACCATGAAGGCATCCTTGAAGCTCAAACTTGCAGCCACTGTGAGGATGGGGTCAAGGCAGGAGAAGATGGATGCCATTATTAACATCTTGCCCGTTTGGGGTTCCAAGGGAAGCCTGGCCAGGTGGTAGCCCAAGGGTGTTAGGGTCTCATCCTCATTCAGAGCTTTCTGGAAAGGAGACATCAGTCATCAGTGATGCGTGCACTCAATGGCCGCAAACACATGGTACTTTGTACTGACAAAATTAACAATTTTCTCTTGTTGCACTTTATTCAGTGTGGCACGCATGTCAGACACAGCCCACAAGCAGGCATTGCTGCTTACCACAGGATCTGTTAGGGAACCTGTTTTTGTAGGCGAGGTGCTGAATGCTATTTTCCTTGAGAAAGCAATAACTAAACACAGAGGACAGAATTCCAAAGAAAACACTGCAAACATTGTGATGGTAAATCTGCAATAGCTTCCTGCGCAATATGTGTCAGTCCACATCTGTTAACGGACTCCTTGCAATGCTGCAACACTTTCATTGTTTCTTCAAAATTTTTCTGAGTTTCTAGCTCTTTTCCCAGTGCTGTGCACTTGCTAAAGAATTAGTACTAACCTTACCATTTGGTTTCCTCACATTTAACCAAACCAAAACATTATTTATACTGGCTGACCTAACTTTATGAGTTGCTACCATCACAACAAAAAAAAAAAAAAACTTAAGACAAGCAAGCATTTGTACTTGCCAGGGAAATTAAAAACTGGAGAGAAAGATGCAAGGCCTCTGAAGATGGTGGGTTAATTGCCTTTTGGAGAAAAGCTTCGGCACTGCCCAGCTTCAATATCTGGAAAATAATGAAAAGGCAAGCGGAACTTCAATCATCACTGTACTTTTCTCTGGTATTACACAAACAGAGCACCTAAATTATTAAAAATAATGAAAATACAAGTGTGATTCTGCACCTGTGCTTACGTTTCCGAGTCATGTGAAGATTGAATAAAAAAATAAAGCAATAGAAAAGCCTGGATATTCTCTAAAGGACCTTTATTCTACACCCAAATGTGTAGAAGATAAACAAGAAAAGACATAGGTAAAACTTTATAAGCTTTACATCACTTAACTATGTCCCTTATTCCTCCATAGTCAATATGTGTAGACCTCGTATAGAACTACTACACACTTGCGAGGCATTGCCAAGTAGTTTAGGACTCCGCCAGCATGGCGCCCTATGCCTGAAGCATGCCCTTGGACCCTGGTGTGATGCGGCTTTGGCTGCACACGGGACAAAATCCCTACTAACTTCTCTTAGGGATACGGGTTTGATGGACACCCTCTGAAGATCCTGTGAGTGCAAGAGTATTGTGTATACTTGATTTCGCCTTTCAGCTTTTTTTCCCCTTTACTTTTCCTCTTCGCCCTCTTCCTTCACCCTCATCTGGAATAGCATGCCAGGTTAACTACCAGGCACAACTCTCCTGTAATCATTAAAATGTCTCTCTCTCATCTGAGCAGGTTTCCTGTCTACATACAAGCGTTTCTATAGTGATCACTGAGCTTATGGCACTTTGTTCCCAAAAAATGTACCGCCGATCAGGCTTTCATTGGAATGATAATTTATATCATAAACTGAGAAGTGCCTTCAGTCAAAACAAAGTTAAGCTCAAGTCTTGAAGCAGCTGTTGAACTCTCCGGCTACCCACCACAATCACAGATGTTTTCTGGTACGAAACAGCCAAGAACTTATCCCAATTATCCTTCTCTGTAATTGCAGACAAAATTTACACCAATGAAGCTGGCCATTGCTTACAGTATGTTAAAGGGTCCCTGAAAAGGGTGTTTGAGGTTGTCTATAAAATGCTCGCATTATGTAGAGTACAAGCCAACGAGCGTTCACGCCGCGTAAAAGACCTCAAAAGCGAGGCGTTAATTTGCAATACAATTTTTAAAATTCACGCTTCCGCGCCTAGTGGCGACCTGCGGTGCTGGGCTTTCGCCCGAATCCGCGCTCGTTACGTCAGCATCCACGCTCGTTACGTCATGTAGCGTTCATTACGTTAGCAGCGGACTGCTAGCAGTGGTTCGCGCGCGTCGGCAGCCGGCGGAGGAGCGCCAACATTTCAACGTGCAAAAAGTGACGAGAGGAGAGGAAAGAGCGCGAACACGCGGAAATTCAAACTTTGACTACAGATAACCCAGATTACACAAAACGCATCTAAAAATACTTGCTGGAGGCTATTTGTGAAGAGGCATCATTTAGCATCCTAGGCACATCGCATCTTTGTTGAGACTCCCTTTCACAGCCCCTTTAATGCCCGTGTGTACATTGGGAAGAAATGGCGTCGTTTTCTTATGGCAACGTGCTTGCCTAATCGAAGAATTTCAGACAAGCGTCGAAATAACACCTCTTTATGACAGACTGTTCCCCTTCAGTCTTGCTACGACAAACCGCTTCGAAACAAACGGCGCTCGATGAATGCTTTTCCGAAAACTTCGCAGTTCGCGCCATAGCCTCCGAGATCCGATGGAAATTATTTAGAAACCCTATGCCCTTGAGCATTTAACGCTACTATTTAGCATCAAGGGTCCGATCCTTCTTTACTTACACATTTATCCAT
Organism: Amblyomma americanum; assembly: GCF_052857255.1. Classification (NCBI taxonomy): domain Eukaryota; kingdom Metazoa; phylum Arthropoda; class Arachnida; order Ixodida; family Ixodidae; genus Amblyomma; species Amblyomma americanum. The sequence continues at coordinate 30,359,872 of NC_135498.1, read as the reverse complement.
ACAAATGTAATGCATAACAACAGTTTGCTTGGGAACCTAAAGCAACATGCGAGTCGAACGCTGCGAGCTCGCATAATGATGATGATCATGACAGAACGCTAGCGCCACCGAGTAGACGCCGCAGGCACTGCAGGCGCGCTCGCAAGGGTGTGACATTCCCGTAGAGCCAATGGGGACGATTTTGAAATGCGACGGTGGCGGTGCCTGGGAGTTGGCGGTAAAAACATAAATTGCTCAAAACTTTGCTCGCTATGCTTGCGCCGGTCGCTGTCGTCTGCTGCCACTGCGCTGCAGCGTTGCCCGCGGCGGCACTGGCGGCGCAGACGCGTTGTGTCATTGACTCCAGCCGCGTTTGCTGCCAGATACCAGGATCGCTGCAATCGTTCCGACCGTGGCGACACTTATGGCGCGGACGCGCAACTTGCAACATGCCACAGCACTGGCGCTCGACATTCCAAAATGGCTCCTCCGGTAAAAGGCGAACTCTCCGACGCCGAGAAAGAACTCTACAAGGCGATCCAGGCCGGCGATGTGTCCGAGGCCCGAACCCTACTTAACCGCGTGCGCATCGACTGCCTGGACGAGCACGGAATGACGCCCCTGCAGCACGCTGCCTACCGCGGCAACTACGACCTCTGCAAGCTGTTCCTCGAGTGCGGCGCCGACGTCAACTCGCGCTTCCACGACTCCGGCTACACGGCGCTCATGTTCGCCGGTCTGGCCGGCCGCGCAGACGTCGTGAGCCTGTTGCTCGAGCACGGCGCCTCGACCACCGCCGTCAACTCGGTGGGTCGCACAGCGGCGCAGATGGCCGCGTTCGTGAGCAACCACGACGTGGTGGCCATCATCAACAACTTTCTGCCGCGCGAGGAGCTGGAATACTACGCCCGGCCGCAGGGGCTCGACAAGGAGCCGAAGCTGCCGGCGACTTTGGTGTCCCCGCTGTACCAGCTCATCGTGCGCACCAACATCCACCCGGTGTACGTCGCCCTGTACCTGCAGGAGAAGCGCGAGCTGCTCGACCAGTCGACCAAGGTGGAGCGCGTGCTGAACTTGCTCTGCGAGAAGCAGATGAAGGCCCCGGAGCCCAATGAGATGCTGGCGCTCAAGTTCCACCACCTGGCCTTCCTCCTGAGGACCTGCTGCAAGTTCCTGCGCGACCGCGCGGCCCCCGCGACCGGCGGAAGCGACTCCGCAGAGGGCAAGGCTGCCAAGAAGACCTCGGGCCTGCTGGAGCCGCTCGTCAAGACGTGGCTGCGCGGCCGCGACGAGGACGACTTTCCCGTGCTCCTGGAGAAACTGCTGCGGCAGTCCGTGCGCGAGTTCCCCTACCACGAGTGCACCATCCTCCAGCAGCTGGTGCACACGCTGTCCGGCGTAGAGGTGTGTGCGATCCGAGCATTCGTCGCAAAAGGCCGTCTGCCGTTGCTCTCGTAGCGTTGTAGTACCGCCATTTTGACGCCGTGGTTTTTTTCTGGGCCGCTCCTGAAACTAGGCTCGCGATTCTATCAGCTCACTCTTAGTACATTGCTTTCAATTGGTCAGCGTTGGCCAACGTTGCTGCTATCTTTTCCGATATTCACGACACTGACTGCGAATCTCTGCAGATTTTGTTTTCCCCGTGATTCCCTGAAAGTACTTACACGAAGCAGCAGCAGCAAGCTTTCAATCAAATGTCTTAAGTTTATTCTACCAGGGATGCTGCGCTGCGAAAGCAAGTAACTGCTCAACTGCACTGCAGAAGGCGTGTCATTAGGTGCTTGCTAATGGCTGATGCATGGGCACAGCGCTCCAAAGAACGGCAGTGTTGTGTGCTAATGTGGTCCCCTCTCCCTTGTACACTTCGTCGCAGGTTGGCAACGAGCCCAGCGCCATCTCCATCCTCGATGAGGCTGTACGTGGCCAGAAGGGCTGCGACCAGGGGGCCTCGTGCACCACCTGTGGCGAACCCCAGGCCGACAAGCGCTGCTCAGCTTGCAAGTCAGTGCAGTACTGCGGAGCCACCTGCCAAAAGCTGCACTGGTTCACACACAAGCGCCACTGCGCCCGCCTGGCCGCTGAACACCAGAAAGCCCTCGCAGAAAAGGCAGCTCAGGAGGAATGCGAGCAACGTGCAAAGGAAGAAGAGACGTCGACCACAACAGAACAGGCAACTGAGAAATCGTCAAAGGAGCCAGCTGACAATGACTCTGCCGAAACCCAGCCTGCCAGCAATTGTGCCAGTGCTGTGCCCATAAAGACTACTTGAGGAGTCAATGACAGCATGTGCATGGATGCTTTCACATCTCTCGTGTGGAAAGAGTGGTCTTGCCATGGTATGCAGTGTGGTCCACGAAGGCACCCTCGAAATGCATTTGCTTGTAGTAGGCTTGTTAATCACACCATATTCAGCCTGTATGTTGTGTACTGTAGTGCTCACCTCAGAATTGCTATATAGCAAGCAAATGGGATGAAATCACCGAGCACGCATTAGCTTCCACATACAGATGCTGTGCACATATTATGTTTTGATGCCTACACAGAGCTCTAACCTCTGCTCAGACATGCAAGAGACATGCAGATTAGCTGCGAGCAGTATTTTCTATGCCACCACCAGCAATAGGGTCTTATGCCCAAGCCCCGCTATGTTTCAGAGTTGAAAGACACTGCTTAGTAAGTCTTTATACATGGTGCATGATATTCTGCACAATGTACACACACACACTGCAAAATTCCTGCTAAGGATGTGCAAGACAAATATGCAGGCATGTAAGGACGATCAATTCAGGTAAGACCAGTGCTTCTAGTCACATGTTGCAAACTCTGTCAAGGTCGACACTAGCAGTGTACACATTTTCAAATTCTCGGAATGCACTAGTTGTCTATAGAGAGTCCCCAGTAGACCAATAAGTTTTGGTGCATGTGCACAGCTGGCGCAAGTTCTGGGCCTGTGCAATGGTATCACTCTGTACCGCTAGCATATTTCTTGGTCTTGTGTAGATGTGCAATGGTATCTCCATTCTTACTAAGATGCACTGGGGGAATGGGGAGGTAGTGATGTTTTTAGTGTGCAAGTTAATGTTATTTAAAACTACAGTTGATAAAGTGTTTGCTTAAATAAAGACATTTGAGGCGTTGCTTGAGTAACTTGCTTGAGATGCTCACACCATGTCTATATTCATAGCCCACGATGGTGGTATAAACAAGTATGAAGCTTCAGTGGTCACGAGTGATACCTGCCATCTCTTCAACAGCAGTAGAATGGGAAAAGCGGCGGCGCTCTGATAAAGGGAAAAAGTGCCGTGCTTCAGAAATGCACATCTTTTGCAACAGTTGCCGCTGTACCAAGCCATTTTCTACAGAAAACCGCCTGGAGGTACAACTGCCCCCACCGCACACAAGTGTTTGTCTGCCCCCTTGACAAGTGGTACAGCAGGCCTCACCTTGATCTTAAGAATGAGAGTCTCCAGTCTAGTCCGTAGCATCTCTGGCAGTTGGTATGCTTCCAGCTGAGAATCCCTCCAAGAAGTGTACAGGCGGTAGCAAACACCTGGTTGCACTCTGGTAAGGCGAATCATGAAGCATTAGTTCACTTAACACAACCTCTGTAACAGTGCCAATAAGGAAGACTGAAATGTGGGTACGTGTACAACTAAGCCGCCATCTTTTGAAAGATTATGCAACAACCTATTTCCACAAACAAAAATAATAATAATTGGTTTTGGAGGGAAAGGAAGTGGTGCAGTATCTGTCTCGTATATCATTGGACACCTGAACTGCGCCGTAAGGGAAGGGATAAAGGAGGGAGTGAAAGAAGAAAAAGGTGCCGTGGTGGAGGGCGAATAATTTCGACCACCTGGGGATCTTTAACGTGCACTGACATCGCACAGCACACAGGCGCCTTAGCGTTTTTCCTCCATAAAAATGCAGCCATCGCGGTCGGGTTCCAACCCGGGAATTCCGGATCAGTAGCCGAGCGCCCTAACAACTGAGCCACCGCGGCGGGTTAAACAAAAAATACATATGCGAGATTTCCTCTTGTGTTGCTGCTATGCTGTACACCTTCGATACACAAGTGAAAGGAATCGTACAGCAGTTTTAAACTGAAGGACTGAAAGGCTGACATGACACGTACTAAGTTGGTACTCCTTTGCCTACACCCTGAACCATCACTCAACACCCTCGTACAGTTCTAATAACTGAGCACAAAGTTCTTTTGAGTTCAAACCCAGCTGTGCTGGCCACATTTCAGTGAAGGCAAAATGCCTGTGTGCTGACATTTCACCGCATGCTTAAGACCCTCATGTGGTTCTTCTGAAGCCTTCTGCTACAGCAGTATGCCTCAGTGGGAGGGGGGCACATAATTGCTTTAGGACGTAAAAATCCATGGATCGAAATCAAACCGAACAACTGTGCAGAATGGATTAGCATGGCACACCTTCCCGCTCTTCCTTTGCGTTGCTGAGCATTTGCCTTGGACACCCACTCGGCATCCAGGGTGGCCAGGTTGCTCTCCACATCAAAGTTGGACATCTTGATCTTGCCACAGTCAATCACATACACGACATCGTTGATGGTTATGCTGGAATGGCAGAAGTGGACGAGGTGTTGCAGACACAGCCATTTGTGTGCTTTCCAAGGGCAATATGGTCAATCAAATTGAGACGTACAGTGGTCGTGCAACAAGATTCAGATATTACGTGATATAATTTCCACAGTTTAAGATAAAGTGAGACATGCAATATACACACAAGCAAGATTCCACTCTATACTGTCTATTGTATTCATATAATGCACTTCAGGAAAAATTGGTCACATTATTGTTATTATTAATGGAATATGCAGCATGCAAAGATGCATTACACTGAAAAAAAAAAATTGCTGCAGATCATGTACGTAATCACACAACCAATTTCTTCAATGTAGTAAATAATAATTTTTTACACTGGCAACAAAGCCAAGGGAAGGTTTAGCAGGTAGTCCTGTTTGTTTTTGCCCTGTCTATTTTAGTATTAGGTTCATCCTGAGTAATAGAACCAGTGCATACCACAACAATGGCAACAGCATAATAACCCTACAGTACTTCACAACAGCATTACCTTGTCTCAGCAATGTTGGTGGCCAGCACTATTTTGCGGATCCCAGGAGGAGGTCTGTTGAACACCTGTCTCTGGTTGACAGTTGGCATCATGGAGTGCAAGGGTATGATCAGTGATGAACCTGATAAAAAAAAGGGCACATGTTACATCACCTGCAAAGAATGCCATAGGGAGATCTTTCACCTCTCAGACTTGGATCAGAAGTCAAACGTTTGTTCAGTTCACTGATTTGCTCCCAGCCAGGAAGGAAAACTAGTATTGCTCCTTCCTAGAGTAAAAAGAAAAAAAATAATTGACTATCACTTGCGAGTTAGGTATGAAAGCACAGTGGTCACAAGTACACAACAGTTGTTAAAAAGAAGCATTGCATGGAAATCCTACAAGTTTATTAAGCGAGGCAGTGCACCAGAGGAAACAAAGTATAGGCACAAATAGGACAACATAATTAACTATAAAATGATTCTAACTTCTTGGGGTTAAATAATTACATGATAAGTATTCAATTACATATTAGGTAAAATGTAACCATCAAATCTCATTCCTTGTATCCTCATTTGGTGCTCTGTGTCATAGTACCACAAAGTTGCCTAGAGGGAAAAATGGCGCCATCATCTATGCATGTTTAGAGGCACCAAATTTTTCTTAGTGTATCTTAGGAATTATGCGTAAGACATGGATCACTGCGTGAAATTCGCCAACGCTCAGTACATAAACTGAATTTTTTGTCCCATGCGGTTTCAGTTTCAGTAGCTAAATGATGGTTGCAACTTCACAAGTATGAGGTCACGTGAGACACGCAAAATCTGTAATATAGTAGCCGCTGTCATTCCAGTTTCTGAGGCAGTTTAACGTAAGCGTTTGCACGAATTAACATGACAAAAAGGCGATTACATTGTAGTTTTGTAGGTCTCACGCCCCACAGATACGTCAGGGCCGCATGTAGGCCGGCTCCCCCAATTTCCAATAGCCATTTAAGCAGAAAGTTGACACAGCTTCAGTTAGTCCGACAAAGCTTCAATGCATTCTCTCATTTTTTCATGTTATGGCTCAAGACATACATCATTATGAAAATGTGTATGGTGCCGTTGAACCTTTTTTGTGTGCTAGAAGTATTCAAAATATCTGCTTCGAAATTATTTGAAGAAAACCACTACTCGCTTCGAACCAAAAAACCACTAGTCGCGCATGCCTCCATTTTTACTTATCTAACAAATTTTGGCGTGAACAAATGTTCGATATTAGGCATGCATAAAAATTTAAAAAAAAACATTCCTTTGAGAGCTGCCTCGGAAAAAGTTGTGTTGTTACAAGTGAATCCATGTTTTCAGGCCAATCCGTGTTCCAAGCCAAATACGAAACCTCATCTTCCGAGCATGCTCTTAGTGGATAAAGTGCAGCACAGCCAGTTAACTCTCTAGGTATGTATGAAAAACTATGCCCCGCATCAATGGCACTGAAACACTGCACTGTGGTTGTGGGTTTCTTAACTCATTTTTATGAGACAGCTTTTATTAGGAGTGGTGCTGCTGGGAAAACAAATTTCAAGCTTCCCAACATGCAGTGTAATTGCACGCAGTGTGCATCTCCAGCTCACTGCATCAAGCTTGCAGGAATCTAGAAATAGTACAAGCAATTTATCACAGTTCGAAACCTCGCTACTTCATTTCCCACATAGGTACCTGTAACACTGGTGCCGTTTTATCTGGTTTCAGAATGGTCAACACTATCCTCAGTGAAGAGCTGAAAGTCATCCATGCTTTCTCAAAGATGTGGACACCAGAACAGTGGAAAGAAACGAGTAAAATATAATTACTGTAATGCCTGGTTAGCTGCAACTGCATCCTTGCACATATACAGTTTTGTACAGCTAGCACGTTGGAAATTGATGCACGCTGAATGAAGTAAATTTGGCCCCATAAACTTGATTTTGAGAGTTGTGCTATGCAGGAGCAGTGTGGCCCAAGGCATGCATGCTATCAAAATAGTTTCTTCAGCAGATCAAAGTGGATTTCGGATTTCGAAACACGCAATCTAATAATATTAATGCAACTATGCTATCAAAAAACAATGAGCATAAAATGAATATGCAGTGCGATTCATGAACACATTGCGTACATATATTGCAACATACTACGTCGACATGAGTGCAAAAAAATTATCTGCACACAAGACTCTACAGAAAGCTGTCCAGGCCGCTGCACAGAAATTTCTCAAAACGAAACACACAGACGTGCGGTGCGCTTACTGGTTTTGTCGCGCAGATGTATGCAATGAGTGCGTGCACTAAATCCAAGTCTATGCGCAGCTCATTCCACTCAGCCAAAGTTTCCAAGGTCATGCTGGAGTACCTGAGAAAGAAAAGAGTACAGTGGCACCTGCGCTGTAGAAAAGCATCGTAAAGGACTCTTCATATATATGAAGTGTCAAATAAGCGCCGCCTTGAGAAGCCTGAAAATTTGGCAAGGTGAATGACAGCTTCCCCAAGAAGCTGATACTGCAGGAGGGAGCACATTAGCCCCTTGACCATTGCTACAGAATCTGAGCATTGAGTAGCCTCTAAGTGATGTTGCAAACGATATCTGTACACTCACATACAGAGCACACGTCAAAGCTCCTGCTCTGGTTCCACAGAAAAAGTATTGAAACAAGAATGGTGTGTTCGGCACCTAAGCAATAATTTTCTCCTCAGTCTCGTACAGTTGTGTGTTGATCCTGAGATCCACATTAGCTTCCACTATAATCGAATACAGCTTAAAAATGAAGCCGCAGATGACCCTCAAAGGATTGGATTGGAAAACATTTAATTCGTCAGAAAAGGCAGAATGCAGACGATCCGTGCTAGGTGGCTATCAGTCCACGGCTGACAGCGACCTGGGTAGCCCATTCAATGACCCGGGTTTGAACTCCCAAGTCTGAGCTGACCAACACGGCCTCCCACTGCTCGAGAGTAGGAACCTGTATTAGAGATTTCGGGGGCGGCTCCTCTTTACAATTCCACAATAGGTGATCATAAGTGGCTAAATCACCACATAATGTACATGCAGGGTCGTATTCACCGGGGTAGAATTTTGACAACAGGTAAGGCGCAATGAAGGATGGCATCTGGAGTCGCCCCCAAGTGGTCTCCTGCTCCTTATTAAAGGCCCTCAAAGGAGGCATCCCAGCCAATGGCGTTGACACATTTTCATGACACCACAGTTAATCCAATTAAGCCACGGTTAATCCCCTTTCATCTGCCACCCCCTGGTATGTCACACTAGCAGGTCTAAGGGGATTAACCACGAGAATCAGTCAACACCATTGGCTGGAGGGCCTCCTTTGACGAGTATTTTCCGCTTTGTTCTTGAGCTGTATCCGACTAAAGTGTTGCACTGAAAACATACTGCCAGCAAGAGAGGTACGACAAAGGGTGTCTAACCCTCTTTCCTGGCTCCTTAAAGGTGTGAGAGGCAAAGCACGAACATAGGTATCAAATCACAAAAGAAAAGAAACCACACTGTGACTGAGCAAAATCATTAACAGCATCCATTTACAAAAGAAAGAAGAGCGCTGGGCACAGGGGCACCTGCCAGGGCTACACACTCACGTTCCTTCAAGGCTCCGTACAAATGGCAAGCTGTCTTCAACCATGTGCATAACCTCTGTCCTGTCTTTTTTTCGAATTCCACTTTCCTTAGAAAAGGCACTGTTTCCTTGGTACCTGCCAGTGTGGTAGAATCATGAATCAGCACAGAGCATTTTTTTTTCTTATTGCCAAATCCACAACAAACCACCCTTCATGTTTTTCAGGAAAGAATTTCTACTTTTCATTACAGGGATCATTTACCTCATTCTCATGCAAAGGTGGCTTTAATCACTACAGCAGCATGCTATACCTATGCGTTAAAACATGCCTGCAGACTACACAAAGGCAATGTGGTCAAGGTCCACAGCTACACATGAACGATCCAGGCCAGTCATGAAAATATTGCCATCAGGCAATACACACGCACCAACTAGCCTGCCAAGATTTTCTAGCGAGACAATCACATTTAGGTAAGCTGCCTAATTAAAATAATCCATGCCTGCCTGCAAGTAAGCCTGCCAAAAATTACAAAGAACTATCTACAGTTTAACTGCATTTTATTCCAACTTACAGTTCATTTTAACTGACATTAGGGCCTGTCAATGTCACGTGTATTAGGAGGGTACCAGTCAGACTTCCTTAAATTCGTATTGTGGCACACAATTTTAAGGAATTCTCAGTCCCCCTCAAACTCAAATTATCAAGGTGCTACACTATACACACAGCAAGACACTCACTCATACTAGCAACTTTATTGAGTCTACTGGATGAAGCAGGAAGCAGTGTTCACACTTGTCTTTCACATTCATTATTTGTGGCTCATGATAATGATGATTTTACTTTGGTGCTGCAAGGCCAGCTTGGCCAAAAACCACTGTGGCACAAAATGTTTTTGCCTATTTAGGGTGAAGTCGAAGACCCATTCTCTAAACATTTCATCCATAACAAGCCGAGCATTGGGCCTGGGGTGAACTTGTACCCACTGAAATCTGGTGGTTACCCTGAAGCACTGGGGACTGAACCCCGCACCTCCCGCATACGAGGCGGATGTTCAAGACACTAATTCACTGCTTCGGTGAACTATTGTTTTGATAAAAGTAGCATGTACTGTTAAGGACAGAAGTCTCCAGGATGCCTGAGCGACAACTGAAGCCAACAGCTCTGTTATCAACCAGTGGCTGGAGACAACACTGGATGAGGTGACGGTCGGACACGTGTGCTGTGATGTGAGGTAGTCATTTGAACTAGTAATCGCTGCCAGATGCCTTAACCTAAATATGCCTGGCATCCTATATGTAGTAAACCTCTTTTTTTTGCACTGTGACTGTAAAAGTTTATTCTGTAATAGCCTGAGCCAGCTAGCATAGGTTCATGAGGCTATAAACTTTTCCTGTGTTGTGTGCATTGCACGCATTCAGAAAGATCTGCCAATTTTCTCAAAATGCCATTTTTCAGATTCGACCCGATGGACTACACTGTGCTTCTGCAAAAAAAATAATAATAATTTTCGCTCATTATCATAAGAAAACAACCACTCATGGTCAGAAATGTGATTTCAAAATCAATGTCTAATACAGTAAAAGCTCAATAATCCTAACTCGGAAAATTTGAAAATCCAGATAATTTAAAGGATTTCAGCGCTCCCATAATTTTAATGTAAATTTTACCAGATGATTCAAAGTGGCAGCATGCACCAGCCCAGTTAATCACTGGCCACAAACCGATCAAATGACGAGCCCTCAGAGCTGCAAGGAGGCGCTGCAGAGCAATGCCAATTAGCAATACCAATGGTCAATATGCAAACCGCCTGAGTCCCCGTACTCTCAGCACAAAATCTAATCTAGTATGGCTCGGGGACCGCAGATGGTCACGCCTGCAGAGGAGAAGACGCGCTTTACTGCAACGCAGGCGTGAATGCCAGTTTCAAAGTAACGTGCTCTCGGTGCTTCATCAAGGCACGACCGGATTGGAGGCAGCAGTGCACGCACTTATCGCTCCTCTCCAGCCTAGTAGTGGTCAAGGCAACGTCTAGCGGAGGCATTGGCGCCGAAGCACCTCGCACCCCTAACAGCGTCTTGATAGGCGCCCGCGACAGGTTGACAGCGCAGCGTCGGCCTCCATCATTTCTTTGAGTAGTGTGCCGAGGTTAAAGGATTAGATCAATCTTTCTTCAAAAACCAGCCATCCTAAAATTCGGGGTAGCCCTATATGCAGAGCCGACCTATTTGCAGGGTCTAATGTAGTTTAGGATGAGCGCTAGATAGCATGTGCCCCGTGCTGGTGCCTGTTCTCTACAGGACGCATGGGGCTCCTTACGTCAAAGAGATAGTTAATTCATATATGCAAATCAGTTCTGGTGAAGAAAATTGGGGGGGGGGGAACATGTGTCAATTTTTTACTATTCTTTTTTTTGGTCAGCAAGGGATGCTGGATGGTTGACTTTTATGCAGCAGTACACATTAACTACAAAGTTCATCCAGTAAAGGTAGCGCATTCTCTAAAGGAAAGTTTTTCTCTAGGTAAATTTTTTACAGTGGTCAGTTAATTTAGATGTTTTTTGCAGTCCCAATGACTTCGAATTAATGAGGTTTTACTGTATTTGAAGCCTTACCACACTTCCCAGGTAGCAAATTTGCCTAGCATCCTACAATGTAGGACGGTTCAAACGTCGGTGTTGAGAAAAAAATTTCCACCAATAATTGGATGAATCTAAATTATGAATTGAAATAAACATTTTATGTCAAACAATATTTAAATATTTTCTCATTTCTGAAGTTTTGGTGCATATGGGTTAATTCTGAGTCTGAATCAGTTTTCACGTGTCATGGAGACTTTTACTTGACAGAACATTAAACCTCATCAGTAAATTATGATGTTTATGCTATGTTGCTTCAACCATCAAGTTACTTCCACAGGTGGCTAGGACAATGACAGTGCACCTCAAACCATGCAAACATCAAGTGAAAATTGCAAACATATCAAATATACATTGTCTATATATAGTAGGTACAGCTGAAATCAATAAATGACGTACCTTGTCTGTTCAAGAACATCCTCAAGATAGTGCACTTCAACAGGAAACGCAATGCCTGGTATTTCTAACCGTGGACAATCACCTAGGGCGCAAGACCAGACAGCACATGTGACGCACGCAGAAGGAACATAAACAAGCAACAAGACATGAAAGTTCCCTAATATGTCAGTGCTTAAAGCATGAAAAAAAATCAATTCAGTGAAAATAATATGGCAGCACATTATGCTCAGTCTCAAACACAATGCCCTCCTGGTAGCCTAACAAGCTCCATTTTAAACACGGTGCTCTTCTAACAAAAGAATGCATTAACACAGCAGCACTCGAGGAGGAAGACCTCCTAAGCCCCTTGAGTGGGGGTGGGGCGGGGAGGGAAGTGGGGACTGTGTTGACAGGCCCACACCATGTGGGATAGAGAACAGTGCTCGTCACGGTGTGGGCACAAAGGATTCACTTTGGAACTTTCTCCTAGAGTGCGACGGCATAAGCGGCAGGATCTTGCGGCATCCCGGACTAGGGACACGGACCAAGAAGATGCCGGCATTCGCCAACTGCGCCGGCTCATCCTCTCTATTTGCTTCATAAACGTTTGCTCTCTTTCTCTCTACCACCAGAAAGCTGCACTTCACTTTTTGAAGAAAAACACACTTTTGCACATTTGATAAAACTCATCTCCATGCTCACTCAAGCTTCTGTCACAAGTGGCATGCCCTGCTATTTCAGTCAAATGAATCCTACGTCTCATGACTACTGCACTCTTCTAGTTCTCTAAAGTGATGCTGCCCACCACTGGTGTAACCCACCCACAGAAGCGGTCCCCTCTGCAATTCCTCAAAGCTCTACAAATTTTTTTTTATCTCGGAAACAAAACCTATAATAAAAAGTGTTTATGGTTTATGGGGGTTTAACGTCCCAAAACAACTCAGGCTATGAGGGACGCTGTAGTGAAGGGCTCCGGAAATTTTGACCACCTGGCGTACTTTATTGTGCACTTACATCGCACGGGGCTCTAGAGTTTCGCCTCCATCGAAATTTGACTACCGCGGTCGGGATCGAACCAGTGTCTTTCGGGTCAGCAGCCGAGCGCCATAACCACCGAGCCACTGCGGCGGCTGTATAATAATAAAAAGTGTGTGTGGTGTGGGGGGAGGGGGGGGGGGATAAAAGGAGAAAGAAAGCTATTTGACCATACTTTCACCCAGAGGATAGCAAACAGGGATTAGCGACCACGCCAGCGTTCACCCATGCCAACTGTTGCTATGAGCACCAAAGCAACAATGCCATTAACAAGTGCAGCTTAAGGCACTAAGGCTATGGCTGCCCTGGCAAGAAAACCATGGCACACAAGCTGTAGTGCCTTACTTGACTTGTGACTGGTAATAGCAGTAACGGGGTTTTTCAAATATTATAGAATTACACCTTGAACATAATTTTTAAAACTGTTTTTTTTTTTTTTCACTGGTCCCAGAAAACTATCAAAAGCCCACTCAGGCACAACAATAAAGTGTCGCACGGCCCCTGTAAAGCCGGCTTGATGCAGTGGTGCGGCACGAAAGTGTCCATATAGGGTTTTGATGCTTGTTTTGGTAAAAATTTCATTGCCAAGCTCAAAGACCGCCAGAGGAGAAAGCTAAAAGTATTTCAAAATCGCAAAGAAAGAAAGATGCAGCTACTTGCCAAAGTAACTAGTGAAGAGCTCTGCATTGATTGTAGCACTCATGAGTATCACATGAAGGTCCGGCCTGACGGTCAGCAAGTCCTTCAAGACAACGGTGAGAAAGTCGGTTTGCAGGTCTCGTTCGTGAACCTCGTCCAGAATCACATGAGAGGCACTCAAAATGTACCTGGGCAAGGGTTTTACCAAGATGAAGTCACAGTGCTTTGCGATAGGTAACGACTGCAGAGTGTTAGATGTCATGACTCACGGGTCGCTCTGAAGCTGCTGCAACAGGATTCCTGTGGTACAGAAGAGAATGGAGCCACGGTCTCGAGGTGCTCTACTAAAGAACAGAAAGAGAACAGAACACAAAATGTCAAAAAAGCATGTAACCAGCTCCAGTTCCATTAACATCTCACAGTACAACCAACTTATGACATTTATATGTCCACACCAAACAAAGCCCCAAAATAACTATACACGGAACGCGGTCTGTGAAGAGTGAAATGTATTCTAGCAAATGCCAGTGACACAACTTCTACTTCTAATCTGCCTTCTCTTGTATTCACTGTGTTCATGCATCAATCCACTGCTACAATGATCTCAGTACAACGATGCTGCAGTGAAACCTTATTATTTCGACTCCGTAAATTCGGATAATTCAGACTGTTGCCAAAGTGCTGCCAAATGCCTATGTATTGCCTCATTCACCACTGACATCATTGTGAGGTTGGTTTAAGTGATCAGCTGGCAAAATGTTTGATAATTTCCGAGTAATTTTTGTTTATAATATTACTGCTACATAGCTGTGGCTGCAAAAATGGAGCTACAGACATTTCAGAAGATAGAATGACAGCCATGTTAGGACAGAGCTGTTCAAGATTACCATTCCAGGCGGATGTGATAACCAGCAGACTCTCCACACCGCTCTCCTCGTTCAGCCGCCACCCGCTCCGCCACCTTTGATCAGAGAATTTGCAACCTTTACAAAAACAGTCAATAAACAATGAGAGAAACTGCGACCATGCCTTGTAATAATATGAGTCTCATCAAAAGCTTAAGGTCATCAAATAGCTAGTGTCCCTTACAAACTAACGAAACTTGCGAATTGCTTGCACAATCACCATGCTTATAAACAGCAGGCATTTGCAAAAACGTATTTGATGGAAATCAAATCCCCAAAATGATTACATGGTTACTGTACACGCATTAAAAAAACATAAATGCACCTGTCAGTAATGCACGTGTGTTTCATCAGCGAGTGTGTATCATGCACTCATGGCTAAAGGGTGGAAACACCAAGTTTTCCATACCGTTTTTGCTTTGGAATGATTTTTAATTTAATTTTATTTTCCAGAAATAGCCTGGAAAGATCCCTTGGAAAAAAGTTGGTTTGGTTTGGTTTGGTTTATGGAAGTTTAACATCCCAAAGCGACACAAGTTGTTGGAACAGCTCGACGAGCCCGAAAAACCTGATCACTTTGCAGAGAGCAGCGCAACTCAATCAGAAGTACAGCAGAAGTGCATGACATTTACTGCAATTAAATAATTTGTGCAATAAGAAGATTTGCACAGTATAGAAAACATAACACTTCATCTGAAATAAGTTAAGAAAGCTTGTAAAACAAAACTACACCTGTGCAAACTGTAGCGAAAATCTACATTACAACAAATAAGAAAAATGGCCTACACTATCCTATGTTTTAACACACATAAGGTAGCCGAGGAATATAGTTACCGCTAAAGCATTACAATACAGAAAGCCTTAGTAAACATAGATCACCATACGAAATTTACATTTGAATTTCTTCTTCCAAGTAGTTCCAATTTCAGTTTCAGTGGCAGAATGATGGCTACAACGTCGTAAGTAGGTATACATCGTGTCAGCCATACAAGAGCTGCGAAATAACCACTGCTTTCTTTTATTTCGATCCGATTGTTGTGCTAGCCTGCTCCAGGAGCCAGAATGGCAGCGAGCGAACAAAAAGCTACTATTGCAGTTTTTGTGTGCCTCACATGATCTCATACTTATGATGTCACAACCACCATTCGAATGCTGAAACTGAAACTACATGGGAGAAGAAATTTCATCATAAATTATTTACAAAGAGCAGGAGAATTTCATGACAATTAGTGGTATTGGAGCAAGGACACCTGAGTCCAAAGAGCACCGCAAACTGACACTGGATGATCTCAGGATGACAGAGAAATTTATGGCAAGTGCTTCAGTATTACATATCCATGAGTGATCATGAAATTTATGGAAAGTGCTTCAGTATTACATATCCATGAGTGATCATGAATAAATAGTAAAGGTAGGTGTAAATTGCCAGCTAAATTGAACAACTTCAAAACTGTCCACTGAGTAGATAGCATAAAATTAGGGACTCATGTCAACTGTTCACTTTAAAAGAGACGAATTGCAAAAAGTTTCCTTTAAAAGGATGAGTTTTTTTTTTTTTTATTAATGGAATTAATGAATCGGGTGCAAGGAAAGAGCTTAGGGTGAAATGGGACGCACTGCTTGTGACGAGAATTTCATGTGGTGATCCATGTTTACTAACGTCATATGCATCATACCGAAGTAAAAACACTGCAATAAATTTGGTGTCCCTGCCAACCTAACTACAGGTAAGCTATTAGAGGATGCTGTAAATTAATTACACAGAATTAAAAACAATGTTTTGATGGTTTACACTTATTAACCCCTTCAGGCGCTGAGTCCACATATGCGGACGCGATTTAAGCCTCCTCATATTTTTGTACACAAGGCGAATTTCCACCTTTGAATACCGCGCTCTTACCATTCTGATCCTCTCTGTGAAGTTTGTGGCGCCATCTCTAGCAGCTACAGTGAAATTCGTTTGTAAAAAAAAAAGAAGAAAATATGTGCACCACGTCATTTTCTGGCGGGATGAGTAAATAGCTTTCATTTTTGCATTCTATCTTTACCAATGATCGTGAATGATGCAATTTAGGGCACAGTATATGTCTATAGGTTAATGTAGAAACGGCACACCAATTACCATCGTCACAGACGAAAAAAAGGTGCTGCGGTGAACATTCAAAGTGGCGTGTCCACATATGTGGGCATGGCGCCTTAAAGGGACTATGCAATAAATTAATTGAGGTTACGTAAAGCAGACGAGAGATAGGCATTTCATCACTCGTCACCCAAACGCAAGAATTTTTAAGCTAGCATCAATAACAACGAAGATACAGGCGATTAAAAATTACGCTCCTCCTCTCCCCCTCAACTCGCATACGCGGGGCACCAGACAAAAACAAAGAAAACGGCTTTGGGACTCGGACCCGCCCATGAATACGTCATCCGCTGACGTTCCTTTTCCAACTTCCGGTTGTCGCTCCTAGCACTCCAGCAGCAGCGTCGGTGGCGTGATTGCGGCGCGCGTCGGGTTTCTTTGCTTTTCGTCTGTTCTAGTTAGCAGCAATGGACCCAGGCCTCGAGGCGCGACTGCTCGCTCTTACGGCCGCGATGGGCATCGAGCCCTATGCGTCAACTCGAGCCCTATGCGTTAATGCCGTACCGGCTGAACGCCAGCGACGACAGTAGCGACTCGGCGAGCCACTGCGAGTGGCTCCGGAACTCCCAACCGAAGGAGGCGGCAGAGGAAAATTGAAACCATATGCGCGAAGGCAATGCCCTGGCCCGCGCTTTCCGGAAAGGGTCGCACGGCGTCACGAGCAATTTTCACGGCTACCGGAAGTGTGCCCGTGACATAGTGGCTGCCGTGGCTCCAGTGAATGACAGTGTGTGGTGGCCTGGTGACGTCATGGGTATAGTGACGTCTTTTTTCACGATTTTAGTTTCAAAATCAGTCACTATGAGCACACCAATCGGCCCGCGAATTTTGAAAAACACGGTTTTTAAGAATTCATAATAAATTGCCGGCTCAGTTCCGAAGACTCGTACTTGGTGTGAATGCTTCTTAGCATCATTTCTAAGCATTAAAAACATTTACAAGCGACTTTTTATTCATTGCATAATCCCTTTAATGCCGAAATTATCAAAGTGGCATTTTCTCACCACAACCGGCCAATTTTTTGTGCACGTACCGTGGGAAATGGGCTTACTGATTATGGGCGCTGAAAACTATGCTTTATACCGAGTCCAGCGCTGAAGCGTTTTTCATGAAAATGTAGAAGCACCTCTAAAGAAGTGAGGCAGACTGAGCAATGAAGACCCGCAGATGGTTGCAAAGAACCATCACTTAGCTGAGCCGCTGCCAACAAACACAGTGCGCTATTACCAGTGCTTAAAGTCAGGGATTGTCTAGGAGGGTCTTAGGCCCCATACCAATATTCAAAAATGAGTCTGAGACCACCTGTGCTAGATTTAGAATGCATGAATCCAGAGAAAGCAACAATTTTCAGTGGTGGTCAGAACATTTTTTCTCTGCCATTTTGAAAATTTCGCTGCGGCTTTTAGAAAGAATCATTACATTTTCTATGAAACCCGGGACAAAGAACAATACAAAGTGGCAGTACTACACAAGGGGGGATGAAAAAGGGGAACCTGCGCCCTCAAACCATGGTCTGTTCAGAGCTGGACGCTCAGCTGCAAGGCTACGAAACAACAATCAGCACATTGGTAGAGCGAGGAGAATTTGCTTCAGGTTTCTGACATAAACTGAGCAAACAACGACTTTAGAGTGATTTCTATTTTTTGCAAAAACCATGTGTAAAACAGGCCACAAGATGCTATCTCTCTCTCTCTCTTTCCACCTGTGCTCAGATCACTCGAAACCCCTTCGATGCAGCTGGACTGGAATCATTACTTATGATGAAAGCAACCACTGGCCCCAACTTCTGAGCGCGTCAATTACAGAACGATGCCGACGTGAAGGCTGCACATCTAAAACCCTTGCTCGGTGCTCAAAATACCAAATTTTCCTCTGCCTGTCGTCACAAAATGACAGCTTTTATCTCTTTTATAGGTCATGAACTACCGAATAATTTCGTGAAGCGTATATTCTCACAGCTAAATATTTATTCATGTCTAACGATAAGTTAGAAAAGGCAAGGAAATGTAGCAGTGTTTACGTTCATGAATCAGGTTCAAGGCGCTATGTCCACAAATGTGGATGCGAATAAAATATGTTTAAATATGAATATTTTTGCGTAAGTTTTTGCACATAACTTCTGCTTAGTCTACTGATCGTCATTTATGCAAAAAAAAAAGATTTTTTCTTTCAGCAGATTTAATTGGTACCTGAAGGGGTTAAGGAAACAAAGAATGATGAGTACTAATTCTTTTTAATGATCAAATTGTTAGAAGATTCATAACAAAATACTGCTGCTGCTTGTCACCTAGTACAAACAACATTCTTTGCTTCATTTAAAAGCATTACTGTCCCTAGTCATTGAGCTCTTTAATAGTCTGATTGAAATGTTGCACATAAAAAAAAAACATGAAGTCTGCATTTTTTTTAAAGTTTTTTTTGCCGTGAAACTCGTGCAATGAAAGCTGAATCCAAGCAATCTGTGACATAAGCCTCTGGTTTGAGGTCTTGAGTTTGATGGCACCCTCGGGCAGTGGTTGCCATATAGTAGATGCGTGCTAAGGTGCCACAGCTAAGTTCAACCACTTGTACAGGCCGGGGGTTTGTTAAAGAAGCAATTAAATTAATCACCGGATGAATATTCCAAATAGTTCAGACCAACACCACTGCTCAAGTTCGATCCATATAAAATACCCTTTTAGCCTACTGGCTCAACTTAGGCAAGAAAATACTGTACTATATATATAGAAGCTCCTTCAAAGTGCCAAGTCTATGGCCAGCTACAGGACATTAATAAGATGTGCTTGTGAAATTACTGAAAATGAAGACTCTGCTACTCACAGATATTGCACTAATTCGACGAGGTTGAGTGCAAATCACTTTGCAGAGAGAACCTTTGCCGCTCTCAATATAGGAGTCCAATATGAATTGTGGAACCTTGACAAACAACACAAGGATTATGAGTGAACAGGCTCAACATCAACACCATACGGTACACCATACAAACATAGTGAACAAATTTACTTGAAGGGGGAGACAAAGGAGTTTCTAAGCAAGGGAGTTAGTTCAATGTTTCAAACAATTTTTTTCAGAATTACCTGAAACAACTTTAAAACACTGGTGACCCTAAATTTCACTCATTCACATAATGCTAAACCTAAACATTGGAAATCAAAAAACAAAACAACTTACCTGAGTAGTTTTACCAGATCCAGTTTCACCACTGATCACCACAACCTGGTTGCCTTCAATAAGTTCAACTATTTGCTAACAGTGAGAGCCAAAACAGAAGAAATATAAAACAAAACAAGTCAGTTAAAGCAGTCATATTGTGTCAATAATAGTCCGTTTTACCAAGTCAGTACATCTAAATCTAATGAAGCAACAAAACAGTACTGCTGTGCAAGTAACATAATACTAGAGAAAATTCATGGAAAAAATGAAAGCAGCTTGATATAAAATGGTGACAAGCAGCAAACATCAACCATAAGTGTGTTACATTAGTCAAATTAACTACCACCAGCAGCACAGCAGCAAGTCTGATGCCTTGGTCTAGTTTTAATACCTCTACAACGCAACTGAACAGAGAAAACAAGTATGTACATAGAGCCAATAGGCATATTCATGCTCTTCAATGGCAATGCAGCAAATAAAGAGGATTAAAAAGTAAAGAAGAAAACTATACGTCTTCATCACTAAAAAAATGCCTGAGACATGAATTCCTGAGGAAATATAACCGAGAAAGGCGGGCTAGTTGGTGACTAGTATTGGAATGCATCTTGAAACCGCGCAAGAAGACAAGGCGTAAGGAAGAGACCAACAGGACAGAGCGTGCATGGAACTTCAAATGGGTTTATTACACAGGTGCGTCACACTTATACATTCATCTCAATCGCACAGTAACCTAACAGATGACCATCACTTAACACTGGTGCGCTGGCGTGTGTGGGACAGCATGTTATCCAGATATGCAAACTCTTTATCACATAAGTTGACTGAGGTTTTGCTGACACCCGAGCCGGATTCCTTCTTAAGCCTCGTACACTTCTCTACTTAGTTTAGACGCAAACTTTTTCAAGATTGTCGTATCGCAGAACCTAGGCGTACAACCATGGCAGTGGCGACAATGGTCAGCCACATGCCCTCCCTCTGCCAATGCACCTACCCCTGCGTGGTGCTCCTGAAGTCTGACGTTTATAAACGTCCAGTTTGTCCAATGTAGCTTTTGCCACAGGACAGGGGTATTCAATAAACGACCCCCACTCTCGCACGGGAAAAATCTGCCTGCATGCTTAATACTACTGCATTCTTCCTTGTGCCTTCCTTTCGCCTTATTGCATAAGCCGGCCAGTTTTTGGGGTGCCGTGAAGACCGCCGGCACGTCACCTTTCTGAGCCACCTTTTTTAAGCAATGCGAGATCTGGTGGCAATATGGAATAGCAACAGGTCTCTTGCGTTGCGCTTCTTCAGTGCAGAGGTGCTCACGTAAACCCCTCGCTTCATTAGCAAGGGCCTCTAGCAAAGAGGTGATCGACTCACAGGGAAAACCAGCACTGGTCAGCCTTTGTAGCTGAAAACCCAAGCTATATGGCATTTCATGATTGTAGGGCTTGTCCAGGGCAGCACGGAGGCTGGTTTTTGCAATAACCCCTTTTTACAAGCTTGGAAGCTGGCTGGTTGGCTTAGAATAGCTTTTTTTGAGTGAGTCTGATACCTCCAGCACACTTGGGTTTCGTGGACAACGATACAGATATCCAGGAATTGCAAGAATCCTTGCGCTGGCACCTTATGGGTAAAGCTCAGACCAAAAGTGCACTCTGAGAAGATTTCTAAAATCCAGTTCCCCGCAGTCATACCCCCCTCATGTGTAACCACCATCAGGAAAATAGCGTAATCATCCACATACCTAATAACCTCAGATGAGCAGGCTGTGTCAAGGCGTTCAGCAATTTGCCTGTTACAATATGATAAAAATATATCACTCAACAAAGGGGCTATATGCAAGATCCAAGGCATACGCCGCACTTTTGAATGAAGTGCAGATAACTTTTTAGAAATGCCTCGGTTTTATCTTTCATCGACCATTGTTAATTTTGAAGGAAAGAACTTCATTCAATTGCAAAAAACTGCCTGCGTGCTGCTCTGGACAAATCATGCAATCATGAAATGCCACATAGCATGGGTTTCCAGCTACAAAGGCTGACCAGAGCTGGTTTTCCCTGCAAGTTGATTAACTCTTACCAATGAAGATAGGAATGTACCTGAGCACTTCTGCAGTGAAGAAGTGCAATGCAAAAGACTTGTTGCCATTCCATATTACCACCAGATCTCGCATCGCTTAAAAAAGGTGGCTCAGAAAGGTGGCATGCCGGTGGCCTTCACCGCACCCCAAAAACTGACTGGCCTAAGCAATAAGGTGCAGGGAAGGCCAAAGAAGAATGCAGTATTAAGCACGCAGGCAGATTTGTGCTGTGCAAGAGTGGGGTCGTTTACCGAATACCCCCCGTCCTGTGGCAAAAGCTACACTGGACAAGCTGGACGTTGTATAAACGTCAGACGTCAGGAGCACCATGCAGGGGTAGGCACATTGGCAGGGGGGGAAGGCATGTGGCTGACCATTATCGCCATTGACATGGTTGTACACCTATGTTCCACAATACGACCATCTTGAAAAAGTTCGCGTCTAAACCAAGTAGAGAAGTGTACGAGGCTTACTGTATAAAGAAGGAATCCGCCTCGTGTGTCAACAAAATCTAGGTCAACTTATCTGATAAAGAGTTTGCATATCTGGATAACATGCAGTCCCACACACACCAGCGCACCTGTGTTACGTGACGGTCGTTTGTTAGGTTACTGTGTGATTGCGATGAATGTATAAATGTGATGCACCTGTGTAATGAACCCAGTTGAAGTTCCGCGCTCTGTCCTGTCGATCTCTTCCTTGTCCCTTGTCCTTTTGCACGGTTTCAATATGCATTCTGATCCTCAGGAAAATCTAAGATTAGGTACAGGGCATGAAAAGTTTTCAAAAAGAAAACTACATTGGCCAGCATTCTTTTTTTAAACATTCAACAAATGCAATGTGCAAATGAGACCCTCCCCCAGAGGACCCTCCAGGAGTTGCCAATACGCCTGGGCCTCTTCTCTGTGGTATATGCCCTCAAAAGCAGACCACATTGTGCTAAGCGGATCTGTTGCAGCATGATCAGCTGAAGTTATTGAAGCAAGAATCCTGAACACACAAAATTTCTGCCACCATTGTGCAACTCTAACATAGCTGGCTGCCTTTGTGTGTGTTTGAATAAATGCAGGCATTTGTTCGTGCGTTAAATAACTTTAAATTTACTGTTTGAGTCATCTCCAAATTTCAGAGAGAGTGGCTCAGCACAGTTTGGTTAGTCGACCAAACAGTAAGCACGAGTCGCACCAAGACTAACTGACCGCCAACTTGACCCCACCTGAGAGGCTTCAAAAGATGATTGAACATGAGTTTTCACCTCTGATTTCAAGCCAAGAGTTTTAGGAAAAATTCCAACAACAAAATCTAAACGCATTTCATGCCTAAGCATTCGATGGCATTAAGAATTTAAGGCTTAACTGCACCTTCTCCAAATTCCAGACACATACCTGTCTCATTGTGTAGGCAGGCAGCTGCTTTCTAAACTCCAACATCTTTTGGTATTCTCCAGACTGTGCCTTCTCTTCGAGATCTCTGCAGAGGCGGTCGTCAAGCGAAGCATTACGAACAAATCTTTGTGTTGAGCGAGCACCACTCAGGTTGGAGGAAGTTGAACGAGAGGTACTTGAAAGGTAGTCCACCACAACTGCATTGATTGAATCCAGGCGTTCATGGCTCGAGCCCTCTTCTGAGCGAATCTTGCTTATGATACGCTGCAGAGCTTGTTGGCTTCGTGGGTCAATAGAAATGGCAGCATTCTACAATGTTACAAAACAGATGCATGTTCATATCAATCCTCTAAATGCCACTCATACGCACTCTTCTCAACCATACAACATAATGCTACAAGAGCATAATTATTGCTGGGAAGAAAGAATTGAAATGTACTACAAAAAAAAAAAGATGCTCTTCCTAGAGATGTCACTGCACAAACAAAAGATGAAAACTCCATAAGACTGAGCTGCTGTATGACACATCTGCGTATAATGTCATCATATGATAAATTGAAGCACCCGCCCATCGACACTAAGCTGTTCCTATGGCATAGCCATGCTGTCCCGTTCAAATGTAAAGAAGCGCATACTCCATGTGCATAGGAGCAACTCATTTTGCAATCATAGTACTGCAGTGCTTCACATAACAGGTTGCAGATTTACCACACAAACTATCAACGCAGCCAACAAAGCTGTGAAATAAAGACAAAAAGTCACGAAGCGTTAACAGGACATTGCACTACCACAGCCCTGTGTTGCCTTGAATACTGAACAAGTTTCGAAATTAAGATGCCTCTCTCGCTTTCATGTGTTGCCAAGGGTGGTTGAGGCTTTATGCTGTGATGTACAGAGGTAAGCACACTTGCTGAGCATTCAAGCCGTGTGTTGCAGAGCAATAAGTGAAATTTTAGCACATGCTTTGTTAGAGAACAATGTGCTTATGCCTGCACAGTTTGCATATCCATCTGCACTCGAGCACAAGTATGGCCTCAGAAACTCAGTGCCCATTTCCAAATTTCACTTTGTTTCCTCCGCAGAGCTCCGCTCAAGTTAAAGAAGTGTGGTCACCTCTGTATGGTGATGTTACTTGGAACTAAGCACGAAACCAGGTCTTTACTAAAAAGAGATAGCAATACAAGAGTTAGTGTTTCCAATTCAAGATTCATTAGTGTGCTCAGATGATGTCTCTCCTGATCACCACAGCAGACATCAGAAAAATAAATGATGGCAATCACTAATGGCAAGCAGTGGGAATTAATATAGCAATTAGAACTTTGTTACCCGCTTCACAAAACATACATTGTCAGCATAAATGCAGTCAGTATAGATGCATGAAGTCAGAATAAATGCTGCTTCAAATACGCATGAGAGTTTCAACACCTCCTTCTTTCACGGAACTGTACTTTTTAGTGGGACGAACTGTGAAAACAAATTTGCACATTTACCTGATTAGCATCAGCCCACTCCCTTCGTGCACGATTTCTGCGTGCAAAGAAAAGACCAATTTCCTTCCCCCGCAGACCTGGCGGTGGGCGTGGGCCACGGCGTTCACTACGTCCACCTCGTCCATGTCCACCTTGGTCAAAAACAAAAAGCAGGGTGCATGCATGTCAGGTGCAAACAGGTACAGGCAGCAGCCAGAAGTGCTTCAGCTTACCTCTGTCCCAGCCATCTGAACCTCTGCCCCATCCTCGGCCACCGCCTCGGCGCCCTCTGTGCCTTTCGTTCGAATACATTTAGGAACTGCAAAAAAGGAACAGCCAAACAGAATCAGACAAGCCATGCTTTAAGTAGGCTTGTGCAAGGGGTTGTTTGGTAAACCGTAATTTCTGCGGAAATGCGAAGCTGATTAGAAAGAAGGATGTCTGCAGCACTGATGGAGTTTGTGGGTGCTTTTAAAACGCCTGCTAGTAACTAATAGGGCTCCGAAATCAGTAGGATGATTATTTCCCTGGCGAAAGCATTAAGTAAACAACAATGTAAGAACAATGTCAGAACAGCGAGAGCAAAGAGGTTGAGTTCATTTCTTTTTATATATTTTTTCACAGTAAGGGGAAATTACCTTCGGACGGTCACTACAGAACGAACAGAGCAGTAAGAGCAGAATGGAGTTCGATAACCATAACGAACGGGATCTTCACTGTGAGTTCAGGCTGCAAAGTGCTCTCAGCATTTTTATTTTTCGCTTGCACGGGAAGTGAAGGTATCCCGTACTGAATACGAAAGTTCTGCAGTGACAACACGAGAAGTGATGGTACCCCGCAGTGATTAGGAAAGTTCTGCTGTGACAAGCTTTTTAAAGCCAGAAAATTACCAGGGGCTTTTGTTCCCAAAGTACAAGAGTCTGACCAGAGCCCTCGGCGTGTGCATTACCATTTCCTGTTCTCAGAAAAGCGACTGACAGTTCAGCATAAGTTTCTCGCGAACACAACTTCGAAAAACGTAGTATTTAGAAAAGTTCGCGACGAGAACAACCCGAGGAGCAACAATCAGCAGCGGCTGCACAGAATTCTGGCTTTGGTACGTGTTCTGTGGAATTTCGCTCACCTCAGAGACGTGCTGAGGTAAATTTTCAATGCAACGTTCTTTCCGAAGCTCCCATAGTTCCGGCAGTTCGTATACAAAATGAGCGCATTACTTGAGAACAAATTTGTATGAATGAACGCTGGCAGTGAAACAAAAACCAGCGCATGCAAGCGGGAAGAGTATACTGGCCATGCCGTACATTCGTAGCTCACTTACAATTTTGTAACGGCAAAAATTTTTTCTTACAAATATAAATATAATTTTAATATATATTTCACAGTTTTAATTCTGGTATCTGCAATTAAATTTGGTATCTGCTATCTGCAGCAAGGTCTAGAAAATAGTAGTTGTGCTGAATTTAGCGGCGAGCAGAAAGATTAAAGCGGGTACACTGATTAACCTTCAATTTTGGTTTTTGTTTCTCTCCTCTCATTGTTTATGTCTGTAACCCAATGAGCCGAGAAAGCATGTTCTGAACGCGCTGATGCCACTGACGCGAGTTCGATCGAAGCAATGAACGCCGACTTGCTTACGCCTTACGGCCGCCCCATGCGTCGTAAATATCTTTCGTATGTTCTTATGTACACTTTCCCTTCTTGCATGCTGCGAACCAATGAAGTCTGCGCTTCTTTCAGTGTAACCTACATCAAAATCAGCTGATCGTTTCGAGCCGGTCGACAATTTTAGCTCGCCGGGTTGCGATGCAGGTGTTCAATGGTAGTGACATTCGTTTGCGCATTTTTTTTTTCTAATGCAGCGCGATTATTTTTCACATTTTCAGTCTGCTACGTAGGCGATTTTCTATTAATCGTTTTTACCAGCCAGCTTTGCTTTTCACGCAAAGTTAAACCGTATTTAAGTTTCTCCTCATTCTAAATGCTTTCTCGTTTAGTCAACACCGAATATCTCTGCTGGCATTAGGCAAGCGAACACCCAATGTCACTGTACGGATTCAGAACGTATGTGAGCTCAAAAGAGATCGAAAAGTTTTCCGAATTATATACGGAGCTCGGATAAAGGGAACAAAAGTATCAGTTCGGATAAAGCGGAGGTTCGAATTAAACGAGCTCGAATTAACAAGACAAGAAATATTCACGAGAAGCCCAGGAAAAATTATGTTCATAGCTTTAAGATTATATATATATATATATATATATATATATATATATATATATATATATATATATATATATATATATATATATATATATATATATATATATATATATATATATATATATATATACATATATATATATATATATATATATATATATATAGAACTGTGCAGATCTTTATTGCTGATCATTATTGCTGTTCTGTTTCATGTTCTAAAACGGAACAGACTGTGTAATGAGCTCTTTTGTTGTATTTTTAATTATCACTTGGATTATTGATTAATTATAATTATCACTTCTTTATGCTTTTAGCAAGTTGAGTCTCAATGCAGCAGGTTCATATATTCAAGAAAGGCAAAAAAAGCTAGCCACTAAATTACATGTTTCTGTAGGGAATGATCGAGCTGCTTTGAGCTTATCTTCACGGCCTTATCATGCTTATGCACCTGATGGTTTTCACCGTGCCTTTTCTATTTAAAGAATATAAGGTTCTTTGCTGCTAGAAATTTGGCAGCATTGGGCATCATTTCTTTTGTCTGTCATGTCATAGAGCCAAAAAATGGTTAATGTGAGAACAAGCTAGGAGAGTTAACTGCAAACTTTCATGCGTTAGTTGCAATGTTACTGTCATATTTCCACAATGCACAATAACATACATCACCATGATAAATTGAAGTAG
This sequence comes from Amblyomma americanum, assembly GCF_052857255.1. NCBI lineage: Eukaryota > Metazoa > Arthropoda > Arachnida > Ixodida > Ixodidae > Amblyomma > Amblyomma americanum. The sequence continues at coordinate 30,332,523 of NC_135498.1, read as the reverse complement.
CTCACCATGCAAATACTGATTTAAAACAGGTAACTGCCGAGTTACAAAAGGAAATATTGTATTGGATACTGTCAGCTGGTTCGTAGCAGCGGCAGTATCTGTATTATCATATGCAAAATTAAGAGGTCCCTGCCAGCACGTGCCGAACAGGGCCAAACTTCATATGAGCACCGCGCGTCAAAGCACCACATCGCCATGTGCAGTACAATTTTTTTGTGCATAATGAAGGCACTTATTTGTCAAGAAAATTGGTGCCGATTTGGGGGGTTCATTTATTGCGCGTGATGCAATTTACACTGTGGGAAATCAGAATTTTCTGAAATTTTAACGGTTGCATGGGGGGCCCTTTATATGCAAATGTGATTGTTATTATACAAGTAAAAAAAATATTGTAGGCATTCCTGATATTTGTTGGGTTTCGTCATACTCAGATGACCTGCCACAGTAACAATGCTTCCCTTTAACAATTCACAGTAAGCACTTTTTTTTTTTTATACTGAAGAAACCAATAAATTATTTTGAACCAATGCAAAGAATTCAAACTTTTTTTTTTTTCACTTCAAGATAGAATCGTGGTACTTAAGAATGTTGCTGGCCGTTCCAGAGCACCAGCAGCAAACTCAGTGTGTGTAAATAGACTGCCTATTCTCAAGACTGCTTACTGTTAGATTGTATGCCTTGTGTAAGTGTCTGGTGTGAAATTTCGAAAGCTGATTGCTCATGGCAGTAGCTTTCAGTTGCTAATAGCTGGGTACTAACAACATTGTGAATAATTATTCTATTCTGTGGCATTGTGCACTTGAGCTGTGTTTAATGTGTTGATGTCCCATTGTGTATTTCGTAGAGGGTTATCACATCAATTATTGCCTTGATTTGTTTCTGTCCCTTTTGCTGCTGTCACTGAACCAGAAAATGTGCAGTTTTTTTTTGTCACAAATTATTACGTGTCATTTAGGGTAGATGCAAGACATTAAGAAGAATGAGTTTGGACTATAATGAAGACAAGATCTAACATACCACCATGACTGGTGTTGCGGATACACCGACATCTCAAACAGAGGCATCAAATGCGGCTGATGGAAGCAGAAGCACCTCTCACAGCTCGTCTAGGTAGGTCTGCACATATTTAGGTGCCAGTTTTCCTTTGCTCGCAGGTGCTGTTTTAGAGAGCAAGAAGTTAGCACATGGAATAATTTTGATGTATATGTGTGGATTCTTCATTTTCATTTCATGGCAGCCGCTGTGGTGACTCAGTGGTTATGGCACTCGGCTGCTGACCCAAAAGACATGGGCTCGATCCCGGCCGCGGTGGTCGAATTTCGACGGAGGCGAAATTATAGAGGCCCATGTACTCTGCGATGTCAGTGCTCTTTAAACAACCCCAGGTGGTCGAAATTTCCGGAGCCCTTCACTACGCCGTCCCTCATAGCCTGAGTTTGAGTTGCCTTGGGACATTAAATAGTCACTAACCATCATTTCATGGCCTTATGGTTTACACCAGTAATGTGTTCTATTCAATGCATTTTAATATTTATTCCGCAAACTAGGGGTGTTTTGCCGGTTTTCTTTTTTTTTATCTTGCAACTTTGCCGAGGCAGGCAGCAAAAAAAAATCAATCTCTCTGTGTTTGCTTGTGGCAGTGTCCTGATTATACTAATATTAGAAGGCAGGCGAGGAGTACAGGAAAAAAACGAGACGAGTATAGCTGCGAATAATGGATTTGCACCCACTTATTCAACATTTCCCTCCGCTTATTTTCATGTTGCCTTGATTATGCGTCACTGATCGGTCCTGGGGCCAATGGTTCTTCACCTCTGGTGTCAGGTTCTGCGCGTCCATGTATATCACTTCACTCAGTGGTATATTGCATGAGATGAACATACATTCTGCATAAACAGTCACAAATTGGACGTGGCTACTCTTGTTGTGCTGTGTCATTTCTTCACGTCCTGCAACTTCTTTCATGGAAACAAAGATATCTAGCTACGCATCAACTTACACGTACATCAGTGACTGCAACATGACTCTGGCCACCTGGCTTTGATTTCGCCTAGATAGTCACCTTTAGTGGTGATGTCTGACCACTTTGAAACCTAGCTTGTGGTAACAATGCAGGCATGTCCATGTGTGTAAAATATTTTTCTGTAGTAGCTGGTGTACTGTTTTCCTCCTGTAAAATATGTTTATTCCAGTCGCAGTGCTCTGTTCTGTTATTTGAACTTTTTTTAACCGGCTTTGCAGGAGCAGTGCATTTAAAGAAGAGTGCCAGAATGAATACAACGAAGTCCAAAGGTCTGACGTGTCTGACCCTTACAATGACCTTGAGTCATCTGACCCCGAAGACATTCAGGCCCCGATGACACGGGAGTCCCCTTCCCCTTGCTCACAGGGAAGGAAACGGTGCTCAGGTTGGTATTGTTTGCATGTGTTTTGTGTCTTTTTTGCTTGACAATATGCTGTGGTCAATATGCTGTGTTGTTGCAGCTTTCAGCAATTAACGGGACATTGGTACTTTCCAGCTAAGCAAAGGAAAAGTCGGAGTCGACACAAGAAACGCTTTGCTCCGTCAGTGATGGAGCCCTGTCACGAGCCATCGTCCCCACGTAGGTTAAATTTGTAACTTTGCAACATGCTAATGGGTGCTTAATTAAGCACAAGTTTATGTTTGAGCTTGTGTGATAAGAAGGCGATCAACATTCTTTTCTTTCTCTTTTTTTCTTTTTGAGTAATAGTGCAACCATGTGAAGTACCTGTAGCCGTAAGGTCTCCAACAGGTAAGAGGCCAGTGTTTGAAACGCAGTTTGAAGCACAGGAAAAAGTAACAATGCAGCAGACAGACACTGCATGCATTGGTCCTAACCCAAATGCCTGTAAAAAAAAAAATACATGCATGCTAAAAAAAAAAACAGACTAAACGTGTTAATAGCAGGAAAACAGCACCAGCAAGCAATCACAAACTGAAGGTAAATGCACAGGTAGAAAATATTATTACTTGAATCAGCTGAGGCCTAGCTAACATGCATTTGCATGGCTGTAATGGAAGGAAAATTCACTGTCCACTCTGTATATGTTGAACAAAATTTTCTGAAACCTGAACTGTCGAGCATCATGGTGAGAAAGGGAATAAAATCTGGTTGGGAAATGGCATAGAAAAATGCAGAACTTGCAGAATTGTGGAGGCTTACCTCCACATTTGAATCAGTCCTGGGCAGAGCAAGCTGTTGGGCTAGTTGGTTTTGCATCGGTTTTGAGCAGCTCTGCAGTGTACAAGTTATGATCGAGCCACGCCTCCAGCTTGGCTGATTAGGCCACAGGCTTCAAAACCACATGTATTTGAGTCTGTGGTGCTTAACGCATCAAGTTTCTACAGACTGCAAATGATTCTCTGAGGGGTTTACTCTTGCCTAGCCTTTTCTAAGCAAATGTGAAAGCCTAGGCATGATTTTGTTCGCCTTCAGGAGGCTTTTAGGAACCCCTGAAAAACTTTCTATAATAGCTGGTAGAGAGAGGGTACACAGATGGTTTCTTGACGCTCAAAAAGAGAACACGGGAGGGGAAAGTCTCGGGGTGCTTGCCAACGTTTCGACAAGAGGACTTGTCTTCGCCTGGCGAAGAGAAGTCTTGTTGCAACAATGGCAAGCACCCTGGGGCTTTCCCCTACAGTGTTTTCTATAATAGCTGTCATCTGTCACTAAGACTTGCCCCTTCCGTTTTGCTCATACATTGCAAGCTACAAGGGTTTGCCTGTTGATACTAATAGTATTTTGCTGAGCACTGTGTGGCTGCAGTCTGACAATAATATTTGAATGTTGCATGATATAATGCTGCACTTGGCTTGTTAAACAGTTGTGTTGAACTTGTCTTCCATGATCGTCACAGCACATTCCTTCTAGTACTTATGTGATGGAGCCTTTGTCTCATTTTGGTGGGCAAAAATGTACGCGCAGAAACTGTGAAGCTGTAAGTTTCATACTCATTGGTGTGGCATTCGCTCTCTCTCTTTCTGTAGCTTATGTACGGCCACTCATCACTGCAGCAATGCCTACAGCACCCATGGACTCTCCTTCGGAAAAATGGCTTTTGCACTACAAGAGGCTCAAGAAAGCAAACTTCACTTGTACTTTGCTTCTAGGGCACAACGATACTGTGCGCTCTGTGGCGGTAGACCAGAACCTTGTCGTGTCTGCAAGGTGAAGCCCTTGAGTGTCCTTATCTGATTAGGTCACATTTTTTTCTGTGAAGTCTGAGTGCACTTTCGTTTTTCTTACCCTGCTTGTACCCTGAATGTCGTACACGTTTATGCCACATTGCAGTAACAGTACCTCATATATTTATTACTGGAAAACCTGTCTTTGCTTGTTCAAGAAATTGCAAGGCACAACACATACTAATTGGTTTAAAAAAGCATGCATCACTGCAGTATTGCATACTCTGCCCATGACTTATCTTCAGAAAAAATTTTCACAGCTGTGACTCAACATTTGACACCGAGGGAATAGTAGATTTAGGCTCTGCGATTGGAAAATATAAAGATGAAAGGCTGTATTCATGGAGTGCTCCAGTTTCAAATTTAAAGGGACACTGAAGACAAATCGAATTTGGCCTGTATCAATAGATTGCCACATTTAAGCGACAAAGATACTAATTTCACTGCAAACTGAGCTTTTGTAAGATAGAAAAGGTCCTCAAATGAAATTCAGGTGTCGCCGCCATCAGCCGTTCTTGCTAGCAAACTGTGGGGCATCAAGATAGTTTTTTTTGTGCATGGATTACTGAGGCAAGTTTACATTGCCATTCACATTGAAATCGTGATCGTGCAGTCTTTTTGGGTTTTGACATCATGAGTTTGAATCAAGTGGCAGAAAAAATTGTAAATGCAGTTTTCTATGCAGTAAATGCGTATTTAGCTGCTAGACAACATAACACCAACATAACTAAAAGAGCCATGGGATCGATCTTTTCTTAGTACGAAGATTTGATGGAGAGTTGTCCTCAATGTCCCTTTCAGAATCTTGGCAGCATTACATGTGCATGCAACTAGTGTTGCAATTTGAACAATCACCTTATGTAAAAAAGGTTGTCTCCAACTTCACTGTCAACTTACGTAATAGCATATAAAACTTACCAAAAAAAAAAAAAGTGCATGCAGTGCACAAAGAGCCAACAGACTGAGTAGCTAATGAAAACTACATCATCATATTTAGCGATTCTTGTCTACGTGCTTGTTCCACATTTTTATTGATGCTCTGAACTGACAGGACCGTTTTGTCCTAGGAAACTAGAGCGCCTCTTCTTTCAAACCTTGCTTTCTTGTGTGTTAGGCAGAGAGCTTACAGCAGCTATCCCTTTCAGTGACGACACCACACTGCGAGTGTGGAGCGTGCAGGCTGGCAGAGAGTTGTGCAGTCTACGTGGCCACATCTCGTCCGTCAACGCTGTCCTGCTGCTGTCTTCAGAACAGACAGAAGCGGTGTGCTTTCGCATGGGGTGCACCTCGACGTACCGGCTTGCCGTCAGCGGTTCCTCTGATGCCTGCCTCAATGTTTGGCTTGCCCTCGAAGGTATGTTTTCGCAAGGTGCCCACGGCTTGAGGATTTCCCACAGAAATCCAGCTGATTGTGAAACCCTTCTTTACTAATAGGAGTATATTAGAACTATACTACAAATTTTGATGTTGGCCCTGAGCTTGGCAACACACAGTTAACAAAAGCATTATGTGGAGCGTGCCAGGCTTGTCTTGGAATGCACCTGTTATGCTGTGGAAGATAGAAAGTTATTTCACTTTAGCTGCTGGGTTTCAGGGACGTCGCCTGTTTGTGAGTGTAGCTGTATGAAGTTAGCAGCTGCACAGGTGAAAAGCTTTGTATCTTGAATCCAGCAGCTGGTGTCTAATTTTGTTTTCTTTGTTGTGCAGCACGTCACACACGTATGCGTGATGCATTGCGTGCACATTTTTTTTCTGGCCAGACGTGCCTACTAAGACCAACGTAGAAGAAATGGTCATGTGGTATTGTTGTATATAGGCTGGTAAATAGCATAACATTGATTCTTGCCCTTAGCCTTTGAAAAGATAGTACTTAATTTACACTTCAGTTTTAATATTTGGACAAAGATGGTACAAGTGAGGGCACTGTGAAAAGCACAGTTCGTACTCCAGAATCAAATTTATTTTTACCTCTGCATCAAACAGCAAGGGGATCATGCATTTGGAAGAAAGCTACTTGGAGAAAGCAAGACTTGGTTCTTGTGCATGGGGAGTAATCATTGAAAGCACTCTGATAAATTGTTGCATTTTGTCTTGCTTTGGTCTGTACCTGATTAACTGTAATGAAATAATGGCAGTTTCTAGTTCTGTAGAGATATTAAACAGACACAGATCAAGACTTCTGTGTGGTTATGTGCGTATTTGTGGCAATGGCCGGTATACATTTGATACACATGCACATTTTTGCACCAAGTTTGTTCAGTGATTTCAGCACATTTATTTATTGGTTTTACAGGGAGGCTACTGAGGTCTATGTACACCTACAATGCTATTACAGCTCTCGGAGCAATTACCGAAGACTGCCACATCATAGTTGGCACTGGTTAGTGACAGATCTCCCTCTTACCTTATTTTTGTGTTTCTCTCAGTTTCGAGATTTTAATCTTTGTAGTCGAATTATGAGGATTGAATGAGCTCTTTTTGTTTTCTAGAAGGAGGCAAACTGGAAGTTTGGGACTTGGCAAAAGGGGCTCCACTCAGCTCTGTCATTGGTCACGATGGTGCGATTGTGTCCATATGGGTACGTACCGCGTCCATGTGACGTGTCGGTAACAAGAGGCATGGACCAATCTGTTTGCAGCAAAGTTGATAGAAACTAAAATTGAGGTGCACTATCTTATAGTGTTGGGCCAGCCAGTGATTACAATTGTGGAAAACGTTACGATGCATGGACTGGGCGGGACAGCTGCCCATGCCCGTTTCTTTTCCAGCATGCTCATGCCAGAGTCCTTGTCTTGTCTGATTAGAAGCAAATTTAAAATGTATAGTAACCCGCCCTTAACAATGAAGTGAATAGTTTAAGCATTTTTGTTGTGTAAAAATTGCTCAGCCTTTTTTAGCTATTTGTCTTGCATTTGCAACATACTGATTGCATGCCTCCGAGCTAAGCCAGAACGTTGCAGTCACAGTCATTATACACACTCACTACAGGTAAAAAAACGCTATCATTGCTTTGAACAAAATACTTACAAGCAGGTTTACCAATAGAGTGCAAAGTCGCTAAGGTCAGTCTACTTGTGAACCAAGTGCACCCTGCACTTTTGCATAAGCATGAAGTCCTGCTATACTAGAATTGAAAAACTGATTAGATATGATTGAAAATACTGTTATTAAATATGGCATTGAAGGAGCGCTGAGGACAAGTCCATTGAATTATTGTTCTTAGTAAAAACTGATTTTTTGGATCTTCCTAGGCGTGTTAATGTTTGACTGGCAGCAATACGCTCATTTATGGGTGAAAAATTGAATTTTAAAATTTTCCCATAACTTGATCCAGACTCGTGATATTCACACTGCAGAGGGCTCATTGTCTGCATTTCGAGGTGAGAATGGTGCTGTAGCATAGCCTCTGTTTTATATGCATTAAAAAAATATGCCTTATACAGTGCACAATAAAAAATTTAACAAAAGAAAAATTTAAGAATTTTTAATGAAAATATTCAATAAATAAACAAGAAATTAAATTTGAGGTCCTGCCACCCCCCCCCCCCCTCTTACAATCTCAAAAAAAGGTTCAGGGGTGTCTGTTTGAAGGTGATTTTTCATATTGTGCTTACAGATTGCTTTGTACTCTTTAATTTAGATAGCTTGTTAACCAGTCCTATCAACACTGAACTTCAACTTTGTAAAATATTGGTTTAATGTGAAAAGTACAACATTTTATTCCTTGTGCCTTATTTTATCTAGCAGCTTCAGAAGACTGCAGAATGACTCCTGTACAGCACTGAATATATATCTGTTGGCAGATGTCTGATCTGTGGCCTCCTTGGGCTGTATGTACCCTAATAAGAATCCATTGGAAGAGTACTTGATGCAGGCTCTGCAGGCTCCTTATTATTGCATTTGCAAGCCACCACTGATTGTTAGTGACGTTTGCTGTGGCAGATGGTGTTGCAAAGTTCTGACCACTTTCCTTGTTTACCAGGTTGACAGGGCGGGCACAGTATTCACAGCCTCCTCAGACGGTAGCCTGAAGGTGTGGCAGTGGCTCTCAAACGAGCTCTGTGCTGTGCAAGTGCACGACGCCCTCACACAAGAGGGCTGTCAGCTGAACTGTGTCGCAGTAGATGGCTCCAAGATTTTTGTGGGCCGGGACAGCGCGTATGTCAAAGTCATCGACTGGGCAACAGGTGGGTGCACTGCTGTCATCTTCACCTGATGCAACAAACACTGCAATCTTTGACAATGTAGCCAGTAGGTTTTGGGAAATGGCTCTTCTTTGCTTGCTGTATTTCGTATAATGCTGCCTAAAACGACTTGATAGGGAAGTATTGCCATTGTAGGTCTTTACAGGAACAAAATACTAGGCACAGAGTTCTGTTGATTTGAAGAGAAATTTAAAGGCACTAAATTAAGCAAAGCAAGTCTCCTGACGTATGCATACCCAGGTCTGTCAAGATTGTACTGAAAATGCATCATGGTGAGACTTCAAACATGTAACCTATAAAATGGAAACTGGATGTGCGAGATCGTTGAGTTTCGCTGGCAGTTGTAGCAATCCGAATAGGAGTGTGGATGTCAAATACAGCATGGCCAAGTTTTGCGTAGTGCTCGACGGCAATATCTCACATTTGCACTTTGCTTCACCACTTAGGCAGACTGGCAGTTCTTTGCACTTCCAGTTTTTCAAGATCCCTCTTTTTGTACTTTCAGTATCTTAAAAGGGTCATGACATGGTCTACCAGCAAATCGTGGTTTTACGTTGCAGGCACTAGCCGCGGCATTGTTACATGTACTTAAGGGGGGACGCGGGTCTTGAAATCGCGAAAAATGGTCAAAAATGGCAATTTTCAAAAATTGCAATTTTGAAGTCTTTAATGTCCCAACTATGCCTCTACAAAATATTTTAGCTGAATTCCAACTCAAAGTATGAAAAAAACGGCAATTTAGAAACGTCGGTGAGCCGAAATTGAACGCCAAGCGCGAAGGTTTGCCCCATTTTCAAGCTGCCGTAGCTCCGCGCGACGCGAACCGATCGGCGCCATCTTGGTCTCGTTTGAAAGCTGGTTTCCCGCTCTCCATTTTGGCGCCTTACGGCAAGCTGTAGACCCTCGCACAGCGGAGCTATCAGCACCCGTTCGCAAGGGGGAAAGCGTCGCGAGACGGCCGCCGATTGGGTAAAACGGGCGCTCCTCGAGGCGCAGCCCTCTGATTGGCCGTGACGCATGCTTTGCCCCCCGCGGCCGCGTTGTTCGGCTCCTTCCCGTCGTCTGCTTTCGCCTGAGCGCCCGTCATTTTTCGCGCTCCTCTTTGTTTCCTAGTATTTTTCGTTCTGCCGTTTTCCTTATCGTTATTGTAGACATTTTGGCTATTGAATCGCTTCTTTTAGCCCCGAATTTCGTGCTTTTGCGTGTATTTGCCTGCCTGGTGTCTTTGTTCCGTGTGTCACGATGGCCCGAGACGCGCGCTTGAAAGCAAGCACGCGAAAAACAGTCGGCAAAAAGAGACGCGCATGGAATAAGTAGAGCGCTGCATCGTCGAGAACTGCAGCTTCGGTGATGCCGCAAGCTGCTGTACCCTCGGTGGATGCGGCTGGACTGAGCTCGCCAACAACAGCTTCGCCGGTGGACGCGGCTGAACAAACCCTGTTGACGCCAGCATCGCCGGTGGACGCGGCTAGACAATGCCGATCGCCGTCAACTTCGGCGTTACCGCAAGTCTCTGCAGTGCCGGTGGATGTGCCTGGACTAAGCCCGTGGAAAATATCGACTTTTGATACGCTGCAAGCCGCTTCGAATTCCGTGTCGTCGGAAGCGGCCGAGCCGGCTGACCTAAGCCTAACGTCGACTTCGGCGTTTGCGCACGCCGCTTCGTGCCGACGGACGCGGCTGAACCGAGCTCGCGTGCTCAACGCTTCGACAAGCACGCGCAGCGCGGACCTTGGCAGCGCGCCAAGCCGCTGCCGCCGCTGATAACGTCATTTGTTTTTTTTTTAAATATATATATATTTTGAGGAGAGCTCCGGGGGGGGGGGGGGGGGGGGGGGGGGGCTCGGCGAACTTGGCAGAGCGCCAAGACGTTGTGCGCTCTAAGCTGAAGCTTGAACATTTGAACATTCGCATTAGACACTCCTCACTGTCCTGTTTTTAACCTCGCAAGAAGCAGTTTCTCGCTTCAACCAAGGAATGGCAACAACCAGCAGAGCTGTTGCAGCACAGCTTGGTTACAGGCCTGGGAGCTGCCTCATTGGTAGGAGCCTTGAAAAAGATAAACAGAGGCTGTGCAGGTCTGATAAGGGTCACACCAATGCTGAAAAGGTGAAGAAGAGGATGGCCAAGAAGCACAAGCCTGACAGCACCCAGGACTACTGCCCAGGACTTTTGTGAATGTGTGGCAGATTCAAAGAAAATAGCAAGTGATTTTCCGAGCTTTTTTTTTGTCAAGTGCCAATGCAATACAGAGGTTTTCATAATCTTTACATGAACAGATTTCTGTAAATTTGGTGTTATTGTGTTCAGCAATGACTGGGCGGCATGCTAAAGCATTAAATTTTTCCATATGATCAGTAAACAAAAATGGCAGAGTAAGCAAAACTTTGAATGCAATTTTCTCAGCTTTGCTTTTTCGATCAAATGCTTTTGCCTTACGGAACTTTTCATAATGTTTGCATCGACTAATTTTATTGAAGTAGGTATCATTTTTTTCAGCAACACCTCAGCTACATCCTAAAGCTTTCCAATTTTCATTAAAGCCAATAGACTATCAATTAGGTCAGATCTAAGCTAATTACTCCCACATTGTTTTTTTCTTTCCTACTTTGTTATTCATTCATGACCTATGTGATGACTTTTTAAAAATTTCTTTAGCTTTAGGATGTGCAATGGGCCCTTAAGAATGACAGCATTACTTTAAAACTAGTTTTTTTAATTAAGAAACCACCATAATGGCCCGTAAGAAAAGACCTAAGTGGCATAAATTATTTTGCCATATCTTCATTTCTAGATGAGATATATAAAATCTGAATATATATTTGGGATTAGCATTCAAAGATATATCTGCATGCCAATTTTCAGGAAGATATGTTAAGAAATAAAAAAAAAGTTTTCAAGACCCTCATCCCCCCTTAAAAAAGAAGGGCTCTATGCACACATTTAAGCTAGCAATTGCTAATAGAAATTATCGGCTCTAAGCCCCTCCCCCTGGCAGTGATGACCATATTAAAGCAGCCTGAGTGACATAAATCAACAGCACCGTCGTCTGTTGCAAAACTGCCACGCACACGGTAGGTGCGGAGCCGAGTGCATGCCTAGTCCGGTCGTGGTGAAACCGCCGAGATCGAGCAGAAGCTAGACAGAAAAGGGGAGGACACTGGCCTTTGTTCCCCTGTCGTGAACTGCGGCACACGCACATGCTACATGAACACTAATGTATCATTGAAGTAGGGCTGGTGTCTGTGCAACTTGCTTGGAGTTCGTTGACTTCAAGCATATCTTTAGTGTTCTATTCAGGATGTGTCACTGTGCAAAATATTTGTTTGCATACTGCTTTATTTTATGCAAATCTTCTAAAAACAAGGATGCTAATGCTGCCTCTCTTTATCTTTCACTCATGAAATATTCTGTGTGCATTGTATCATTGCTGAAAAGAAGCTCAGGAATCATATGGACTGCATAAAAATGCAGGCGCTGGTTTAAGCGATGGTCTGCATAGAGTGATGTATCGCATTTTCTGTACCGTCAGGGAGGATTGACTACCTCAAGAACCACCCGCATGACCTCGGGTCAACCAAAGCAGTCTTTGTCAAGGACAGCCTCCTGCTCTCATCGTCCTTTGATAAATACACTGGCAACAGTATGGTCAACAGTAAGCAACCTTTGAGTTTTGCATGCACGTTACTAAAATCATTCTGTGTCATATACTGCTGTTGTTTTGGTTGTTGGGCACACTAGTATCAATAAACTATTCATGTAAGATTTTCTTGGTGCTGCACTCACTTATGCTAGCTTTGTGGGTTCACAAATATCAAACCATTGTGTAAAACCCTTTAACTGTTGTTAGATTGGTAGTACCATTGCGCACTTGGTAGTATGGAAGCAGGAACCTCATATAATAGGCCAGGATGGCAGTGTTCATTGATGAAACTAGGACAGCCCTTACGTGAAAGAGAAATATACTACAAGCAGTTACACCCAAAAGCACTGATGACTCCTAGAGGCTCTTTTGACCCAAGTTTAAAATAAACTGTGGAGAGCTGTGCTTGATACTAGGGCAGTTGTGTTGGCCACAACAGCAGCAGAAGCTCATCCGTGCATATGGCTAGAATTGTTCAACAAGCACCAATTGCAGGCATGCACTGCTTCTCCGACCTGTGCTCTTCAGGGATGCCACGCCATGTACACCAGAATCTAGACACACTGTGATGGCATGCAAGAAAGTTCCCCTCTGATTGTGAAGTGCAGGAACTGCTTGTTCGTAAAAACTGTAAAATATAATTTTTGAAAGAGCATTTGAGGTGCAGGCCATGTGGGAAACCATAAGGCCTCTAATATTTCGCGATCCCGCAAAAAATCTCGGATTTGGATTTTTATGGAATTACATGTTAGCAGTCGTTCTCTCTTTTTTGTCAATTGCGGTTGCAGATATCACTAGGAATGACAGAACAGTGGGAATGTAATTAAATATGAATTCCTTGAAAGGTAGCGTCTTGTAACGAGCCAAGCTCTACTGATGCCTTGACAAGCGTGCTCCCTCATCTGCTTGAGCTAGCAGCATGTCAATCACTGCGGCTCTGGAAACAATGCTTTCAGACACTCGTGTGGAAAGAGATCATACTGGCGCTTATCGAAAGCAGTGTTCCCATATTTACGCTAATATAACATGGGAGGTTTATTTCGCTAAATCATATGCTTCAGATCCCACTGTAATCGGAACAAAGTGAGAATACCAAGCACAAAGTGGTGCTGAATTGCAACCACCATTGTTGATATTAATAAAGTTACATTGGAAGCATGTTAGGCATGTTTCAGAATAAACTGATATGTATATAAATTGCCAAAAATGAAAGACAGAACGTTTATTAAACCATGTTTCGGTCGGAGGAACAGCCTTTTTCAAGTGAAAAAAGCTGGTTCTTTAGCCAAAACGTGGTTCAATAAATGTTGTGTTATTCATTTTTGGGTTATTTATCTTTATACTTAATAATCAGCTGCCAAGCAGCATCTTTAATATATATATATATATATATATATATATATATATATATATCCTATGTTTCCCATGGAATATTGCAGATTCTTTGTTCTCAGTTTGTGTAATTTGAAAGTTTTCCCGCAGAAAATTAGGGCCATTAGCCGTGACTGTCCTTCCAATTTATAGCTAACATTTAAAAGACTTAAGTGATGAAAGATAGCAGTTAGACTGCTTGCCATTTTATTATAGTTATTGTTCTGCAACACTGTATATATATACAGAATTTCATCTCTGACCAGTATGTCAATAAAGAATGCTGCTATCAGGTTTTTGTCCTTTTCTTTTTTTTTTGAAATGTGATTTTTATTTAAACTGTTCAAGCTTCGCTAAGTTCTATGCTTGATATTTGCAGATTTCATAAAAATGAAGTGTACTTAATAGAGCACATGAATGTTCAAAAGCACGAACACCTCGACAGAAAGGTTTCTATATTATGGTCATAGTTAGGAACACAGATGAAAATAATAAATTATAATAAAAATCTCTCCGCAGCCTGAAATTCTCTGTGCCTCACTATTCACACATACTAGTCCCAGTTGTGTGCACTGCTTATGGGCATAAAATTTGAGTTCAAAAGATAGTTACTTCCTTGCGGCACCAATGGTCTGGAAACTTTCGTATGTGGGTGCACTATAGCATATGCACTTTACAAGTTGATATCTGGTATTTTAATGACAATGCTTCTTATCTACCCGTTTCTCCTGGCGGGCAGTGCGAACCCTTCCCGGTGGTGCCTATGTTGGAACACTGAAGTGCAGTGGGCAGGGCAGAATGAACGCCCTGGCATCGGACATTGTGGAGGAGAATGTTCTGAGAATCGTCACAGGAGGGGCTGGTCTCGCTGTGTGGGACTGGGCTCCTCAGGAGAACTACGGGCAAGTACAAAAATATTCTCCAGCACGAATTGTTGTACTGCATTTCTTCCGTAGGCTTCTATTTAATGTGAAAGCATTACTAGTCTCATTATGAGAAAAGCCGGCGGCACGTGTGTGTATTCACAGATGGTAAAATCCCAGCAGTGGCAAGAAAAATGGGTGATGTCATCAAGTGGCCATATGACACAAACAGCGAGCGCAGCACCGCCACTTCAGACAAACCTACGCATGTTGTCCTCTTTTGGGGCCTTTAAGGTAATAAAATGAAATGAAATGAAATGAATCTGTATATACTTGCCACTGGCAGACCTCCATGTGGTGCGAGTTTTCCCGACATTCGTACCAAAATTGTGACGTAATCCTTTGTCATACAGCATTCTGGGTGGTGTCCTATCATTTCTCGTTGCATGTAGCTTACATGTGCTAGTCAAGTTGGAGGCTAGCTTGCGACAGGGATTCGAACCGACAACATATGCACCTTCAATTGTATGCCTTCCCAAGCTTTTGTATCAAAATTGTGATGCAGCTGTTTGTCCTACAGCGTTTCCGGTGGTGTCATATGCAAGTGTGTATATGGGTGTCAGTGCACCCAGGGACAACAAAGTGGCTTTCAAAAGTACATGCTGTGGAAGTTTGTCGTGGTTTCCTAGCAAGTGCCATCTGCAGCCCATACCACAGCCACGTTTTTTGATAGTGGTGGTGCTCCGACACTTGGGTGTTTGCATGCAAGCATTGCATGGCTCCTGGTTATTTAACAGGACTGTGCATGCACGTAAGATTTATAATTGTTTAATCATTTCTTCACAGTTCCATCCCCTTTTCTTCTTTTGTTTCATTGTTTTTCTTTCCTTTTCTTTGTGCCTGAACACTGGAGTAGTGCCCTTGTGAAGCAAGCATTTTTTTTTTTCATTAGTTCTTCCTTTAAATAAAGATGCTCTCATTCTCACAGCATCCGCACTTCCCTCGTGCTGCACAATTTTCCATTGCTCCCACTTTGTATTTCGCTGAGCAGCACTTTCCGACAGCAGAGAAGAACACGTGATCTTTAGATTATGGCACGCATAAACAGAACTCTTGCATTCCATCTTCCTTTAAGCATGTCATGGCACACATTTAACAGTGCAGCATTAATTAGGTTGGTTCTTGGAAAGGAATGCAGAGCATAGCTTGTGCCAGAGAGGACGGGTCTGTGCACTCAGTGAATGCCACTAATGAAAGCATTTGTGTGTTACTCTCTTGCAGTGAAAACCCGGTGTTGTTCCTCGAGACACTGGCCGAATGCACTCAGGGGGACGTAGATGAACAGAACAAAGGCATCAGCCATGAAAAACAACTGCAGCTCTATCAAGAGAACAATGCCAGTGCTGAGGAAGCAACAAGCTGGTGTACTCTAATGTGATCTTTATCTTAGCTTTAACCACAGAGCTCACTTTTGCACACTTGTTATAGGTCTACTCCCAATTTGCACAACACAAGTGCTGAATACAAATTAGTTGTATGCACAAGTGCTCAGCAGTTTTTTTGCGTGCATTTTGCAAGTGGGCTGTAGATCTGTAGTGCAACCTTTTGGCTCAACTCTTCCTGCCAGATCAAAGAGCAGCATTTAGTGAATCACCTGCTGAGTGATCAAGTCATTAGGCTCTTTAATCTCATCCCGGATGCATTTTTACACTCATTGTTACCCTATGTTTTCATTCATGCAGCTGTGTATGTACATGGTATTTTTGGAAATTAAATGCAGCTAAGCACACTATAGAGTCCTGGATTTTTTCATTTTCACACTTTTCTGGCCTCTTGCATCTAGTGTGCGAACATGACATTTTTTTTTATGCCAAAACTAAATATGCTGCACTTTTTTCCAAGGTGTCTTCAAAGGTGTCTTGCAGGCTTGCTTGATTGTAATCTATGGTTTGACGGAACACCGTCTGGTCAGGTAGGGGCATAGTAGAAAATCTTGGGTCACTGACCAAGTCAAAAACATTGGGCTGTGAACAAGAAACCTGTACAGGTTCCAAAACGTCGAACTACTGATTCTGACTTCGTCAATGACCCAAGATTCATTCTACTTTGATTGTAACAAGTACATCCAATTCATCATGTGCAATCGCAGCAAAAAAAGAAATTGTAAGTAAAAAAAATGTTTTCCTTTTTTGTTTTTCCTGTACCCCTCCCTTCCCTGGAAGTTTTTGTTCAGCAAAACTTGATGTAACTCATTGCAATAGCCAGGGATATCATGTCCAGTAGCAAGGTAAAAAGTGCCTGGCATCCTGGTTGACTTATAAAATGTGTGTGCGCCTTCGCCTTATTTTTCAAATGACCAGGCCTAACTTAGGCGCTCAGCAGCAGACTCAATTTCTTGAAATGTGGTCCTCTGCAGGTGCGTACTGCAGAGGAGTGCCTGCAGGAATTTTTCATCTTTGAAGTCTTAAAGTCGCAAAAAACAAAAGTTCGTGATAAATTCCCTTCAGCAGGAGCCTACAGGCATTGTCATGGGAGGACAAACAGAATATAGCGAAGTATGGTAACGTGTTTGCTTTCTCATAACATGGCAGAAAACCTTAAGTTCGTTGTTTTTCTGCTTGGAGTCTCTTTACACAAACTGTACTTACCTGAATGCAATGAAACCATGATTGTATTGAGAGGGCAGATTTTGTAGGCACGAAACACTTAAAAACCACATGAATGCAACATGAGGAATGAGGCCTCAGTATACTGGGTAAAGTTTATGAGCACAAGTGCGTCAAAAAAATATTTCCTGCGCCTCTTCATAGGAATATAAGGTTGCCATCGAGCCTAGACAAAGTATGGAAGTTTCTACCACCGTTACTGTGTGAGAGTTTCATGCGCCCCTTCTTTTCCAAGACAGTCGTGCAACAGATTCTCAGACCAGACCAATACGAAGATAAGCGCAGTCTCTCTGCATCTTCACCACGTCAACCATGCGCCATCGTCAAAATGAAGCTTCTTCCACTGAACTCTGCAGCAAGCCCTGCCTCCCGAACGTTGGTGATAATTCTTGGCACCACTTGCACGAGTTGCCGAAAAATGGCCTGACAGCACACGAGTTCTATGCCGCCAATAAGCGAGTCGAACACTTTAGAGAGAAAAGCAGTGAGTACCTTTTCTCGTGCAGTCACAACGTGAAGGTTTCTGTGCACCCAAAGCGAATTAATGCGAGACATCGGCAGTGCTGAAACGCCAAGCTTGTTCGAACTCTCTAGTGTTCAGTCACTCTTTCCTTGCGACGAAGGGTCGGATTCACACATTGTGCGCAAGTGCACCATTTCTGGCGAAAAGTTTCTAGCTGGGCCGCCGCCGCCACTTCGATATGTGACGTGCCACGCTGGTTGCCTTAGTTCAGTACTAGCAATGTGGTGCGTCAACTGGTCAACCTAAAGGACATTGCAACTTTTTTTCCCCCCGTTTCCTGAAACTGGGGGCTTACCTATATGACGAATCAACAAATACGAGAGTAAATAAGGAACAGTGCTATTAGTCATAGTGCATCTTTGTCTCTGCAAAACATTGAATTATTATGCAAAGGGAGACTTATCACTTGTTTTCAGTAAAAAAAAAATCTTGCATTAGTGTAAATACGATAGTTCTGTATTCCTAGCACATTACTGCATTGTACACAGGAAATGAGGGAAGCGCATGTGTGCAGGCAGAGTAGCATATAATAAATGCAAGATCAGTGACAACAGATTAAGGGTCATGAGTAAGGCATACTCTATTATGACATTTCGGCCACAGCTCAAAGTGATCTCCAAATTTTTATTTTACAGTTTATACAGTGTTGTTGGGAAAGCCTTTGGTGAACTTCTCTTGGCCATTTCTCCATCTATGTTAGAAAAAAAAATAAGTCAATTCTTTCGACCTAGACAATGCTGTACGCACGCAAAAACAAGGCTTTGCAGTTTTGTGCAAAAGACATTTTTTCTATTTTTCCACACTGTAAGCAGATTAAGCAAGGAAATATTGATTCTAACACCAAATCTGCACAGAATAAACGTTTCATATTGCCCCTCTATGCATGCTTTAGTTCTGAATGGCAACAGCTCAACTACTACTACTACTAGGAAATGCAATGTATGAACATGATGCCACTGAATGGCAGTGACAAACACTTCGCTGCAGAACATTGAAACCACTTGAAAAGACCTCACCTGTTTCGAGTCAAGCAGGTCAGTCTTTAAAGCCCAGGCGTTTTCTCAGCCACTCTCATCTTCTACTCTGATGAGGTACCCTGGGCAATGCAGCAGAAATGACAGGCTTCCTAGTTTCCACTTCTATGAGAAGCTAGCACAAATGTGACGCAGCAATTAACAGCCACTGCGTCACTTAGCAAGACATGTATACATGCTACTCTTGGTTTAACTGCTAGCATGCCTGCACACTAATTCTGCACAAAGGTGGCATTTTGTCGTGGGTTTCATTTAATATTGTGCTGTTATACATTACTGATATTATTTGATATTACTGCAGATTTTAAAAATACACCATGCGCTTCACTATGGCTAGAGCCTAGTCTGGGGACATTACCACCACTGTGAAGAACCAGAGTTTTCATAGCAAGAAAATAGGACAGTTTTTTGTTTAGCGCCGCTGCAGGTGAGATGCCATTCTAATTCACTGTGGTAGAAATGGACAAGTGCCACATGTACACAGAGTACAGCTGAATTATATGGTAGGCAGTTTTATAGCAGGCTGTTCTTACAATCCGTCCCGTTCAGCCACTAGCGGGTGAGTGGAGCCGTGCATGCGCGCTGGTGCTGCAGCTTAGGTAAGTGTAGTATCGTATGAAAATGTGTCCGGACTTCTGGTTAGTTTTAAGATAGCCGCCTCCAGCTGTGCCTGACAGCGCCTTGAAGTTCTGTGGCCTCAAGGGCTCAGTTCTCCATATATGCAATCTCAACAAGTGCTTCAGGATAGACAAGGAGCTCTGTTTGCTCTGCAAGCTAGTTGCAGTGACTTCTTTCAAGACCGTCTATGCATGGATGTTGGCACTAAGATATGTTATCACAGTCAAGTGAGATTTAATGCTGTGCTCTATGGAGAACTGCATTGAAAGGCCATATAAACCTCCTTACTGGCTACTCTCATTAGGAAGCAAAGCGAATTTGAGAAACCAAGTCACTGCCTTCATGCATGTATCAGTTAATCTGGTTAAGAAATCACTATGGATGCAGTCATGCAAAGAGGCTCATGTTGATTCGCTACAGACACTTCCAACGTCAAGAGAGATTTGATTTCTCCCCATATCAGTTGTAACAGAAAGAAAACATACCAGAACAGATACTGCAGGACACGATTACTGCTATGCACAGCGCAACAAATGTAAAAAGCACTGAAATAGCTGCTGGATGATGCCACCGCCTGAACGCAGCACGGCGATAAGACTGCATTGATTCGGACAACTCCTAGGCTAAATAAGCTATATTTCTGTTGTTCAATTTATATTATCCGGTATCCTTGAATTAGACACTTTCGTAAGCCAGAAAATATATCAAATAGAAAGAGTTAAATTTGACTGTTCTGTCAAAGCAGATCCTGTATGTCAACATCTGATGGTGCCACAAGCCAAATCCGCTTAAGCCTCACCAGAATAACTGCTAGCTTAAAATTTTCCGCGCACCTCCGCTCCGCTTGTGCTGAGCGGGTCTATGCAAGCGGAGTGGACCACTGAGACATTCTACTAAAACTGTCTAATGAAGCTTTACCAGCAGCAGAAAGTTTTTTTGAGCTGCACAATTGTAAAGTCAATGTTTATGTGCTTCAGCACAGCAAATGAATTCACAGGTTCTCAACCTGTGAATTCACAGGTTCTCAACACTCAAACCAAAGGTGGCCGCGGCAATTCCAATGGAGGCACAATACAAAAACTCCTGTGTGCTGTGCAATGTCTGTGCGCATTAAAGAACCCAAGGCAGTCTTAACTAATACAGAGCCCTTCACTACGATGTCCATCATAGCCCATGTGTACAGGCGCGGCGCCACAATATTACGGAGCACGCTTCGGCGCTTGACCTTTTCTCACACGTTCTGTAGAGAAGATATGATGGCTTCTCGGGTACATGTGAGAGCGGACCAGCGCCATGTGCTGTCATATTTTAAAAGTAATTCCTAATTTCTGTTTGGCAAGGCATGTGAAAATTTTGATCACTGAAGCGTGCTCCGTAATATTATGGCCGGGACTGTACATTTGGGACGTTAAATTACACAATTCACAATTACAATTTTCTTGCAATATTAACCAGTACATAAAAAATTCCACATTAAATGGCAGCAATAATTGCACGATCATAGGCAAGGCATGTAAATTTTTGTATTCACAGCATACTGCCCTCTAGTACATGGATAGGGTATGTGCCATTGAAAGTGAAGCTGCAGTGCAGGTTGCACCGAAGTGTTAAAAGGGGGCCATTAACAGAGAATGTGTGCCACCAACGACAAATGAAACAGACATAAAAATTAAATAAGAGAAGAAGCTCAAAAATATTAGCTGCTAGACAGGAAATACAGGCACGGTTCACTGACCACTGTCTTGTTTGCGTTTGATGCTGACAGTACACAGCATGATAAATCCATGCAAGATGTTACCGAAGGTAAACCAAGAGTAATGAATTAGGCAGAATAAACCGCCTGCATGCAACACAGAACAATCGGACAGTGGCCGGAAGCCCCAGCTAAGCGACACGTACAGTTTGCTCTTGGACGCCTTCTTGCCTGGCTTGTCCATGTGGCTCTCATCTCGACCATCAGCACCCATCTGGTCATCCACATCTTGTGACTGTACCTTCAGGTTTTTCTTTATGTTTGCCACCTAAAATAATTCGAGTGAGACAGCTTGTTCCATGCCATGCAGCACACAAGAAATAACAAAAAAACAACACAAGGCACACAGACCATGCAGCTGTTAGTAAAACAGAAAGGCGGAAAGAAGACATTGCCGTTGGATGTTTACGTTTCTTCACCTATTTCTGCAAGCTACTCAGAAGTGTTCAAGTGTTAGCTTGCACTGCTTTAAGCACGTGGATACAAAGGAAGGCCATTCAAGGAAACAGTGAATGCCTGCAGCGGACGCCATTATGCCATACAGGCACCAGCTTGCAGAAAGTTTAGAGACTCCTTTAAATGTGCTGTTCAGAAGCCAAAATAGTGCAGTACTTCATCTGCTAACTGCACATATACAATAACGCACAAGATAGCTACAGCAGAATTCCTTTGCAGTAGATTCAGAAAAACCAAACTCCCAATAAGGTGAAGAGTTTAGGGATCACTGTTTAGCTTCATGCTCACAAGATGACAGAAAAAACATCTGTTGCAAGATAGCTATGACCTAACTTTACACATATTTCTTGTCTCACAAAAGAGGGATTGCCACTGACAACAATAAAATTCACAACAGGTTGTATGACCGCGCATGCTGTGTGGGATCTCTGAATGTTCTTCCTTCAGAAACGTCAATAGATGTTGCATTATGCAGTCCTCTCATACTATATTCTTCTTTCATTCTTAATTTACTAAAATTGGCTATACTCGCGTCCTTTTCTTCTAATCTAAACTTTTGTAAAGCTGAATGGACACACACAATCCAGTAATACTTGTGTTCTGCATTTGTAAAGACACCACTCAGCATATTGCTACATACCAGAGCACACATTCTTCTAAACGTCAAATAATCTTAAAAATGCTCGAAAATTAGAAATGCCAAGAAACGAGACAGACTGTATCCCTAAATTTTAAAAATATCTACTTCCGACATAACTGACGATAACCGCAACTAAGGTGAGGAAATGTCAAAGCTCACATAAATTATTTTTCATTATGTGAGCAACGATGAAAAAAAGATGCACTAAGAAAGAACATGCACAGAACAAGTCACCTCGTTGTCTATGTGCTGCTTCATTTTCATGTGCGAATCCTTCATGGCGTTAGCACGGGCAATCTGGCACTCAATGCTGTTCAGTACCGTCTCACAACTTGTGCACCTGAAGTGGTAAGAATGCAAATACATCAAAGAACACATCAGAAAATCTTGACAACATTTCTGATCTCACGAGCATTCATTGCAAAATACAGTCAGCTCATAATCTAAACTTCCCAGGGCTGCAGATTTTGTACACGCCAGTAGGCCATGCAGAAAAGCAACTTCACACCTCACAAGCTTTTCTCCAATTAATAAAAAAAAATGTTTATACATGCACCTCATGATGAAATAGTTCAGTGCCAGTCCACCTTTCTGAAGATGGTGTTTTCCTCAAATCATATGCAATGCAGTCTTATAACAGCGAGTTTCTCTCTTGAAAGGGGAGAGCTTTGCACTATTGTCCCGAAAAGTAAATGGTCCACGGAAGTGGAATACAAATCATCTTTTGAAACCTGGCCTGGCAGTAACGATTTACTCTGCCTGTAGATGCTATATGGTAGACTGTGCTTGTCGTGCTCAGAAGCTAGTGTACAGCTGTCCTCAAACAAAAGTTTGAAGCACCTTTCATAGTTCATTTACTTTTCAGGCCGATAGCACTTTTACAAGACCGTGCTGACGAAGGTAACGAAAGGATGCAATAGATTAGTATATGCTGGCAGAATGTTGCTATCCACCACCTGACAATGACTTGTTTTAAATATGATTTGCCCCATGTTTATATGGTACTCTTTATGGTTAAGTGTCGGATATAACTAATTATAATCATCCAGTACAGCACGAATTTTAATGCTAATCCCTAGTTAAATTTGGCTGTACTGGCACTTTCCGCTGAATACTGTATAAATAACAAAAGTTCGAACTGAAATGTGCAGACACAATCAAGCAACTCCATAACAGAGAGGACGCACAGAGGGCTAACAAAAATTTTAAAACTTGCTTTGACAGCTATCACTGATGCTTCCTCAATCTGAAGGAGGGCAAAATGATTTAGATTGCCTTCATTTTTTTTTTAAATAGCACATGGAGTACTGTTTCACTCATCAGTTCCCGGAGACAGCGGCAGCAATATGCGCAAGTTGTCAAAACTACAGGTGATGGTTATGCCAGAGCCGACAGCAAAGCATGCAGACCTCTCAAAGAAAGACCAAGACCACAAGACCAAGACACTTAAGACTGGCTCTCAGGGATAAAATAGACGGGCGAGTTTTTTCAAAGAACACCAAAAAATTACTGACATCAAAGGATGGCAGTTCTGTCTAGCTGACAAAGCATATTTAGAGGTTTAAAGCGTGAAAGAAACGACAAATGGGAGTGAGGAACACGGGACAGTGCTTTCCCATGTTTCGCATTCTTAAATGTTGTTTGTTCCGTGCTGTGGTGCACCTCTATGAAGTGACATCAGGGTAAAGGCGAATGCGTGAAGTACTGTGTCAGGATCCCTCACCATTCCTGGAGCACCTTGATAATGGTGTTGATGTCTTCCGGACGGATGTCCCGGCCAATGGTGTAGTCCACTTCTAGCTGATTGTTCTTCTGGTCCAACTTCCCTCGCACCACATCAGCGTATATCACCTCAATGATCAGATCTTCCAATTCTCGTAAGTTCTTCATGTCAAGCTCTTTTAGCAAGGTAGAGTATGGAATGCACTAGATAGCATGAAAAAGAAGGAATGAAATATTGGAGGTATAAGGACTTTTTTTTTAACATGACATCACTTTTGGTACACTGCTATGAACGCACTCCTAGGTGACTGTAGTCAAAATTTTTGGAAGCCACTTGAAGAAAAGGATGCATTTTGCACACGCATCAACAATGGGTAACCTTTTTTAACAAGCATAGCATACTGTCGGAAGAAACAATAGAGACATTAAGACTTTACCATACATAGTACTACCCCTGGAGCTTTCTCTTATAAGAACAAGGCCTTTTTCTCAAAGGAGTGCCAAAAGAAGCGATGAAACCAGGCATCTATGTGGTTTTATTTCCATGTATGCGTATCTCCCACTAAGTGCCAATAGCGAATCTACCTAAGGGCAGTGTTCAGGCTGATTAAAGTGTGGGCAATTCACTCAAAAGTACTACACTTTTGAAATGGGGTTGCTTGATGCACCATCAGCAAATTTCCATGGCAAATGGGAATGAATGCCAAGTTCAGAGATTGACCAGCTCCTGCCACTTACACTAGGGGGTCAATGACACATCAGAGTCCCGTGATCTCGCATAAGCCACTCTGTTAGCCTGGCTGCTCATGGGCACCACAAAATATTCACTGCCCTTCACAATCGACACTGCCTCGAGCTCTTGTTGCATTACTGCAACAAAAATGCCATCACGCATGCCCCACATTATCTAGCACAAGTCAGATGCTGAAATGCAGTAAAGAAATGCAGCTTACCTTTGTTTTTGTTGCTAATGAAACAATGGTGAGGTGCCTCAATTTCGTAATCATAGCTGGTGTAAGTGGTGGGAATTGAGCCTTGTTTTCTGCACAAAGAAAACAAATAGCTTATTTGGATTAAAAAAAAAAGCAGGACACTGGAAAGTTACAGGCACAAGCAAAAATTCAGAACCTGGTTTTAAAAAACGGGGGGAGGGGCAGCACTAAAGGTGTGGCCTACCGACTATGCAAAAACAAACTCCTGCTACGTACAGGTGCACAGGTCCTGAACAGAATGTAATGAAGTTAGCAAGAAAAGTCAAAACTTATCTGTCTTTTCACAATAGCCACACAAGGAAAGTTTTACTATGGCTACTCTCATGACAGACATGACATGGCAGGCATGAGACAGTAGCACATGGAAAAGACTAACTGCCACAACATTACATTGCAGACCCCACAGACTGCTGAGCTCTGGTTCAACTTTATTCATTCAGCGAATCTGCACTCCTTCATATAATTCTCTCCTTATTGTGTCCTGAAGCATTATTTAATGTATTAAACAAAAAAGCCCCTCAGCTCAATAGACCAACACAATTCCAAGCCATAAGAACCGGTCATCATTTTGACGACATACATGAAATTATCACTTACTAGCTGTTCCCAACTCTTCACAAAGCAACAAAACAGGCACAGCTGAATTGATCCCATGCCGAGCAATCCTGTGTGCAATTCCTGCACTAGGTAGCAGCAATAACGGACTTGCGCAACTTTACACTTTAGCACTGAGCAGAACAAGCAATGCAGCACTAGGCCAAACTATTCTGAAAAGGCCGCATGCATTTGTTCTGAATGAAACGTGAAAATAATGAGAAGTGAACAGCTGAAAGAAAAGGGAGGCTTCTCACCATGGTATGTTGCATAGGTCCCGAATGCAAACAAGTTGAGAAGGTTTAGGTAGCTGCTGTGGGGACCATTTGCCAGCTAAAAAGAAAGAACACGGAAGCAGTTCTTAACACAAAGCCACATGGATAACACTGCCTCTGGCCAATAGAAGGGTGCGGAAGTTTTTTGGTTACAATGTAAAGTGACCACACTTTTCACAGAAAGGCTTAAAGCTATGAACTTTCAAGCGGATCGTGGGTCTGAACTGAACCATCACTCCCTGCAAAGTGCACGAGACCTGCACAAATTTAAAAGAGAAAATGACAATGACACAATAGATCAGATTTGTTTTACCATGTTTTACATGTGACGCCACCTGCCAGGCAAAAGAGCAGCCAATGCTAACAGCAAATGACTCAGTGGCCATCAGTTGATACGTAAGTTGCGCGTTGAAGCCAGTGGGTGACGCCACCAGACAAACTCGCCACATGGCTCCTTTTACAAATGAGAGTTGCAGCAGATAGCAGTTTCTGAATGATTCATCACAATCCAGACAGCTGCAGATGTAAAATTGACTCTCATGCAAAACAGACCATGATACGTCATTTTGTGCACAATATCTGAGCAAATATGGAGTAAATGTGCACAGAAGAATTTTTCAAAATCTTCCAGCCAAAGATGAAAGACCCTGTATGTGCACTGAAATCGTGACAGCATCAGTGCAGAGTGCTGGCTCTATCATTAGCTGAAGATAAAATAATGGAAGAAGGCATTTGTGAAGGCAATGATGCAGCATATGCCAAGACTCACAGATTAATGACAACACAAGAACAGGCAGGTTCCACTCTTTTGGCAGATATACTCAATGCAACATATAACTTGCTATTTCATATGCTTATCTGCATTCTTCCTCTCTATCTCATACTATTGAGTGCATAACACTGCTCAACAGGGCAACTAAGTCACTGTAGCAAAACAAAATACATTAACTAAATACAACCACTTCACCTCTCCCATAAAAATGGCAGCATTATGAGCAAGTTCACATTCCAAATGCTATGCCGCACATGCGCAAAGCATCTACAGGTATGAGTAAGACAGCAGGTAGTAATTTAATTTCTGGATGCTTCTAGATTTAAAAGATAAAATATTTCAGTCCAGTCATTAATTTTTCCAATACGGTTCGGGTCACTGCATTTATTTGCTTAAGGACTGCCACAAGCAGCATAAGGGTCGAGATAAAAAATAAAAAGAACAACGAAACAATATCGAAGTTCCCCCCAGAGTGAGGAATTTGTGTTTACACACTACAGAAATACACGAACGCAGATGGCAGAAACCTCGTCATTCGGCTCACCTCCTGAATGTTTGGCATGTCGAGTAGCTCGCCAAAGACATGAACGCCAGGGGCTTCTGTGACCTGCTTGATAAGTTCGGCGGCTGCGGCACCTTTCGCTGTCTTGGCCAAGAGAAGGTACTGCTCCAGCTGAGAGGACTGCATCACGGTGGTGGCTGTCTTGTTTTCAGCCATGGTTACCAGATCACACTACCCTGCGGGATGCAATCAAGCCTCTTCGTGTCGAACAGAAACGCAGCTTGCAAGCTTTTCAGTAACGTGCGCCGTCACCGCCCACCATGCTTAGTGAAGCTACACAACGTAACTTGCCAGCAAAGTTCAGAACTACAGACACACAGAGGCTCGAACACATGGAAAGCTCAGAAGGTCTGGTCTGTCACATGCTTCCAGTGCGTCACCGAAGGATTGGGCCAGCAAGGCATATATGTTCCTCAACCCGGTCCAGATATTTCTCAGCAACAAAAGGAACCTACATGCACAGCTACGCATGTACAAAGAGCACAGACCGCCACGAGAATTGGGGAACAAAAAATTGAAAACCTCATGCCACGGGCCTTCTCCAGAACCACAAACAAAACTGCCGAGCACAAGTTGCCCGCGAACGGACTTAACAAGACAGTTTACACATGTTCCGAAAGCTTCCTCAAGGTGAAGGAGGGTTAAAATTTAACTAACGAAATCAGACCACTTATAAACAGCGTAAAATAAACGCAAAATAACGATCTAATTGAGACAAATTGGTAACTTTTCTGAAGATTGCTTGACACGGTACAAACACGCATTGGGACAGCCACAATGGCGCAGGCACACCCCCAAGAAGAGCACTTGCAAACAACACCTATACTTACAATAAATATGTTTCAATAAGAAAAGTTGGCGCTGCAAAAACAGCTTAAAAGGGCTTTATGCACTATTCAAGCACACTGCTTCTAGTCTATTCAACCCAGAAAAACAGAACGAACGGAACCGGCCACCAAGAGTCAGTCGTAACGCGTTTCGTAATTCGGAAACAAATATTGTTAAAATAAAACGTAATTTTACTCTAAATTAAGTTACAAAGTATTAAAGTAAAAATTTAAAACGCAATTTCGCGTTTTTAGATGCGCGAGTAACATGACTTCTGCGATTTGATGATGCTACTGCACTGCGTCGATATGAGTAGGTATTAGACGCTTTTTTCCGTAACTATGGAAACGCAAAATGGCGGCGTTGGGCATCGGGCGCGCCTTGCCTGGAAGATAATTGGTCTAATTAATTGCAGCAGCTGAGCGGAAGAGCGTAGCGTGCTCGCAGCGTTCGCAGTACTACCCGCGGAAATTCGCGTTACGTGCTGAGATTGATGCGTCGTATGCGGCCTGACACGATGCCAGTGACCGGCTTCGTCGCTTGATAATATGAACCTGAGGACGAAGCGCAGGATAACTCTCTGTACAGCGTGCTGCTTTTTTCTCATCGCTGGAATTGAATACGGTGAGTGGGCAGACACGGACCCTGCCGCCGCGTCCTTTGGCACAGCTCATGCGACTCTTCGTTCGTCATTTACTTTTCGCAGCTCTGATATTTCCTTCACTATGCAAGTATGTCACGCATCGCTTCAAGCCACCCGACTACGTGATCGCGGTGGTAATCTCAGCCTGCAGCCTCACGGGGCTCTTCGTCAGCCCTTTCGTCGGCATGTGGGCAGATGCAACGCGCAACGTACGCTCGGTTCTACTGGTTGTCAATTTGGGAGCGGTCGTCGGAAACCTGCTATACTTTACTGGCATCTCTCACTGGCTTCTCCTTATTGCCCGGCTGCTATCAGGTGAGGACTCTTGGACGGATTATCTCGACCAGCAGTGCATGCACTGGTGCGCGCATCGGAATGCGCTAACAAACAGATGCGCGCGAAAAATTAAACGCCGCAGTGAGTCATATGTAATCAAGTTGAAAGGCGTCTCAAAGAGTGTGCATCACGCTCCGGATGTGAAACCAGCGCGCGTTCGCTAAGATGCTCATCGTGACGACAAGGAAATGCCAAGCGTGTCTTTATTTAGAAACAACCGCGCGCGAACGTTTTGCGGAAGCTGGTGCGCTATCGCCCGTTTTAAAATCGCTTCGCCGATTTTTGATAGCGCTTGCTAGACCATTTCATTTCAGTTTGTCCAAAAGGGAAGTCAATTTATTGCACTGAGCATAGAAGCCACCGCTTTGGCATGTACTGCGCAAACTAAATAGCGTAACTGCAGGAGCGAAAAACGGCATACATCAGTGCTACTTTCAACTGATTTATTTATAGCCGCTGTGGCGGTCTGTGGTTGCGCTATCTTATTGAGAAACCAAGCAGTACCTGTTGGCCCAGCAACTAGTTTTGCTGATGGAGCTGCGCTTATGCAGGCGTTTGTTCAGAGCGTTATTGCTTGAGCTGAAAAGATTACAGCCATTTCGTCGACTGCATTGAAGCAACTGTTGTCAATTTAAACTTTTAAATTAAATGTAAATTAAACTGTTGTAATGTTTTTCGGCATTTTACCAAGCGTTTAACGAGAGCTTCGTGTTTTGACTGTAAAGAACTCTAACCTTGGCCAGTTGGTTTAGCATGCTTGTAACTAAACTAGCATGAGAAAATAAGTATGCAGCAAGCACACATGTACATAGCAGGAATAATGCTGATGTGTGTGAATGGATAGCTGTTGAATCTTTGTTTCTTCACGCTGGTTATGTTCGATGCACACTTTCAGTTGTCTTGTGGTGCCTGTGTTTTGTGTAAATTTATTCAGCTGTGCAGAGGTTCAACAAACATTTTGGATTTAATGGCTAAGTCGTCACCTGTAGTGCTTCTCAGTGTTTTTTGTTTGAGAAAAATCAGTTTACGTTTTGTTTTCTTTTTGTGATCGTAGTTTCATTACATGTGAGATCTAGTGAAACTAAACAACTTTAGTTATCTAGAGGCTTTGTTTAAGAAGTACAGAAACGTGGCAAAATAACTTAAAAATGCTTTACATACAGCCCTGACACATTGCCATGAAGTAGCACTGATGATCAACAACTTATTCAGTCATAGGTAGAATGATTCTTGTCAATCAGCAAATTTTGGGAAACCTCACGTCACATCCTTCATGCAAGCCTTGTTATGGAGAATGCTAGAGATTTAAATATATGTAGATAGTCTCCAGAGACTACCCAGTTTAAAAGTTTAGTTTTAGTGTTCAGTGGTGCATGTACTACATGTGTATTGAATATATTTCCTTTTACTAGTTTTCACATGAAATGCTCAGTTGAATAGGTTCATGCTACTTATTTGTTTAATTCGTCTTGTGGTAGTTTTTATTATTATTTTTATTTCAGGTGTGCAATGTTCATCTTTAAGCTTTCACATTATGTGTTTGCTACATTTTGTTCATTTCCTTCTCACTTTCTCTTGAAGGTCTTGGCGCAGGAACTGCCGCTGTCATACTAGCTGATGTAGCCCGCTCCACAGTTGAAAAAGACCGGACGGCAATGTTTGCATTGCTAGCAGGTTTCCGCGAACTTGGCATTGTTGTCGGGTCATCATTCAACGTTACCTTGCGAAAAATGGATCTCAGCACTGTTCCAAAAGTTGTTGGAGTACACCCACTGGATGGCTACTCTTTTTCCACAGTATGTGTCCTCTGAACAGGTTTTTTTTTAAATTGCTCTTTCTTCTGTTACGATTGCTAAAAACAATAATTAATAGATAAAAATACTTGTAGAGTGCGTGAGAACATGTGTGAAGCTTTGATAATGGTGCACTGAAAGTAGAACCAGTATGACCACAACAAAGAACGCTGTATACAATGCATGGAAGATACGTGCAAAGAACAGTATGCAGAAAGCAGAGAGCACACACAACGGAAGTGCGGCATTGAGGAAATGATAAGTTAACATTAAAAGAAACAAGACAAAAGAGGCAAAACCAATTAAGATAATATAATGGAGCATACTGCTCCACAGTGTTATCACTATGCTTGATAATTGTGCACAATGCTGGGAGAACAATTTTAATTATATCAGAACTAGTGGAGCGCAGGTTAGGTGCTATCTATTTGCAGCATTGGACAGAGACGGTTGCAAAACGGCATTTGTGGCCCTTTTTTTAGACTGCAGCGATGGCCTTTTGGTTGAGCATCTGCCTCGCATGCCGGAGGTGCTGGGTTCGATCCCCAATGCCTCCAGGTACCCACTGGTTTTTCAATGGGGACAAGCTTTCCTCTGGCCCGGTGCTCGGCTTTTTAGGGGTATAATGCTTCGGAGAAGGGCCTGTGGACAACTTCACCCCCCCACCCCTCCCCGCTATGCATCATTAATCCTCGAGTGACTGAAATCTTTATCCAACTCGCTTTCAGCTGCTTGTACAACAGCCAAGTTACATATGTAGTGTCAGGCAGGGAAAGTGAATAATGCCCGAACTCATTAAGTACATTATAAAAAACTCTAAATTAAAATAGATGGGAAGTGGAAAACAAAGTCTAAAATCTTTATCCAACATGCTTTCAGCTGGTTGTACAGCAGGCAAGTTACATATACACTGCCAGGCAGGGAAAGTGAATAATGCCTGAATTCGTTAATTAAATTCATTATGAAAAACTGCACAAGCACATGTGTGCTTTGATCTTGGACCCATGTTTTACAACTTGTGACATCACTCTTGCATTCAGAAGTGAATGTTGGTATGTATACATGCATATGAACTATATTAATCTAGTGTAAAGCTAAAACCTAATTACCATTTAGCGACCAGCAGCACTGCTATAACAGAAGTTATATGTGGTCAACTAATTTATGATAATACCCATAGTGTATGTGATTATACCATTAACGCATAGTATGTGTGACAATACCCAGGTTCTTAAAATAATTTTATTCAGACAGTGGCCTGGTCATTTCAGTTTGAAATGTATGAAAAATATTCAGTTGTCGTGGTGAAATTTGGTGATGCATGTTATGTTTGTTTACGTTTTTATATTTTTCTTAGCTAACTCATTTATAATTAATTCATTGGGATTCGGGTTCAGTGGTTTCTACAGTGCATTTTTTATAATGTTTAGCTGAAGAGCCTTGAAAGTTGTGACTACATGAGTGAAATTTAAGTAAACAGTAGTTGACACTACTTCCTAGGCGACTCAAGATTGACACAAAGAGTTTTAGCGGAAAAGGTTGACGTGTCTTTTACTCGAATTTAGAGCCTAACTAGGACTATAGAGGTGGCTCTTTCAATATTGTTTCAACTATCCTGCCTTGCTCATGAGTGACACAGCCTACAACGTGGATTTTGCACTGTCAAATGTTGTTCCTTGTATTGTACTAAAACTCTAGAACTGCCATTTGAGCAGTTATCCCAATTTTGCACTTTGTTAAGATAGCCCATAATGCTGTCTTTTGAACTCCTTCCAGCTGCTTATGGCTTTCCTCTGGCTGGCAATGGAGGCCGGATTCTTTTGGGCATACTTCAATTTGGCCGAGCTTTGCCATCAGCAAAGGCTCGAAGACACTCTGCAGTGCAGCTACCTGGAAGCCAGCATGGGCAATGTCTCGGAGTGCGTTCCACCACCTAGCCCCCTTCCACCACGATCTGACCAAGCCGACAGCATCAGCTACGCAGGAGAGGTGACAGCGCCCCACCGCCACACGCACCCCATGCTCCAGGCAGGCATCATTGTTGGTTACCACAGTGTCGCGTGCAGTGGGATGTTTATATCACGCAATATTAGAGGCGAAAAAAATTCATTTAATCCGCACGCTTGCACACAGCCTAAAATAAATGCAGTAGAACCCCGGTGTTATGTTTTTCAAGAGACCAAGGAAAAAAAAAAAACATACCAACTGAGAAGCGTAGTAGCTGGAAAGCGCGTGTGGACAGTGCCGTTTTTCTTTTTACTTCTAGCCAAGGCAGCATGCTTCGTAGGAACCTGCAAGGATTTGCGGCTTTCGCGATCGTTGGCATGCACAGAATGCCCTAAACTCCCGAGCAGCTGTTGGTGGAAGGGAGGCAGCAGCAAAGAGTGAAGGTGCGCGGTGCGGGCAAACGTTGAGCACACGTGCACGCTTGTTCTGCGCCATTTTCGCAGCAACTGCTTTGATTTACGCGATTGTCCCTCATCCACCGGAACGTAGAAAGTACTTTTTTAAGTTCAAGGCGACAAGGTAAACGCAGTTGACAGAAACATGCTTCGACGCCAACCCGCGCATGTATCTCGCACATTACTGCCCGCGCGACATTCGCCACGGCGGTCGTTTGCACTTGCGCTGCAGCGGACATGCCGCCCGTAAGAGTGCTTCATGGTGTGCTAGGTGTCGGCTTGGGTACAGCGCGCCGGAAGCCGGCGAACACGGCAGCAATCAAGCGCTGATGGAGTCTCCCGCTTTGGCCGGTCTGCCCTCGTCGTTGCTCAGTTGCTCTTAGCAAACCGTATGGTCAAACCAACGTAAGAGGTACTGATAATTGTAGGAGGCGGCACGTCTAATTTGCTGGCCTTTTTTCTACTTTGTAAGCTTTGGGATGTTATTTTGTTGAAAGCTGCCCTCATCTATTGTAATGCCTTGAAGAGAATAAAATGTCACACTCAGAAAAATGAGCCCAGTTAGTGTACAGGACCTGTGTTGCCTGCCATTTGCCAGAAAAAGGATCAAATAAGAAAGTTTTCTGTTGTCGGATACAACTCGTCTGCAGTGAAGCTCCGCCCATGTTTAAGGCCGCCACACAGAATTGCTCCTCGACATAAACTAGTCCGTTGCGAAAGCTTTTCTTGTTTTTTTCTTGTTTTCTTGTTACAAGAAGCTAACCACCAGAAAATATTATAAACATGAGAACTAAGATGTCTGTGACTTGTCCGCTATAGCCAACCATTAAAGAGCTGACTTCATTTACTGTTATGTTTGTCAGTGGAGTAATTCAGGCCACCACAGGCCATGATCCACTGTTACTAACTGCTGTTTTTTTTCATTTGTGTCCTCTTCACATCATTTGTTGCACTTTTTCTTAGTAGGTGGCGATGCTGATGCACTTGGTTAGCCGCACTCCATTTTAGAGGGCTAGCTTCTCTGGCAATAGTAGTTTGTCATTGCCATTGGATGAATCAGGCGAGGGCCTTTGCAAAGCATTGTTACACAAAATAGGCTTCATGTAAGATTTGTTTGCTAAAATGTAGAGGTGTGCAAATATCTAATTTTTGGTTGCGTAGTAAATATCAATAATGAAAATTGGTTGCAAAATCAGATCAAATATTTTCGAATAAATTTGAGCATCAGTATAGCTAGATTAAACTAAAGACAAATGCTTTTTCTCAGAACATAGCTATCAAAAGAAACAAGTGCTATTGCAAACAACTTTGGCATTAATTAACCAGGCATTAATTAACTTTAGTAATAAACTCCTCCATGACAAAATGTTGTTTGCTGTTAAAATTTCTTGTTACGAGACAAAATCTAATCACCAGACGAAATTGAAAGCTCAAGAATTTTGATGTCTCTGGCAAGTTCGAGGCATATATATCGGGTGCAGCAGCTTACATATAAACATCCTTCAAAGGATTCCTCTTATACAGTGTTTTCATATTACAGCCCCCTCTCATGGGCTCTTTGAACAGCGACCTTGCGAAGATGCACCGCAGCCCCTTGAACTTGTCCATGGACGAGGGTGATCTGTTCAGTGACGTCATGATCGAAACTGCCGAGAGGTTCATCCTGAGCTCAGAGTCGGCTCACCCAAATGCTGCTTTGAGGGGAGCCTTCGGTGCCCCTCCCAGCATCAGCGACTTTGAGCAGTCTGCCACTCACTCGGCCTCTGAGAATGCCAGGTCAGAGTCTGTTGTGCCCGAGACGCAAGTTCTACACAGGTACTGCTCAGGTACGTTGCAGCGACGTTGCTTATGACATTTGTTGCTGTTGTTGAGCATACTGCTGAACCGAATCTTTTATCTTTGTGCCTTTTGTTGGTAAGCATATAGTTGGTTTGGACACCTTAGTAATTAACAGTTAACCATTTTGAATGCAGCTGAATTTTGATCAGTCATGCTTTTGGTATGATTGTGAAGGCTAGCTTATTTTTTATTTAATATGTGCTGATGGTGAGCATAAGATATGATGGTGGTGCACACGTTTCACTTTATCTCCACTTATGTATTGACTGAGCAGGATATTGGGCAAGCTGCATGCAGCTTTTGTGGTTATGGAAACAAGTGTTTATAACATTATGTTACTTAAATGGAATGCCTTGTTTCTGTTTTAAATGAAAAGTGGAACAGTGAAAACAAGTTACCTTCTTTGTTCTTTCTTTCTCTCTCTGCTTTTCCCCTAGAGTATATCAGAGAAGACACAGTTGTGTTATTGGCCATAGCCTTTCTAGTTACCTACAGTCAAACAGCCCTGCAGGTAACAAATGCTGCTCTTATTCAGATTCATTGCTGTTGTGTCAGAGTATTGCTTGGGTTTATCTCTTGTGGAATACTGTGGTCTAGGCCTTCTTAGCATGCCCTTTGTGGGTATGCCCTCTTAAGAAATCTTTAGATTCATTTCTGCCTTCTTTTCAGTTTGCCCTTTATCCAATTGCAAATGATGTGTACGGCTACACAGAGGATAAAAGCGTTGCCATCTCCATTGTATGCGGTGTTGAGGTAAGTGAGCAGTTTGTACTGCTATATGCTATAAAATAATTTTTCTTACGAATTAGAATTACAGTAGCTGTAATGAAGCTAGTGAAGGTAATCGGGTTGAAAAGCCCAGCTTTACAGATTTCTGCCTCGAGGCTTGACGACTAAGTTTTGTCAAGCTTAGGAGGGCAGAAATTTTGTGCAAGGCAGCAGGTTAGCATTCACAAAAAGTCGCAGGATATTTTATGTAACCACACTCCTATTTAATGCTCGAATTTCGTTGTTATGCATTCACCTCTTTGCTCCCTGCTACTATATATACCATATCTCGTTATGTCCGAGAATACAAGGACAAGAGTGGTAGGTTGGTAGCGTTGGTAGGTTGTAGGAGTTAGTTGGTAGAGCGACTGCTCCGGTGTAGCGGTGGTCCCGGGTTCGAACCTCGGACCAGGGCGAATTTTTCTTTAACTACGAAGTTTCTGAGAAAGCTGTATAGCTTCCCTTTGTAGCTGTATGGCTGCACTTGGGTGGATGTCAATGAGTAATTATCCCTTACTACAAACGTACTACACCTTGCGGACTCCCCTAAACATTTGACCAACACCGTTTTCACTTTCAGTTATTGATTAATTTGCTCTCGCCCTGCCATAAGCTGGCCGTCTCGGTTAGCTTGGTTGGTAGAGCGACTGCTGCGGTGTAGCGGTAGTCCCGGGTTTGAACCCCAGGCCGGGACGAATTTTTCTTTAACTGTGAAGTTTCTGTGGAAGCTGCATAGCTTTCCTTTGTAGCCGTATCGCTGCGCTCGGGTGGATGTCAATGAGTAATTACTCCCTTATTACAAGAGTTACAATATAATACAATCATACAACAATATAATCATACTATTTGGAATAATGTCACTCTGTTTTGCTGACATGGTCATGGAGGTTCACTGTAATTATTATTTGAAGTTTAAGGAAGTTTACATGCTGTGTTACCTGTCTCAATAAATAAGTTAATAGCTTTAGCTGATCATTGATATTTATACATGACACAGATTTTTCCCAAGTTTTTGCTAAGTTACAGTTTTTGCTAGGTTACTTGACCTTACTGTTTCCCTCCCTTTCTTGCAGGTCCTCCTTGTGTTTGCTGGAGTACACATCCTGAGCAGACAGCTCTCGGACCGATTGCTGCTCTTAGT
Source organism: Amblyomma americanum (assembly GCF_052857255.1). Classification (NCBI taxonomy): domain Eukaryota; kingdom Metazoa; phylum Arthropoda; class Arachnida; order Ixodida; family Ixodidae; genus Amblyomma; species Amblyomma americanum. The sequence continues at coordinate 30,295,877 of NC_135498.1, read as the reverse complement.
TGGTCTAGTCTTCACCTGTGCAGGAACTTTCCTTTGGCTTGGTTTTAGTTTTATCCCCAAGCCAGGTGAGCCATGCCCTCTCTGCTGTTCGCAAGCTGTTTCTGATTAGCATAGCATTAGACAAAAAGTGGTGGAAATAATCGTTTCTCTCAGAAAAGGGCTTGCAGCACGTTAAGCTCTGTCTTCCCACTCTGCCGGACTGTAAGGGTACCACTTACGGTAAGCTGCAAAGTATTGCCTTACATATGTTTTGGTCAAAACTCTTGTTAGGACTCGAGGAAGGAAAACAGTAGCACCAAAAAACACACACACAGCAAAAGAACGACGTAGGACAAGCGCGAAGTTCTTCTAAATCATGTTAGGACTGGGCAGTGAAACAGAACCGAACTTGAGGTAGTGCTGTGATCTAACTTTGTGCTGTACTTGCATGAATGTACCGTAGATATTTTTCCCGGATTATCTTCTTCAGAACACACCTCACGTTATATTCAGAACCAAGGTATGAATGTTGAACTAACTTTTTTTTTGCTGCTATTCAAGAGAGCCCAGCCACTAGGCTCGTGACCTGTGAAGAAAAGCCAGCATTCAATGACCTTAGGCCATTGAGAAGGGAGGAATATAGTAGAGAAGACTACTCAAAACAGTACTAGAAGCAGGAAGAAGTGTAGTTCTGGCGTCATGGCGATCACAGCGTCTCCCACTGCATGGGAGGGCACATGCATTAACGTGTGGAAGGCTTTGACATGCTAGATAGCGTCACACACGCTCCTTGACTGTTGCCTTTCAGATAATGTTCATGGCACAGAAGACAATGCCATGTTCAGGCACAAACAGCTTGGCTTTGTTTGCCCTGAGCAGTTTGAGCTTGCGTTATAATCGTAACATGAATTTTTTTTGTACTCCCCCCTCATATTAATTAGTTGTCACAGTATATATTCATGCAAACATGTTATTTCTCTCTGTTCAGCATGCTGACTGCAACACAGTCGCAGATCATGGATAGGCTAAACTATCAAGTGTCGTAAATGCCAGGAACATTATTACTTATTATCAGGACTGTGCGAATATTTGAAATTTGAATACGGATTGAATATGTTTGTTATTCAGTTCATATTCAATCCGAGAAATTGATATTCGAGATCCAAATATTTGGCAGCTATCGAATATCCTGCCAACTTTCATAAATCTGACTGCGGTAAAACCACAATATATCAGCTAATTATCCAAAGATGAAGTTTAAGATGTCAGGAAAACAGTGCAAATGTGTCCTCTTTGCTTTCGTCTCCAGCATTTATTGCTTGGACCAATCTTGCTGCTAGGCATGGGCCTGGTGGGAAATTACCCAAGTGGGCTTTCCCACATATCACATAAGATGATAACAAGATTGTCGATCACCTGCTTCGAACAGTCACAGTGCGAAAGCACATTGTTTCTTTGTTTGATTATTCTGTGATGTATTACATACTTAATTCTCACACCCACGACACTCATCCTGCCACCTTCAGAGTTCTAGCATGAGCTTTGCCATCTTGTGTGGTCAACTGTAATATGTGGAAAAACCCACTTCCCAAATTTCATATACTGCTCCGAAGGGGAACCAAGTCGAGGGGTTCCTTGAGGCTAAAAAAACTATAAAAGATCAATGCGATTGATGCGGCAAAGTGTATGTGTTAGCATTAGTATTCCCCCAGACGGACCAGCCGTTGCCGCCGCTAGGTTCAGACCATGCGAGCGGGTGGCATGGTCCTGATCCACTCCAGCAATCAGTGTAACAAACCATACCGTCTCTCCACTCTCCATCACTTCCCACCCTCATTTCATCTTCCCACTTCCACTTTTTCCCACTCCCTTCCCCCTCTCCTGTGTAGAGGGAGATTTCTCTCTCCACTTTACCGGCTACCAATCGAGGCTTCAGGCGCACAGATTTTCGAGATGTGGGGGTTCTAATGCGAAAGCATTAAAGGTTGTGGTGTGTGGTCTTCTGTCCACCATTTTGTATGGCACAATCATGAACACAGAACCTACCACAAGTGGCCGCAAGCATTACTGCGGTTTGTAACAGCACTTTATCTTGGCACTGTTGCTAAGTGGTATTTGTCTGTGGAACCGAGGGCTTTTAACAGGAGCCAAAGGTTGAGGTTTTGTAGTGCGGCCAGCCCTCCTCGTTACAAGCCAAAACACAGTTCTGATTACCTTCAATGAGACGAAATCTTCCTTGCTGTTCTCTTTACAGTAGAGCCCAATTCACTGCCTTTATTTGTGCTCGGAACTGCTGTCGCCCTGTTCGGGATGCCGATGTTGACAGTGTGCACAAGTTCTCTCATATCTAAGGTCACCAACAGCAAGCATCAAGGTTAGCGAGTCCTTTGTGCCTTTGTTCCTTCCTTTTATTTCTGGCTATTCAAATATTTTGCCTTGTTGATGCTGCTTCTTAGAAAACGGCTATATAGAGCTGCTGTACATGAAGGTAAGTATGTACTGAGATTCTTTAGACTTGAGATGAAAACACTTGGTTAACAAAAGCAAGATGTGGTTGTTGAAATTGCGACACTGATTTTCATTGAAATGCAATAGCATTGATGGGCTTATTGTCGGACTTGCTGTATAGCAAAGCCGGGGTACTAGGGCTAAGCATGCTATGTCTCATCAAGGGCTTGCTTATGACACTTACTGTGCAGTAGCTAGGGTAGTGTTTCACAGCACATGCTTTGTCTACAGGCATTGCAAAGGAATGCAAAAAGATGTAAGCGGTGCCACCATATGCTGTAACCAAAGGTGCTGCTTGCTGTGTGGTTCACGAGCTACCTTTGCCTGCCTGGTATCCCGCTTGCACTGCTGATGGGGTTGGCACTCTTTGTCAATTCTGTGTGTCGCATTGTTGCGTTCTGCCCCCCCACCCCTCTCTCCCCCCCTCCTTTCTTAGAAATGCAGCTCTCTCCATTCTGAAAACCAAGAACAACATCCCGTAGATTTATCACAGTCATCAAATGCAGTCAGATAGTAATCTTAGATAGAATCTTAGTGATACGGATCACACAGGGTTGTGAAAAATACTCGTATCATCTGGAATTCTTGTCATCCAAAATGAACTAAATTTTCACATAAAACCACAGGAAATGCATTCACACAGATCTGTTTACGGCTGATGGAATTTATTTAGAGCCGTGCACCACTGCTCAATGCTCGCAATGCGGACCACGCACCACCACTCACTACTCATGGTGTGCACCGCGTGACTGGCGATTGTGGCATTCACGATGTGCGGGCAGTGCGTAGTGCTCGAGAATACGATCACAGCTCACACGTTTGTACCATCCATAGTGCCACGGTAGTGTTCACAGCGCCCAAAATTCTGTATGTTGTATACAATGCACTCCAGCCAAGGAATGTGGTGAATTTGTATCATCCCAACCTTTGCATCAACTGTGATCATATCATTGGGATTCTATTGTACTATCTTTTATTTCACATAATGTCTGAAAGCCGCCGCGGTGGCTGAGTGGTTACGGCGCTCGGCTACTGGCCCGAAAGACGCGGGTTCGATCCCGGCCGCGGCGGTCGAATTTCGATGGAGGCGAAATTCTAGAGGCCGGTGTACTGTGCGATGTCAGTGCACGTTAAAGAACCCCAGGTGGTCGAAATTTCTGGAGCCCTTCACTACGGCGTCCCTCATAGCCCGAGTCGCTTAGAGACTCATAAACCATAAACATAATGTCTGAAAACTCCGTATCCAGGTGAATTCTGTAAAATGTAAGTTTAAAAAATTGCAGGTAAGGATGCAGGAGTGCAGATTGGTGAATATGTAGCCATGCTATGTATATACAAAACCTGAATAGTATCTCCATTCTATATTGTTTCATTGCGGAATGATCCTTTTCAGGAATTTAACTCATGTTTCAGCAGCAAGCGAGCTTCTCAACTGCACAAGTCTCAGTTTCTTTCTTTTTTGAAATGAGGAATGGTTTTATTTATAGATTTTGACAGAAAGCTAAGAAGCCATGGCTAGTTTTATACCTACTGTATAGCACAGTGCTCATATGCTGGTGTGTTTTGGCTTATGGCTCATTATGACCCCCCCCCCCCCCCCCCCTTTTTTTTTCAGCTGTAATGCTGTCACTGTTCATGGGTGTGATGCAGCTTGGCTCTACGTTGGGACCCCTGTGGGCAGAGGGTTCCATGGAGCACAGAAGCTTGCTCTTTGGTGTTCCCTGTGGGCTGTCAATCCTGTTTACGGTATGTGCATCCACTGCCAATCTTGCATCTGTCGCCAGTCCTATGTACATTCGTGGACTAGTCATACTTATATTGATGTTTAGCAAAATTGAATACAAGTGCCGCTTTGAACATGGTGTGGAAAATTGCTGCACATGGTTTTCTAGTAGGCTAGGTTATGCCGCTGTTCGCTTCAAAACAGCGATCATGACGCACCGTTGTCAGGAGATTGAATCTAGTGGTACGGAAATTTTTTAATCAAATATTGCCTGCAATAAATGCATTTTTTGCTGCCTGGCATACATCAACATAGTGAGAAAAAGCCATAGAATCAATTTTTGCTGAGAGCAAAAGTTGGATGGAGCTGTCCTGAGTTAGTAGCTCCAGTTCTCCACACATAACGCAGTTGTTTTGCATAATACTTGCCTTGCAGGATAATGCATTTGGCACAAACTGCTTTCTGTGGGTTTCATTATATTCAATGGCAGCTGAAGTAGGCTTTGGAGTGAAGCTCTGATATTGTGCTGCCAAAATGCTCCAAAGGCACAGTGCTCAATAAAGACTCAGTGCGTTAGACATTTGAGTCGCAAAGAAGTGCACATATTAAAACTGTGATAGAAGTACTATTCCAATGTTCAGTACAATTTTTGTCTGCCCAGCACTATGGGTAATGCAGGGATACCAGCCGCATAGCATCTTGTGCTACCTGCTTATGCTTTTGCGCTTTGTGATGAGGCAGACTGGCCGTTTCTATGTCAGATTTGAAGTATCGTGTCTCTTCATCCACAGGTACTGTTTCTTGCATCGTTTCCCCAACTCGGTCAGCAGTGCACAACGAACGAGAATGGCGCAGAAGTGGAAGAGGTAGATGACTCATCAGAAACTGGACTAACCACTGCTGCCAGTGATGCCCACTAACACACTCTCGTTGGCTACTGCTCTCTATGTGTGCTACACAAGCTGAACTCACATGCCTGATTCTGCATGCAGATCTGTGCCAATTATTTTTTTCATGTTCTGTTTTTTTACAGGACAATGAACAGATACCTCTTTTGAGGCAAAGACGCTAAAGGCGTTCGTGGTTTTTTAACTAGCATGGTCGTCACAGAATCTTTATAAATATATATATATATACACACACGCATATTTTTCGAAATAAATTTATACACTGATTCCACTTGGACCATGTCTGACTTTAGCCAACACGTCCTTGATATTAATGCCAGCCAAATCAGCCGGTTTTAGCAAATCACCCCCCTCCCCCTCCTGCTGCCTTTTCTTCCACTCTCTCATTTGCTAGCCTTCGTGTCTGCTTGGCATGTGCAAACTAGCTATGCACCATGGGAAACAGGTGAACAAATTTTCTGTTTTTCTCTTCGCAAGATGTGGGCACATTATAGAGGAGCATTCAGCAGACATGCCAGTGGCTCACACTGTGATGTAATCTACTGCTGCACATAAATGCCGCCGCATTGTGGCGAGTAAATGAAATTGAGCATCCAAATGTGTCCTGCTGCAAAGCAAGTTATGTGGCTGGCATTGAAATAGAAGAGGCGTTACTTCAGCATTTTGGTATACAGTAGTTGGCAGAGAATTGAGCTAGTATTTGTAATACAGATGCCAAAGTCCAGTGACCTTGGTACTATACAGTATAAATACAAAGTTGTGTACTGGCTGTCTGTTATACAATATCTGAAGGAGGTGCTATACTGCACGGTGAAACCTATTAGAGCATGCAGTGTGTGTAATGCAGTCTGTCCATTTGTCTAACATGTTCCTGTAACAATAGCTACCAATCTTGTGTCCTGGTATACACTACCATTGGGGCTGTGCCTTGACTAAGCAGCTGAGAGAGCATCATGTAGATTTAAGAGTTTTTAAGATCATGGTCCTCAGGCCCTGTACTGATGCTCCTTCTAGCTTCTTAATGTTTACATAAAATGGTGTCTGCCATTAGATGAAGGTGCAAGTGTTCAAGAAGTGAACCTTATGTCTTGTGCATTAGAACATGCATAGCGTGTTGTGAGGGTATCGTAAGAAGCTTATGTCCAACCACTGAAGTAACCATGCTTTGAAACACCATGGCACAGGGTTCATACTACACAGTAGAGTCTATAGACTCTATTCTAACTTGAGTGTGCTTGCTTTCAAGGAACTACAAATAAGTATTCCAGTAAATAAGCAGTAACTCTTACCAGGCGGATGGCTAAGATTATTACTCTGCTGACATTCATTAGCCTTTACGCGATAACTCGTACGTGCTTAGTTCCAAATGCAGATAATCCAAGCTGATAATTGATCCTGTCAAAATGGGCAAGAAATCTTACTTCGAATGCTCCACGGCGTGAAAGAGTTTATTCACATAAGACTGGGCACCTGAAAGCTGTCTCGATGCATTATTAGCTGCCATGTAATAATGCCAGGTGAGCTGATCCAGCACGTGGCCCAACAAAAGTTACAGCGTATAGACTGCACAGGTCATACATTCTTCGAGTTAGACTTCATTCCAAACACGCTGCATCTGGAAGCATGCTAGGAATGCTGTATGCAGTACCCAAAACAAGAAGACAGTGATGTGAATGGCTTTTTTCTTCAAGCTGTGGTGTTGACATTGAACAGACTTTGAAAATGGTGATATGTTGCCAAGCTCTGAAAAAGTGAAACTCCAGTTATCGGCACTGGATTTGCAATGAAGTCAGGGCTAGGAAACATTCCATTGCAAGCATGCAGTCCTTGCTCTGAAAAAAACGGCATGATTTGTCTTTGCTCAGTCCTGCTTTCATGTGTATTGCTGCTTCGTCATTGCATGTTTGGGACAAACTAATACAGATCAAGAGATTTCCACCTGTTGCTACAATAATACATACACGTAAGCTTCCACAAGTGCTGGGTATGTGGCTACTACAGTAGAACCCCGCTACAGTAAACTCTGATGTAGTAAAGTGAAACTGTACATTATTTTTCGGTTATAGTAAAGATCTTTTCAAGGAAACAGCTATAGTAATGAGCGTCTGGCCGTAGCGACGTAGTTTTCGCGGAATGATTACAACGCGGCACGCGCGAGGTTGGCATTCGGAGGCAAAAGGATACCAAAGACGATAAAAACTGTGCTTTTTGAGATAGCTTCACCACCAAGCTCGGAAACTGTGAGGAGAAGCCAACTACTTGAAGTCCGTGGGACCGTAGGCCAAGCGCGAGGAACGCACGGAAAAAAAAAATAATAAAGTGGCCTATGAACGGAAAAAGGGTGGCTGAGAAAGGAAAGACAGTAAAAATGCAGCGAAGTGTAGGGAAGGAAAGAAAATGGCGAACATTCGCAGCACGGCAGCGCGAAGCACAGGGAAGCGGCGGTAAGAAACTGAGCTGCGGCGGCACTCTGTGAGCGGTGCCTCTTTACTATTGCCTCACGACGCTGAGGCTGCGGAAAATGACGCCGTGTTCACGCAAAACTTTGATTTTCACATGAAACCAGACTCGTGTTATATTCGTAGCCGCGTTGTATTTGTGCAAATACGGTACTTGCACACAACATTAAAAAAAATAGAAAACTTTATAACGTGAAATGTGATAGCTGAAAATAATTATTACATAAAGGGACAATAAAGGCAGGATGGAAGGTATTTGTGAGTGTTTGTTTTATCAAACCAACACTGTGTTTAGTTAGTGCTCAGTTAATTACCCGAGAACATTCTCAGAGCCATGTTATCACCAACTACTGATATAGTAAAGATTTTCACTGGTCCAAGTCCCTTTGCTCTAAAGGGTTTTTACTGTACTACCTTGAGCCGCCACACAGCAGGAACTATCAGTTCTGTCAAGTTAAATTAGAGCTTCAAATTAATCGGCTCCCATGGACATGACCGCTTTTTTAGTCTGTTGTTTTTGTCTTGCCATGCACAGTGGCACATGCCGGCATGAACAGAGAGGATGCAAGAACAAGTGACAACTCTTCGGTGCGCCTGCACAGTCAGCCTTGAGCTTTATTTGTAAACTCAAAGAGGGGTGAAATGGCTGCCTTGAATGCAACGAATCACAGCATTTGTCATTGTTTTGTTTCAACCAGTGGCCAACAACAACGTTTTCAGGTTTACAGATGAAAAGCAACAACATAGATCATCCAAATCAACACACTGGTGGCAGCATTTCGCTCTTCTGTCACAGTACCATTCGTCTATGCTGCTATCTGCATGTTGCAAGCTGGAGCTGCTTGCATCTCACGTTTTAAAGATGAGAAGTGGCAGTTGCCTGCAATAGGCAACTGAAGGTGTTCTGTTTTAGTTCTATGTCCTTTTTAAATGCACCCGTGCCACAAATTAAGATTGCTGCATAAGAATGCACAGACAAGGCTGAACCCGAAAACGTGTACAGACATTTACATATAGCGACCATCGTGTCCAACATTGTTGCCATCCCCGGATACGCAAACGAAGACACACCATCAGAAGTTCGGAGAAGAAGGGAGGGTCACACGTCACTGAGTGAAAATGTCTTTGAAGCTATGTGCGTTCTTCTTTTCTTGCATTTCTGGCATTCATTGTCTTGTGGTGCGTGGTTTCACTGACTGCAGTAACACCGACTAGCACAAGCTGTCACATGAGTCAAAGAACACAGCCATGAGCGAAGGCTGAAACAATGCCCGCAATACACTGTGCCCCACTCGGAACATTGCTAACTACAATGGCATTCTGTTTTCATTTCGAGAAGGCAACAAAGGAAAAAGAAGTCATGCTTACTTAATGCTCATCAAGCAATAGCAGTTTTGGGTGGTGAAAGGCATGCCTGGCTCGGGCTGTTTGCATGGCATGCTCTTGCATTTTTAAGACGCAACTGAAAAAATATTATTAAAGTATAGACACCTAATTTTGGTGGCATGTTTTCTTCTCTGCAATGATGCAGAAGACACTACTATGTATGAATCACCATGTGGTATTCGCCTATGGCCGCTAAATAGTTTATATCATATTTTTCTGTCACGGTGTTTCAGTTTTGGTTTCAGCAGCTGAACGATGCCTGTGACTTCAATGTGTGCTTATAGGTCACGTGAAGCGTGAAAAAACTGCAATGTAATCACTGCTTATACATTCGTTGTCATTCCGGCTCTTAGGCAGGCTGGCTTTAGCACTGTAGTGAATTAAAGCGACGAAGCAGCGATTATATCGCAGTTTTTTCATGTTTCATGTAACCTATAAGCACACTTTGACATCACAGTCATCATTTGGCTCTTGAAACTAAAATCGAAACTGAAACAACACAAAGAAAGAAATTCGACTATAAATTATTTAGCAGTCGTAGGAGAATACCACAGAGTAATCGATGTATAAAATGCCTTCCGCATCATTACAAAGAAGAAAACATGCGCCCAAAAGTTGGGTTCCTTTGAGAATATTTGTAGGAGTCCTTCGACGCAGATCATTCGGCCTTCTCAGTGTGAAAACAAGAATATATTGGAGGGTACGTCTCAGGTCAACCTCCAGCCGGAAGCAAGCTGGTACCTATCAACTAAAAGCACGATTCATTAACGTAAATAAATGTGCAGTGCTGTGGAAAATATTTTACGAAAACTATACAAATATGTGCAAGTGTACAAAGGGTGCATTGAGTGGCATCACTAGATGAAACAAGCTAGAACTGTAAGCCTCTTTTCGCCGCTACTTTTACAGGATCTGGACAATAAACAGACTTACTACAATTTGTAACAGTTCACTCAAATTATTTTGACATTACTGACGTGCACAGTGGAGTGATACCACTTTACAGAGCTTTGTACAAGGTAACATTCAGAGGAAGCACTGTGCCAAGAGAGGACCGCAAATTTCAGCCAGAGAAAAAATTACTGTGTGCACCTTGTGGCGCTTAGTGAACGTCCTTTTGACATGATTTATAATTTTGCAGGATGGTTTTTGTTGTCTTGAAGAGTAAACGAGCTTGAACACAGCATCAATTGTTACATTGCGAAGTTCCCACAGAATTTGACCTAAATAAAGTTTGTCAAAAAGTAAACGCCAAGCAAATGAACCACATTAAGCATAGAAGCGCAGAAAAATTGTGCAATTTTTTAAAACATGATATGTAAAAGAAAAATGACTAGCTGCAACATACATGTAGTGTGCCCACAGTAACAGTGGTAGAAACTATCGTCCCCAGCCAGGCTGAACATTGAAACTTTTGTATTCCCAAAAGCTGACAACCTTACGCCAGAGACCTCTTCGTAATTACCACGCTCACAGGAGCTGGGCTATTATGCCTGTATGAGCGTAGAAACATAAACACACACAAAAAAAGTTAGTTATAGAACAAAGGAGCCTTGCTCAGACTACGCAAAACTAAAGAAAGCCAGAGTATATAAAGCCAAAAATTGTGCATGCTATGCAAAACTGCAGGCGGTCCACGAATATGTGCACTACCAAGTTCAATGTTTTCTTTTTCCAGTTTCCCCACAGTGCAGTGCTAAAATGTTGTGGCACTTAGTGCTCTGCAAGCAGAGTCCACAGCATTAGTCCACATTTAAGGCTGCATATCTGCCACGAAGAGAAACGGAATGTCCTTAAACTTAAGCTCATTTGTAGGCAGCTTTTATCGGAAGCATTTTGCACAGTCTCAACTGCACATTGTGTGGCCTCGCAAGAACAAGCCGTCATTACAGTGGCTTACGGCAACATTGTGACAGAAGCCCACTAAATACAAGAGCAAACTTTTCAACTTGCGCCAAAGAAAAATAGAGATTTGTCTTTCTTTCAGAATGCTTTTCATTGTACGTCTCAGTTTGAACTTATTTTTAGCTAATAAAATAAAATATAGCTAATGGTACTATTCTGTATTCTAGTTATGCCACTGTGCATTTCTCTCCTCTCACACCATTCACAAGAACTTCAGCCACTTGTAAATCTAGGAAGTACTGGCCTGTCATCAATTATAAAAAACATCTCTGCATGCAATAGCTGTAGGCTTATATAACTCAGTGTGGGTTTCCCTGCACTAAAACTTTCCGCACTATCATTAGTTAAGGCAGCAGTAGGCATACTGACCAATCACACCAGTGGAAATGTCCTTCTATTAATGCGTGCCTTTCACACTTATTTAGATCAGTTCCACAAGAAAAAAACACTCCCTTCTCCTATAAATGAAGGAGTTTCAAACCTCAAGCTGTTACTTGCACAACTTGTTGCTTATACATATTTAAATAAAAGGATAAATTTCACTCTATTCCTAAAGGAATATTATTCACTCCCTAGTGTTTTTGATTTGAAGTTATTTTAAAAGTTGCTAAGCAGTGACATATGGTGGAGGCGGTGGTGCTGGCGACCTGCCATTGTAAAACAATCACGCACTCTTCTGGGAGTGAACTTACAATAGAATTGCTGCACACACGTGGCAGCATTATGCACATGGCATGCACATACTACATGCATGTTTTGTGGCCCCAGCTTTCAACATGTGCTCCATGATGCTTTAATGTGAACGGAGTGACTGTTCACCGCCACAGTTTCTCCCCAACAATATCTCGATGTTTAGCCTCGACTTACAGTGCATGCTCGTCATAGTTGCATGTGAAAGAACAACTGCATGTGTGGAAACCCTGCCACACAAATTAGTGTAGCTTCAGCCAAATCAGAGCTGTTATTATATGCATCAAGTGCTGCCATCGATATGCCACCCTACCCTATTACCACCCGTCTTTTCTTGTGCCCAAGGTATATCTAGAAATTTCCTTCAGAACACACAATGGGCTTGCTGCAGTTTGCGCGATGGCAAAAAGAATGGGCACTTGTGTATTGCGCACTGATAAAGTGGTTTATCCATGTGTGTTTGCATCTCATAAAACAGCCTGAAACTTTAGTATACTTCCATCTGGGCTTATAAAGTCCAGCACCTATACAATTCTCAGGGAACTGCAAGTTTTTCTCATCAGTTCTGATGCTCGATGCAGGCTACGCATCACCTCATATTTAAGCACTGTTTCATGTCTATGTGGAAGAAGCTTCTTAAAAAGTCGTAGCTCTCTGAAAGAAAGCACGCAGTTTCGTGGAGTTTCAGGGTCATTGTCATCAATGAAATGATTCACGTATCCCAGTTCTTGCATTTCACTCCTCTGCAGCTTCTTTTCCTTGCAACATGAAATATTTTTCAGTTTGTCTTTCCATTGTCATCTTTGCTGTGCAGAAGCTAGCACAAGTCATCTCAGATTATGTTAAGCTAAGCCTGGTTGCACACTTCAAGTGTTTGGATTTGTTAAATTAAAATACATTGTTTCTTCCCTTTTGTTATTACAAGGTGAGGCAAAGTTCAATGTGCCAAAGCATTCACAAGTGCATTATGCGCTGACTAAAACAAGAAATAAAGATAAAGAGTTTATCAGCATGCATAACAGCTGCATGTAACGGCAGCTGCTTAGCTATGCTAAACTGCAGGTCAGTGTATCTCTCTGCATTTCTCAATTCGCTCGTTTAGCCGGCAAGCCTTAATAGAAGAAAAACCCTGAACATGATCAGCACACCAAGTTCACAATAGGCTGTGCTCTCCACAATGGGAGTGACAAGATAGTGCATGTGTATAACTATATAATAGCATTGATTTGAAACCACTGCATAAGCGATAGTGTGTGAGAAACAACCAGTAGGACACCAAGGGCTAGAGTGTGTCATGCTACAGTCTGTAGTAGTAGTACATGGATAACAAAAAAAGCGTATCGTATATACACATAACACATTTACATACAGACAAAAAATAGGTTATGTACACTGAACAGTATACACGAGTGATCCATGCTGGAGCAAAAACAGCAATAAGAGATAAGCTGCAGCATGGCTGATGAGGAAAAAAAAAAAGACAAGAGGAAAGAAAGTGCTTTCCAAAGCGCAAGAGCTATTTTAAATACACGTCTCTCTCTAAACATGCTTTCCTCACACGCCGTCAAGTGCACCTGTGCTTCGATTGCACGCCTGCTTACCATGCCCGGAAACTGGAACGACTTGTTTCACTTGATGAAGCCATTCCCGCACTTAACAGGTTCCTATGTAACGGCAGCTGCTCTCAGAGTGCTCATAAAAGCACTCGTACAAGCGAAGCACAATTGCACGCACACCTCTCTCACATTTCCTGTTTCATGAAGCTGCAGAACTTCACAATTACATAGGCCTTCCCAGCACAAGAATGACAAAGAGAGAGAGAAATAAAAAAGAAAGAACCAGTGATGCTACGCTTCTGGTCAGTCTTGACACTGGGCCATGAATAAGTTGCGCAGAAAGGAGACGGGAAAACGTGCGCCGTTACACATATGTACAGAAAGCTCTGAAGCTAATAATCATCACAGCGTGCCTTTCTTTTCTCCTTTTTTTTTCCTTCATAAGTCGATTTTGCGTAGAAAACTTGTCAAACCCGATAGCCCTTGCTTCAATCATCATAACTACATACACTAAAGCTACGTCAGCCAGCCAGCTTTGACAAAGTGGCCATCTTTTCTCTCCAATAAAAACACTTCAAAGAGTGTGAACAATTCATGTAAATAAACCTCACAGGGCAGCATGCCTCATTCTTTAAACAGGGGTAAAATAGTCATTTCATACATTCATATAAATAGTAGAACTATATGATATGGAAAACTCAGATCCCTATAAATATATCTATGTAGTACACAGGAATGAAAGAGTGCAAATAAAAACAACAGCAACAGAAATAACAATCTTTTTCTTCACACACCTGTCCTATGTATACAAAACAGAGTACCACAAGGAACCTACTTAAATGAACATCAGTAAATACATGCTCCTAAAGCAGGCACGTGTTTCACAACGCCTGCACCTCATGTGCAGTTACTCCTGTGTAACTAAGAGCCTCTCCAAGACTACACTCTCAGAGGTTCAAGCAGTAAGCACTTTCCGGGGGACTAGTGAAACACCATTCTTTCACTAGTTAGTCCAACCGGAAGGCTTTCATGAGTAATTTTGCTTCACTAAGTCGAGTTTACAAGCAGCTGCAATGTAAAAGCTGTTTTTCTACATGTGCACCCAAAGCATTGATAGGGCTGTTAATTTCCCTATGCAAAACGCTGCAAGCACAGACTTTACTGAGGTTCATTTAAGTGAAGCACCTTCGTAGCACACACAACCTTGTTTTTTTTTTTTTCCCCATTCTCACCACACCTTTGGTAAGTGTGTCGCCAAACTTAAAAACACCATCAAGAGGATAAAATCAGTAATAAAAAGATAAGAAACAGAGGCAAAATAAATGAGCAGTAGACAGGGAAGTGTGTAGTGTTCATGCCAAAGCAACTAGAAACCAAGAGGGGGCACTGTGCGTGCTTCAAGAACTAAGGTGCACTCTCTCTCTCTCGGCTCCCCCCGATTATTGCAAGCTGTCATGTGAGCTCCTCTCGAGAGAAACCGAGAGCCACTCTGCTGCTAGCAAGGGCAGGCAGGCGCTCGATCACTTCTTACAGGCCGAGGTCTACATTCTGTTTTCGCGCCAATTTTGATCTGAAGAAGAAAAAGAGAAGGGGGAAAGGAAAAAAAAACAAAACATAAAATGAGACTTTATTTTTCTATTCTCTCTTTTTTTTTTCTGATTCACTTGACAAGTGCACTCGCATCACAAATGATGGACATAACCTTGCATGGTTTCCTTTTGTTTCTTCTTTTTCTAAGTCATGCAGAAACACGACGCCATGCTTGTAGGAAGGTAAAATTGCGTGCGTCAAGATGCACCAAAATATTAAAACTGCATTGATTGTTGTCTTGGAACACACGAAATGGTTTTCAGTCCACTTGACAAGTTGCACACTCTAATGCTTCCAGAGGTGCTGACAAGAACGTCTACAATGTTTTTAGAAACCATGCCGCACGCTAATATGAATAGCTTTGGTCACTGCTGCTGCACAGCGCCTCAATTAGGACAAAGAACCACGTAACGCACAAAAAAGCTAAAGCCAAAAGCCACAACTAGAAAATGAATGTTTAGTCGAGGCCTCTGTCTGATGCTACAACAACAGAAATACACTTTTATTGCTATTAACTATACCTGAATTTCAGTGGCTCCACCTAGTGCCAAAGCACACAAGACTGAATATTTATTTCAAACTACGAACATTTCAGCAAAGCACAAGATACTGAAGTTAATGCTAGGAACTGGAAAAAAAACAATGCAAACAAAGTATTTAATTAGTAATGTGCTGCACGATGCCTCAGCTATGGCTTAAGACTCCAGATTTGAGTATTACGGTAACTTCCCTGAACGGTATTGGTACAACTGCCTTATAAACAGTCAACACAAAGTGTACCATTGCCATGTGGCATGTTCATGCTTTTTAAAGCAAGATTGCCACTTTCTTTTTTTTTTTTTACAACAAAGGTACACGTAATATGTCTGCCGGCTTCAAAGAACCTAGCGGAGCAGATGAGTGACACTGTTCCTCGAGCACATCAATCTCTCAAAAGGGCAAAGATCACACTCTGGCACGCAGTGCTTAGTCGTAACATCTCACGAGCAGCTGTCCACACACGACGACCACATTGGGTGTGCTGGAAGCGGTGCATACCTGATCTGCCCTGCTAGTAGAGGGTTGATAGCATACAACCACTCGTGAATCTCTTTCTCTCCCAGTGTCTGCAGCAGGAAACCACGGCTTTTGGTCACCACAGAAAACGTGTTGGGAACCTGCAATTCGAGAGGCACCAGTGTCAATGCTCGTGTGACTGCCAGCTATTATGACAATTAAGTGTGAAACTCTTATAGACAGCACTCTAATGGCCTTGAGCATCAAATTGCACAGCAATGAAGCAAACTTTACACTGGAATGCAAAAATTTCCGAGTGGTAAAGTAAAACAAGTAGCTGCTATGTAACATATTCAGTCTAGCCACACAGAAATGCAGGTACACACCAATGACGTCACTATTGTGCAGCTAAGTTTCTTTTCTGCAGTGCTACACCCACTGCGAGAACCTTCTGAACTGTGACAGATGGTGCTGCACCGCCAACCACAAAGAATGTACCATTTGCTTGTACTCTCCACGAGACAGAGGAGCATTTGTCTGCACTGTTCTTAGCTGTAGTCACTACGCTGCACTGGCATTGGCAGCTAAAATATAAAGCGTGCGCGCCGCTATATCAGGCAACTGCAACGCTAGTAAAGAACGACACTTGAGCTGCATACCTTCAGCATGGCCTGCTGTTCCTCATTGTATTCCACCTGGGCTGTGGCCAGGTTGATGAGCTCCCTCTCAATATAGTCCTTCTCATCCCGGTAGATGAAGACGTAGGGGCGACGGATGACCTAAAGAAATTAAAACATTGTGAAACTCTTGGTAGATTCTGAAGCAATAGAGCAGGGATGGGTAGGTTCGTCTCTCTTGCAGCTGCTCATAAGACGGTGCTAGTTACCTGAAATTGGAAGCAGTACTGCACAGCGAAAGCCTGTGGACATTTTTTTTTGTCCTCATGTATGACAGCCCACTAGTGCAGCCTGAAACTTTTGTACAAATTTGGGGATTTGTTAGCAAAGGTGCCAGTAAATAATAATAAATCGACCAGAATGATGAAGCTGCAATACATTATGGTGCATACAATGAAGAAACTATGAAATGGTGCAGTGAAATTAAGAGGAAAAAGTGCATAGTGTAGTATCAATATAAAATTAGCGTCTTACTTTCATAGAAGAAATGGCAGCACAGTTTTGGCACTGCTTTTTGGGGGGGGGGGGCCGAAAGTTCTTTCGCCACCTTGTGTGCATGATTGAAGAAGTTGAATCATGTGGTGGTATTACTGCTCTTAAAGACACATAGACAAAAAAAAAAGACCAGTTCTTCCTGGATCCAAATGACGGCAGGGGCTCTGCAGCCACAGGACTAGTCAAGTCAACGGCAAAGTGATCTCAAAGCGTTTGAAGGCACTTTACATAATCTAAAGTAACAAATCCAAGAAAAATTGTGCCCTTGCCTAGAGTCTTGGTGACTAAAACCTAGAACTAGCATACCTCGAATGAAGTTGACATTTTTTTTTTTTTAGACAACAGCCCATAGCCACAAAGATCGAGAGAATGCAAGACTTGGCAGCCTCGCGGTGTAAGCTTACCAGCCATCGCTTGACCCAGTTTCCAGAGCGGTCGTCCAGGAGGTTGAGGTAGCCCTTACGGGACACGATGGGGCTGGCGCGCACCTCTTCCACTTCAGCCACAAAGCAGGGGTTGCCCCCAGCGAAGCTTGGCGGATGCGAGGCAGGCTTCAGGCCCGCGGGTGGTGCCAGGCTGCTTGGCAGTCCTCGCGCTTCTGCTGTTTCGGGCACTGGTGCACAGGACTTCTCTGGCGAGAGCAGGCTGCAAGCACAACGGATGTTTTCCTATACACAGATGTGGCTGGCAAGACACATAACAGTGTATCGGTCCTCCAGCAGAAACGTGCTTGCAGAAGTTTAGGTTGCCTGCACTAAAAAAATTGGCGGTGGTTTAGCTCTGGTTAAACCTGGAGTGACGCGATAGCTACAGCTGTCCGAGTGGAACTTGGTCACGTGACCAACCACGTGACGAACCACGTGACTAGCCACAGCGCTGTGCCACCAGCAGCTGCTCCGAACCACGTGACCAACCACGTGGCTGCGTGGCGGCGCAGCCACAGGATGGCGCGCCACCACGCTGAAGGCTCGAAATGCTACCGTAATGTAGCTATCGCTACAAAATCAGAACAGGACCTATGGTTGCTAAGACGGCCTCATTTAGATCTGTCTCAAAAATGTTTTTCTGCTGCCTATCACAGACAAGGTGCATTTTTTTATTTCCAGGGTCAGTGTGAACCAAGCAAGCAAAGAACAAACGAACAGCTTCAAGACACCTCTTTCTTAAATGGTGAGTTATGTGTTCCACCTAGAATTCAATCCTGCGTGCTGTAAGATTTATTTCAGGAGAGCATGCTGCCGAGCTAGTTGATGCTGTATGATGTAAAGAAGTCGGCACGAAAACTAGATGAGGGACAAAAGAGAAAATGCATCTATTTTGTGAATGAACTTTAAAAGAGGTAGTAAATCACACTTGTACAACTCCCCGGTTACAGTCCTAGCTCAACATGCTCGCTAATCACTTTGCATAAGCTGGTTTCTTTTTCCATGAAAAACAATATTCTTCTGTCAACGTTTAATTAAAAATATTAGCGCTATAATGAGAGCTTTATGGATTGCTACTGAACTTACTCTTGTGAAGAGCTGGACGTCATGCTTGAACTCAATGACGACGCATCTCCCTCCTCAACAGGTGTCATCGCTGTGTTCTGCTGCTTCCGTTCCAATGGCAGCACAAGCAGGGAAAAGTAAACAGACATCGTTAGGTCCTCTGTATTTTAATAAACCAACAGGGTGGTTTTCTTTAGTAGCCTGAAGAAAATAAAGGCATGAAAAGTTTTGCAAATACACACTACTCTGATCCTTGCTTCATTCATGCAATGCCTATCTTAGAAGAAGTCAATGATCAAGACGCACCCATGTATGCCTGTGCCAAGGGTACTGTTAATCTTGGACATGTCAGGCCTCCCAAATTCCATTGATCGATACGTGAGTAGCTAAATTTCATAATTTATAGAAGAGTATTCATTTGTGATACTCGGTACAGTCGTGGGCAAAAGTAAGAGCCCCCCTCCCTCGTGTTCCGAAGCTTGTGCATGGAGGCACCACATGACGACGCCCTTCTGCCGTTAAAACCGGCCCAGTGTGCCGGTACTGAGGGCTGGTCTCAATGGCAGGAGGGCTTCATCAGGTGGCAGCCCCATGCAGAGCAGCAAGCTTTGGAACATGAGGGAGGGGGGCTCTTACTTTTTCCCACGACTGTACATGACTAACTCGAAAATCAGCTGAAAAAAAAAAGCAAAGTATAAGGAGACGCACAGGAAGAAGGCTAGACTTACAACTGTGCTGGACTTATAGCTTAGTTATAAGTCCAGCCTTAAACCACGCCGCATTTGCGTCTATCCACACTAGCATTCTTCATCATGGACTCACTCTCACAAAGCAAATATGTATCACCTATCCAGTGACAGCCAACATGGCCAAGCATGGCTTTAGAAGCATGGAAGGTACAGCTCAAAATTTGGCAGCATACCTTGGTGGAGCCTGGCCCTGTGGGCGGCGGCTTGCTGGGTATGTGGCTTAAGATAAGGCCGACAGTGCGAGTGGCCAGCTCGCGCTCATGAGGCGTCATCTCCCAGGGGGCATACACGCTCTCGTCCACCGCTACACCGCGAGTCGGAGTCGCGGCTATCGAGGCCACCGCCGTGGGTGAGGTCAGCTGTGGGGCACTGGCAGCGGCAGCCACTGCAGCTGCGGCCTGCTGGGTGCTGGTGGCGGTGGTGTTGGGTCCCCTGGCGGCGGCACGGGCCACCAGGTTGCATGCTTCTTTCTCCCACTTGCAGATGTCCTGGTGCTGGGGTGGCCCGCCTGAGTCGAGACCCAGCTTCTCTCTGAGCAGCAGCAGGTGGCGCACCTTCTCCACCTGTAGTTGAGTAGACAGTTGCAATGTTTCTGCCCTTTGTGCACATGCACAACTTTCCAAACATCATGCCCCAAATCGACCTCTGTTTCCTTTAGTTCAGCGGCAAAAAACCAAACGGGTGGCGCTAATGATGGCTTCTCTTAAATTATTCCACTCATAACGAGACCATGGTTACACTGTCCCTCCGAGTTTGAGTTAATAATATTAGGCTTACAAAGCAGACATGTTGCAGGTGGCTTTATATGTAGCTTTGCATTCATCAGTTTTACCTAGCACATCAAACCTGCATCAACAAAGTGTTGAGGTAGCAGACAGCATTGTATTTCTGAGCTCTCTGCTGTATGCATCAAGCTTGCTTTGCCATGACTCATATGAAATGGCTCATCTACAACTTGACGTGTTGCCTCAGCCTACCAGTTTTACTGGTTGTCCAGCTTTGTCCTGTTCTGCTAACTGGTACTTTATAGACATATGGCGGTTGCAAACTCGTACACATGGGCATATGCACACACACACACACACACACACACACACACACACACACACACACACACACACACACACACACACACACACACACACACACACATGCTTATGCTTATAAGCACTGCAAAATGAGCATGCAATTATTGAATCGGTGGAATTATACAAGAGAGATCTAAAAAGTAACTCTCCAAAAACAAATTAAGAGGGTCCCAGAACAGCACGCACACCAAGTCCACTAACAACTGAGCAAGAGACTTCTCCAGAATGATTCACCTCTTCGAGACGTGTGAGCTTCTCCAATTCCCACTGGTGGTCAAATATGAGAGAGTCCCCACGCGGCTGCCAGCCATGCAGGTTCTCTTCTCCTCGCACGTACGTTGATGACGTGTCCAGCACCCGGCGCTGCCGACGCTGCACCCCTGCAGTCACGGAGGGAGCAGGCACAACAGAGACAACGTCAGGCTAGTCATTTCATCAGGACAAAAAACAGCAGCATTGCATTATGTTTCATTCGTAAAAAGCCATGCGGTCCTCACACTTGTTAACAACACAGCGGAAGAGTGTGTGGCAAACAATACCCGCCATGCGCTCTCCTGACAATCACCAGGGTTATCAACAAGATTGTATGAGCATGCTCTTTAAGTTCAGAGAACATTTAATTTGGCACTTAGAGTGAAACGTACTTCGTGTTGCGCCAGTCAAGTCATTTCCCCTTGATGACTATCAAAAAGGACTGCTAACATTTTCCCCTTCCTGCGAATGTTCTATGCACACGTAGGTGTGCCCTGCAGGCCAGCACCCTGCAGGTGTCCAAAAATCAGCAAGCCGAAATAACCTTGCCCAAGTAGAGGCAACAGTGTGTGTTATCCTCCATGTGGCACACAGGATGCATCGTATTGCAGCACATGCTCATAGCCTTCCTAATAACACCGGCAGCAAACTAGCATTACAAATGTTCATGCACTACTCTGCTTATGCTTTTACAGTTACTTTGGTTCTGCCTAGATTTCCAATGTAGCCTGTACTTGAACCACATTTACACAGGCATTTTTGGAATCTGAAAGCATTTTAATCATTACCGTAGCGCAGTACCCGCATCACATTACAATAATACGTGTGACAGTAGGATCGGCATTCATGCCGTGCACTGTGTGGCAGCAGGACAAGAAGCAGAAAATAAAAACAAAGCTGCATGCAGCAAGCCTGCACATAACTAGGAGAGCAAGAAGGTGACTCCTACCCGGGCTACCTGAATCTGCCGCTCTCTTGAGGATCATCTCATAGATGCCAGTTATGTGGTTGGCATCAGCATTCTTGTAGGCACCAGTGAACAGGTGGCGCAGGGATCTTGCGTTCGGAGACAACCTGCACACATATCCACCCAGAAACAGTGCAATCACTAACGTAAGCATAGCACGCTTCAAAGGAATGCCAACGCAAACTCTCCAACTAGAGATATCTATATTCCTTTAGCCCTGCCTGCAAATACAATGCTCTCTTTTTCTTGGGGACTTACCTTGGTGCCAGTCTCGCATCCCGTCCATAGATGATAAGACATAAGTCCTTTGTTATGATTGCAGGCTGTGCAGAGTTTTCCATCTGTGACAAAACAACACCAGTCAGGCACACACAAAAAAAAAATCTAAGTCAAGGCACATCTGTTAATGCTCACAGTAATCAGCACCTCATTATTCCACATTACATTAGGAAGTAGTCAACAGGCATCAGACCCAAGTTACACAGGTGAGAGGGTATCATACATGTGCAGATTGCATTAGAATGCTAAATAAGCTGTGAGAGTCACTGTTACTGCAGCAGCACTCACCTCCAAGTAAGCAGAGATAGTCATGTAGACTCGTTCTCCATACGGAGTGACTCTGTTCAGCAAATGAGAGCTGTGCAATGAAGAGTCCCATGCTGCTTCAAAGTGATAGAATGTCCTGCAAGGTGAAGATTTTACATGCATGCATTTCAGGTGCCAGATAATAAGCAGCCTTACATCCTGAAACAGTGCAGACTAGCTGCCTTAGAAAACTGAAGAATGCCAGCCAGGGTCAGCCAAGCACCAAGTCGCACAGCATACCTGTCGTCACCAGCCATCTCCAAGTAGCTCCCCGGGAAGATGCCCAGAGACAGCACAGAGGTGTCGTTGTCCTCTTCCTCGCACTCTGGAGTGCTTCTGACACGACCTGCAACAGCCATGGCAGTTGTGAGCAAGTACTCTTAATAACTTCACTGCTGAAAATTTCGATGAAAAGCAAACCTCAGTTTTCACACTCACTTTTCATTTTCACAGCACCTAAAAAATAGTCTGCTATACACCCCTCTGCCACCATTGAAAAAACTTTATGCCACAAATGTGACAATACTCGAAGTTACTACCACATATATCCCTCACATACTAAGTATTCTTTACTGAATGCTCTTCTATAAAATGTTCAAGAACCCTCCATGGCAGTACAGTGGCTTTGGCGACCGGCTACTGATTCAAAGGTCATGGGATTGAATCCAGGCTACGGCGGCCTCATTTTGATGGAAGCGAAATGCAAAAATGCCCACGTGCTGTGTGATGTCAGCACATAATAAAGAGCCCCAGGTGGCCTAAATTAATCCGGAGCCCTCCACCACGGCACCCCTCATAGTCCATGTGTTGCTTCAGGATGTTAAACTCCACAATTTACAGTTTTACAATGGATGCGTTCAAGCTGATGACACGCTGTGAAAGTAATAAAATGTAGTCGTGCTGTGCTAGTTGGTAACAAAATGATGAGCTAAAAAGACATGTTCTTGGCAATACAGATTGGTTTGACATGCTAACACTTCACGGCTGTGTCTACACTGCAAATATGAGAATAAGCTGAACAAAATTCTCACCAACAACCACCTCCCGGACATCCTTCCAGCAGACATTGGGTGTTTGCTCGTGGACCAGCGTCAGGCGTATGCGCCTCTGAATCCCCTGGTGGAGAGAGAACGTCCCTCTACAAGGAGCATCATCGCTGTGGTCGACCACGGCTGGGGTGTACCTGACAAACAGGGCAGGCAACATACGTGGAGCATTAGGCCTTGTGTACAAGGAAGTACCAGTCAAGGCAGTAACTGTGCTAACATTAAGATAGGAGCATGGAACAGCCAGTTTTTGAACAGTCATCTTCCACTGAAGTTGTCCCTCTTTTGCTATTGCTACTCTTGCACTGCCAAAATAAGCTCAAAAAAGTTAGCCATAACCTCTATATGTCCCCTCCCCATGGCTCCCCAGTACGCACGCACTAATTTTTCAGCTGAGCACATGTTACATATACCATCACGTAGCATGGTCATGCATTGGGCATAGTTTTCCCTTTAGATCTGCCGTTAGTACGCTTTAAAGTCGGCACACAATGCTCCCCCTTTGGTTTTTCTTCCCTCTTGCCCAACAGGTACTGTCTGGACCAAAATTTGAGCAATTTCACTAAACTCGCTTAGAAACTTCCCCCTCCCTTGATTTAATGTGCTTAGAGAAAAGAAAAATGTTTCAGTGGCGGTAATTTTACTTGAGACCTTAACTTTAGATAACCTTTATTTGAAAGCAAACAAGGAACTGGTAAACAGTTGTAAACAATTGGGAGATTTTAGCAGACAGGCTTTCAAAAAGCTGCTGAGTGTCTACTTATTATCATTAGTGGGAACTTTTGTTATCTATCACCTGAACTACACTTGAGTTCACTTATCTACAGCAAAAGCTACTGCTAGTAAACAATCTGATGAGCATATTAACGGTACCCAACACTACTCACTCGCCATTTGGAGTCAGCTCGCAGATTTCAAACCAAACCAGGACATCGTGCTTTGCGTAGATGTGGTTTGTGCTGCAAATACAGAGATAAACACATTGTCAGTATTGTGTAGGAAAGTGTTTGTAGAGAGGAAGCAGAAGAAACAAGATGCTTACCTTGGGCACTGCAGTATGTCAAACTTTGGAGACCGCACAGGCTGTGATATAGGTAATGTCCTTGGAAACATGCGTCGAGGGGGCTGCCGCACACTGCTGCTGAAAACAGTGGTTTGGTTTTGTACTTCCCAGCACATGACTCACAGAGGAACGAGCAGCTTGTAATGCAGATTAGGCAGAAAAAAATGAAAGTCCACCTACTCATTCATAACAGCATATGATAGCTTTTCTTGAGAAATTACCGAACATGAGTTTTAGAAAATATCAAGAATTGTGCCAACAGTTCCCAAGTTTTACCTAAACACACATTCACAAAAATAACTTGAGCATTTCAATTGGCGAGGGGTATGCAAAACAGTACATATGAAGTTGGTGGTGTCCTGATCATTACATTTTTATATGAGTGGTGTGATTAAACTAAAACTACGGCGGATAATTTTACACAAGGTGCCTGCTCTGCTCTTGCATTAAAAGATAAGCATGCATACACAGAAACAAACAAGAAATAAGCAGCTCCCAAACAGGTAAAGAAATGGTTTTCTCAGACATGAACGTGTCGAGGACCTTTTTTGCACCAGCTAAGAAGATTGCAGATGGCTGGACTGGGGCAGCCAAAAGTATTATGACAACAAAAAGCTAGGTTATGCAACTGATAGTAGCCACGAATCGGACTAGCCTTACTGGTATGCACGGAATGAAAAAATAAAAAAAAGTTTCATCAACAAGCTCACTTCGCTCGTTCATCCATATCACAATGGGCTTTTTTTTAACATGCTACTTTTGAAATGCAAATCTCTAATAAAACATGATCACTTATGCATTGAACATGGAAAAGCACCTATAATTTGGTATCATTATCAAAAATAAGAAAATATTGAGCTCTGTTAAAAATCAAGAGCCTTAAATGCCCTGGAGATACACTCCAAGAAATTAAAGGTTTATAAGCTGTCCGCAGAAGGCTGCAAAAATAGATGCGGAGGATGCCTACTGTTGTTGGCAGGCGTCCCTGGAGTCCCTGTGCAAAGGGTGCTGCTGGTAGTGGCCAAACACCTCAAAGACAATGGGCCGGCACCGCAGGTAGTTCACAAAGGAGCGGGTCACAGTCACCGTGATCTGTACAAAGAACCAGTGCACAACAGAAATCAGAGACTGCTGACAGTGATGCGTGGTGCACATGTACAACAATACAAACAAACCTTTTCTATATGAGCAGTCAAAATCATGAGCTCACAAAAATTTCCTAGGAAACAACAGTGGTGCACTCCTGAACCTCAAGATTGATATCTGAGTCACTAGTGCTTATCATCAAGCACGGTACTTCACCAAGGACTGCGCACAAGTTTGCAGCAAACCAGCAAACTAAATGAGTTCTGAAAATGAGCCCATAGAACTGACATTTTACACAAATAGGCTACTCTGCTGTAGTCTATCATAAGTAAATACATTGGTGGCAAATGAATGTAGGTATTCCTTGCACATTCTGCAACCTGTCCTCATGGTTTCAGCAACTCTCTTGCACAGGGTCAGACGGGGGTTACTTACATTCTGAACGTGGAAGAACCCAGGTGGAGGTCCCTTCACAGTGTTCTTGAGAGGCTCTGTTGAGAACGCCTCATCATGGCGGTGAAGAAAGCTGAAAAAGAAATATTTAGTTTAAAGAATGAACTGACACTCAGAAAAGCCAGTGCCTACAGGGCTACGATGCTATTCAGTACTGAAGGGGAAGAACACATTTTGCAAGATGCAGCCACACAACGGTTATCTGCACAACAACACTCCCAAAGATAGGTTACCATCAACACCACAGTTGAAAACAGCAAGTGAGCAGTCTAGAAAATAATGGGTGCATACTTGAACTGGGAGAAGATGTCAGCATACTCCTTGGAGATACCAATGGCCTGCAGCACAGTCACCCTGAAAGTGAACTCCTTGCCAATCTGCAAATGCTCAGGCAGCTTCTCCTCGTCCTGGGACAGGGCAACAATGTTGTTGTTCTCCCCATCTTGTTTGTAGGCTTCAAGTCGGCTCTGTTCCTCTGTACAGGAAAAACACGAAACCAGGAGTGTGAGCATGCTGTCACGAGACAAGTACGGAGTAAAATGTCCAAGTATAAAAATTACCACATTTCTTCCATCATGTAAAAGAAATACTCTGGTTCTATCAGAAAAATTTGTAAGATTGATTGCCACTGCAAAGCATGCAAAGTGGTAGCCACAGTGGCATGTTCTATCAACTTTTCTCATCTACACATATACGAAAAGCCTTTTGCACTCAATGTCATGGAGTAAAATATGCAGTGAAATGTCCAAGTACAAAATTACTTCTCTTCCTTAATTTTAATATAAAAGGAATCCTCGTGTAGTATTAAAGAAATTTCAAGCCTTCAAGTGCACTGTGTTGGCGTGCACTTGAAACTACTGGTGAATAGTATTTCAGACGGTGGCATTAGCAGTGCCATTTGCACCTCATGTATAAAACCTGTCTACACACATTGCTGTGCTTCGTGACTGAAAGCATGATAAAATAAAATCGCTGCTCTGCAGCTTGTTTTTGTAAATGACTGCTCTGAGGAGAGCTAAAGTTTGGTGCAGTGAACTTTGGAAACCAAATGTATGACAGAAATGCAAAAACACAAACAAAAGGACAGTGCTAGTATATGAGGCAGCATACAAATATACATCGCTCTGTGCAGAGGTTTTTCAGAACCTGTAAAGCCCTGTCTTCAATTGTTCATCAAATAACACATTATTTCCAATTTCTGTCGTTATTATAAACAATTACAACCTATCGTTAATATATAACCATATTTTCATCACTTGCAGATCCGAAGTCCGTGACATTAAAATATGCTGTGAATGAATAAAGATGCTTTTGGATCACCCAACTTTGTGCGACAAGGTTAAGTTTTCTTGCTTCAGCTATTCACAGTTATGTATGGCCCGTGCCATCAGGAAATGCCAGAGATGAGAATGCAAGAATGCAAGCTAATGAATACAAGTTTCAATACAATAGCTAACAATGGCTGTCCACCAAGCAAATAATTGTCAATCCATGCATATATCGCTAAAAATAAAGCAAAACCTATAAAAAAAGTGAACCAACTTTGTGCTTAAATGTCAAGGACAAGAATAATATGACACCTTGTTGCAGTGGACTTTGCTGCTGCTGCTCTTCCCCTTCCACAATGCGTTCCTCACAGCACGGTGTCTTTTCAACACACGCAGACGCCCCTTCAGTGCAGTGGTCCTGTAAGTAGTACAGGTACTACCTTGCATTATGACATCACATAAGTTGTCGCTTGATTTTTCTTTTCAGATGGAGCAGAAGATAATAAGGGACATTGAAACATAATAGCAACCTGCTCTTTTGATGACATTACATCTTGCACTGCAGTCACATGGTAAGTTTATGCTATTCTGGTAATGCCCCATCAGTGACATTGCCAGTTGCTCCAGCCAATAACAGCTGGCAAAACACCACAGTTTGTGAGTGTTGTGAATGATACATTTCTTTCACACATAGTATGAGTATATTATCAAGCACAGCAAGGCAGACAAAAGAGCTAACATTGGTTGTAAATAAAAGACATAAATGTCGCCTGTGCATGTGCTCTAAAAAGCCTTCATCGATAACGGCCGCCGCAGTGATTCAGTGGTTATGATGCTCAGCTGCTGACTGAAAGACGTGTGTTCAGTCCTGGCCACGGAGGTCGAATTTCAACAGAGGCGAAATTCTAGAGGCCTGTGTACTATGCAATGTCAGTGCACGTTAAAGAACCCCAGGTGGTTGAAATTTCCAGAGCCCTTAACTACGGCATCCCTCATAGCCCCAGTTGCTTTGGGACATTAAACCCCCATAAACCAACCTCCATCGATAACACTCCATTTTTGGTGTAATAGACGGTCTTTCTGTGCTGCCCAACATTGTAGCCAGAGTTACCATGTGACTGCTTTAGTCAAACTATACCATGAACTTAATTCTTTTGGTCCTGGACACCACAAGTTTACAACAGCCTCTTTCAGCATAGTTCCTATGTTATGTACTTACCTTTTTTGCAGTTTCAAACAGTTCATCATTGAAGCTGATCCTAGCTGACTGACGAACTCCTGTGCTGCAGTCTGTACTCTCTTCATCATCTAAAGGAAGCACACAGTACTTTCATAAAAATGTGAAGGATGATGCAGATATAAACTACTCCTTCATCCAGTCAGTCAACAGGGCAGTGCTGCCCAGTCATTATGACAATTAAAAGCTGATGGAGTCATGCACTCGTTGTTTCAAATGTTGCACAACAGACTTTTGTGAATGATTCGGTACAGTAAAATAAGTAAACCTAAACTACACCTACATTAAGCAATTGACAGTGGATATTTAACCTTTCAGCATTACATTGCAAGATAAATGATTAGGCACTATAGAGAAATGCTGTAAAAAAACCTCCATTTTAATGCAGCTTTCCTTCGAGGATGTTATATTTAATCAGTAACAAATTAGAAACTATGTTAGAGAGCAAACAAATAACCTGTGACCAATAAAGCACTAACATAAGAACCTACTGCACAAGAACGTGTTCAAAATATTTTCTGACACGACAATGTTGATGCTCAGACTTTTTAGCTTACAACTAAGACTTCATCGATAACACTCAGCAAAGTGGCAGACATGCAACCACACATGTGAATTATGCACAGCACTCAGCCACTTCAATGGCATGCATTACACTAAGAGCAGATGCGACATCTCTGGTGTAAAGCTTGACTTACCGATGACAGCTTGGACCGCAACACGCAGGTAGCCCTTCACATCGCCCTTTTCATTGACAATGGCCACCTTTTGCACCAGTGGCACTGGGTACAGCAGGTTGCTGAGGTAAACAAAGGCCCTGCAAAGAAGAGCAATTTACTAATTAGTTATTTCTGGTAGTTTAATACATAAGATAAGCGCTCATCCCTGTCTGTTCCCTCTGCGTCCTCGGTGTTTTAGCGCTTCTGAAAATGTCAAATCTGCACCAACTAGCCCGATCCGCTACCCTTCTGCACTTCTTTGTCACAAAGGATAGATGCACAGTTGAACATGCCGCCAATTCATTCTTAAAGCTTCAGGAATCTTCAGCAAGGGCATTAAGGGAAGAAGTAGAAACTATTGCATCAATACTTGTCATGAAGTCGGAGCATTGCTAGTGTTTATAAGGCTGGCACATACCTGCCGATGAGCCTGAACCATGGGAATCGGTCGTAGAACGGATCTCCGCCCGTAATGCTGCTCTCCACATTGTAGTCGGGGGACGTAGGGGACAGTTCGGCCTCGTTGTGGTACATCTCGCGCATCAGCTCTAGGCGCTGCCTGAAATTTAAAGGGCCGACACTTTATACCAACAGTGATCACATTGCTGAAAAAGAAATAGTTGCTACATGATGCTCAAATGCACCGGACTTGAATTTTTCCTTTAAACACAAGCAGCAGCTGTGGCTCACCAGAAAAGAATTGCACATCTCGTTATGCAAAGCCTGGCACTGGTTCAATAACTCTAATGCTGTATCACAATTCACGTGGATCATTTATAAGCAGCAGTGACAATACAGTAAAGAAGAACAACCTGTTTAAATGCTTGCACTAAAATCAAAGAAGAGACAAGCATTGTAACCATGATTTGAGGTTACCGTTATTAAAATGTTCATTTTATAACCACTTCAAAGAGTAGCAACAATGGAGTGCAGTTGCAGAAAAGGGCCCACAACATGAGGATGCAAATAAAAGAGTCACAACACACAAAATCGCACAAAAAAATACAATCCATGCCAAAACACACTGAGGGCATTACAGCACACAGGTTACATCAATGCACAGCTGACATCAGCTATACATCTGCAAACAGCAAACATCACTGTTTACAGGCCACTGCCAAAAATAGTACATTGTATGAGCATTCAGCAACAACAATTTTGTAAATAAAATGATTTTAACGATAATGACTGCAAAGTCAATGAGAATAATACACAAACAAAATAAACAGGAAACGATGGCATATACACATAATGTACAGTATAAATGTTCAGGTTATGGATCTTTTTACTGAATATTCCATATCAAAACACTTCCTGACCGCTGCAATTGTCTGATGCCAGTATCATGTTAGGAAAAAAAAATATAATGGAATGCTTTAGTGGTCGCATAATAGTGGTCGCAGACATAACGTGATGGGACGCGGTGTCAACTGCCATCCAGAATTCAGTTACTTCTAAGGCTATACATCAGACATGTAGGTATACAGGCTTTAAGTAATACAGTGATTAGTGCATGAGACTCTTATGGGGCACTGCGTCTCAGAGTTATAAAGTTATAAGTATTGAAGCGTGAAAGAAGTTGAAGTACCATACTAAGACTGCTTCCCACATAACTGTTTGCCAAGATATTATTTCAAGAAATGCACAATGTACGCAATTCAAATAAAGGTCACTGACCTGTGTCAAAATTCATTTCAAGCAAATATACTTCTCCATTTTGATAAAGAATCACAATTTGTACTGCCTTCAAAATTACTATTAAATGATATGATGAAGAAAAAATACTCAAACACATTCAAGCATCAGTCTCTTATGTGACCATAGGTGACGAGTTCTTGATGTGCATTTATTTTCTAATGAAAAATAAAGAAGCTAATTGTTGAAGAACATGCCACAAAACTAAAGTGAATATGAGAAATCAGGTATAATGAACATTGTGAACGTGATCCATGGGGAACCATGAAGATAATGCTGATAAAGGTGATGAAGTGTGAAGAAATAAGAATGAAGCAGATGCCTTATCCATCATTCCTGTGAGTGACCAAAACATGCATAAACACTCTGCATAGACGATATGTATGATGTATCATGTTTATTGGCACTCTTCTTTTGTTCCTAGTTCCAAGTTCTGCCTAGTGCAGCAGATGCTGCCCATGACTCATTGTAAGAACTCAGTGTACGAATATTTCCTTCACTGTCTCATCTCATACAATGGGCACAAAGTTCACTATCTCTTGGAAGACTAAGAGAAAGGTATGAGCTTGAATGCTGGAACAACTGCATGTGCTTAGTATTACACATAAAATACTGATATTCATTACTTTAACTGCTTTCATGCCTCCTTAAAACTCATCAACACAACAGGCAAGAAATTATTCAAAAATAAAGATATTATTTACATGCACCGAGGTTTTCTCAGAGCCTGTCAATATAGACAAACACATGCCATGAACAATAATAGAAAAATCTGTGCTAGAACTCTGTGTGTGAAAATTCAATTGCATGAAGTAAGTGCTACCTAGCTGGCAGTAGTTCCTTCATGATTCAGGCTTCAGTAGCAGCCAGACATGAGGTTACATTTGACGCTGTTCAACAGCTAGGAGAACAAAATAGATGTAACTTATTATACATTAATTGATGAATAACATTTGTAATGAAACCACCATGAGGCATATGGATTTGTTGCACATCAAAAAGCTGACGCATGAACACTGCCAGCGCTCCACTGCAGCCAAGACGAACTCGAACTGCGACAAGTGGGGCATGGCTAGCAGAACACTGCAATTTCCCGTTGCCATTGGCAGAAGCGCTGCGGCTTGCTTGCATCACAACAAGCGAGAAGCGGAGATGAAGCAAGGTGCCCAGACAGCCAGAAAAAAGCTGCACACTGGCAGACGCAGGACAAAATAGACGAGAAGCAAAATAGGGGACACTTGCCAAGCATGATGTAGCAGAGCGATCAGCTGCAGCAGTAGTCATAAACAAGAAAATGTAAGGGACGGGGTTGAAGCACAGAGAGGTGGCAGAATGCGTGGCAATAGCAGCGAGCGTGTAATGACCTTGTCTTGGAAGGGATGAGGCTGGACAGGCCCAGGGTAGCTGACGTGCTCAAGCACTGCAGGGGGTC
Organism: Amblyomma americanum; assembly: GCF_052857255.1. Lineage (NCBI taxonomy): Eukaryota > Metazoa > Arthropoda > Arachnida > Ixodida > Ixodidae > Amblyomma > Amblyomma americanum. The sequence goes on along the minus strand of NC_135498.1, from coordinate 30,263,875 downwards.
CTCCCGAGATTCGGGGCTCGCAGGGGACCAGGGATCCTCATTGTACACATTGCGCATAAGCTCCAGGCGACGTCTACAGGTGGGGGGTGAAGGGGGAGAGGCAGAAGGGGCAGCGAGGAGTGCTGGTCAGCTGTCGCGCCGGACAACGCTCTCAGCCGTCACACACTGCCCCGTGCTTCCCTGCTGCCATTTAGTAGTGCCCCAGGTTTGGTTGACTGAGTAGGCCCCGTGACCTTCTTACCTCATCATTACATCAGCATTTCTCTTTTATAGCCTAACTGCCCATTCTATGGGCCGCCAGAAAAAGAACATGCTAGGTGCACCCTCATCACTATAAAATAAGCATTGCCAATGTAAAACTACTAACCAATTAATATTTTTCCCATTCGCTGAAACAAGCTTTCAGTCCCATTCTAGGGATGGTTCAAGTATGAGAGCAAAGAAAACAGGTGACAAACGCACTGTTTTAAACTGCATTGCCGGGCAAACCTCAGGTTACTGTACCAATAGTAAGCACCTGAGGCAATCTTTCCAAATTCTTCCCATACTCGCACCATAAATTTAGTAACATTCCCTGTTCCTCCAAGATCAGGTATTCCTGAAGAAAGTCATAGCAAAGTTTGGAGGTTGCTTGTAAAAGAATTTATTACAAAGCTAATGCAAAACTGTCATTTACTGCCTTAAAACGGCGGCACAAAACTTCAAGAAGTGAAGCAATTATAGAGCTTTATAGGTGAATTGAAGGGCTGATGGAGGCATGGAAAGATATCTAGTGTACAACAGCTTTGCACGAGTAAAACTGCGCAAAGAGAACGGGACGAAAGGCACAAAAGGTGCAGTTTTACTCGTTCACTTCAAATGAATCAACTAACCAGCCAGAGCATCCTATTTTAGCTTTGCACTGCAATTCACAATCTGTCTTGCTTGTGTTGTGATACACAATGCTACTGGCTAAGTTATCAGCACCGTTGCAAAGCCAACCAAGCGTGGGGCACCATATATTATGGGACAAGCAACATGTTCATACTAAAACCCCAACTGTAGACAGAGCGCCTTGAACATTGCATAGCAAATGTGACTTTCATTACAAAAATATAAGTGCAATAGCATTTGTGCAAGCCAGACATGTCCAGCCATTGCAAAAAATTCTTGCAGTGAAGAATGGTCCACTCAATGTGATAGTTATTCTGACACAATTGTCACTTGCACTGGAACACAAACAATTATCAAAAATACTACTGGACCACCATAGCAAGTCTTCACATTTCAAGCAAGCACACATCACAAAAACCTCACAAAAATTTTTTTATAATCTCACCAGATACAATTTGAAGAAGCTAGACTAAAGCCAGAGTGGTTTAAATTACTTTGTCTCAATAAACAGTTAACATAGCCGAAGAAAAAATAGCCGGTACATTGTAGAAATCAACGCACCATCGGAAAAAATGCAGTATGTGGCTACTTTGTCTACAATTGAGGTGCAGTCTACGCAGCAGGTTTACATGCAACATATTACCAGCTCTCTGACAACGCATGCATACTTCCATCTACCTAAGTGCACACTCACACAGCAAGAAAATTTAAGACACCACTGACATTTAAACAAAGTGAAGAATAAATTCAGTGCAGTGCATAAAGACATCAGGTATTTAAGAAACAACGCAGCCCAACTAAAATGAGGCTCCAAAACTTTCTTTTAAGGGCAAATGAGAAAGACTAAAAAGATGAAACAGAAAGTGATTCTTGACAACAAGCTTCTACGGTTATAACACTAAACATATAATCAAGGGTATAATCAGAGATTCTATGTATATGCATTCCATTTAAATTCATGCATACATGAGAGTTCGTCTATAGATGTGCTGCTAAATAAATGGCACTTAAAAAATATTCCATTTCAAAAAAACACACGAACAACAATACAATTTCATGCAGGCTGTCCAAGTGTAGTGGTTATCCTGTATATAACATTCAACTAACTCATGCCACTCAGCCATTTGCCTTAAAAATAACTGACTGAAGTGCTGTTAACTGTGAAACAATACATACAGTGATGCACTCATTCAATGCAACAAAAGCAAAGTCTAGTCAAAAGCCATGCTTACAAATCTGAGATATAACTTTTCTTTTCCTGCACCAATTTTTTTTTTTTTCAGACTTTGGTGTCATTCACATGTTCACAGTTTAAAATAAAGAAGTATTCTGGAAATATAAACACAATAGAATAAAGAATGCAGATACCAAAACGAGCCTCATAAAAAAATACCATCACAAAATTAAAACTGGGTAAAGTCATTCACCTGGTATAAGTGGTTTATGACAGCAGTGAAAAGTAAAACAGTTCATTCTTGCTCTTTTTGGCTGTCAAAGTTGTGTACAATGCTGCAAAAATGCTGATTGTATTGCTATCATCATATGAGTTGTGTTTAAACACAGCTACAATTCTCTATTTAAAACATAATGTGCTTACGCATAACAATTAACTTGCAGTTACAGTTTGCCAGCAAGACAGCAGAAAGCAACCTAGTTTTTGTGATGTAAACACGTACAAATATATTACGAAGAATAAACAAAACAGCGTTTTTGTAACACGAGATCCATCATGCATCTGCGAGCATAGAGGACTTCCAAATGATGAAAAATAGCGTGTGTAGCGAAAAAAATGAGTGTGCAGAGAGAGGGAGATAGAGAACCAGGAGGATATAAGTGAATGATGAAATGTGTACTGCATATGCATATGCATAGAAGTTGCAGACCAAAAAAGGACATCATGCTCTCAACAGAGCCAGGAAATGCAGATTTGGCTTGCACATGAAAAGGAAAAAAACTTGGGAACCTTCTTAGCTACCTTCTGAAGAAGAAAATGCGATAGTATTTAGTCCAATGTTCTCAAATGTCTAGTGCCTAATGTTCTTGTGATTTTTCCCCCCAAAACTCCCGCTGGAACCAGCTCCATTGTCCTTATAGGGTACATATGAGTCATCCCCTTCTAGAATGTCTGAGTACCTTCCATTGGATTATCATATACAATTATACTAATCCGACCCACTAATCCACCTTAATCTATTTTCTGGGATGGGCCTACTTCCAATAATTCGGGGGTCCTTAGGAATATTTGGGGGTCCTCACATTTCCAACTTTGGTGGCACCCTATGATTGGTCTACTGGTGGTCACATGGTGTTGATGATGTCATGGACCTCTCAGTCGCATTCATAGATCATGGGGAGTCCTCATACCCCTACTGGCACAGTAGTGCAACGTTTAAGCGATGCACCACTGCCCCAGCAGGTCGCTAATTCAAGCACAACCACCTGTGGGGCTTGTGAGGACTAGGTTGCTCTTCCTGAGCTCCCACAAGCCTCATGCACAGTGCCGCAGTGAACAGGAGGCAACTGCACTGAATTTGGCAGTGGTGGGCAGTTTGCTCACAGTCTGGTAGGCAGGTTGCCACCTTGCACGGTGGGCAAGTTGTGACGGTGATGTCACAATGTCACATGACCTCTCTTGACCAATCAATAAATTTTGTGGGGAATTTCAAAATTCGCGGTACTCTCTGGTCAACTGGGGCCACGTGATGCTAACAACATCATCAGAGAATTGACCAATCAGGGAATTACAGTACAGCCAAAGCTTTTTTGTGAGATGACAGCATAAACGCTATCGCATTAAAAAAGGGCAAAAGAAAGATTGCTGAAAAACTTTGGCCTCTTCCCTTCCCCATCCTCCTAATCGTTAGCATGGTCCCATTTTCGAGCAAGATCTTAATAATGTTAGTTTCGCAAAAGCTGGCACTCACAGTACAAAGTGGAACATGACTGGCTGACACAAGCAGATATGGTCGCATAACCTTTGCTGTGAATCATGTAAGGCATGTGCACATCAAAACCAGGTGGACAGCACAGCTGCCTGGAAAAATGAGTATCCATTGCAACTGACAGCAAGAAGCAAATAGCAGCCTTCCTTTTTTCCTTGACTGACAAGTTCTAAAACTGTCCCTGCTACATACGCACCCTAGTAAATTTCAGCATTTATCAAGCAAATAATCTGCCTCTGTAATAGTCCAAGAGGTGAAGATGAAACAAACATGCTGTGATGGGTGAAAAAAAAAAAAGAGAAGAGAAACGCAACTGTGTATAGCTCTCTAAGAATACTTGCACTCCAGTTCTCACCTATGCATAACTGTGCTCATTTGAATAAATACAACTGGAAATTTTTTCCACTGTGCATTATTCCGCACATCACGTTATGCTTTCAGGAAAGGCAATCAATCAGTGTAGATAGCCGAAGAGTTACAATAGCTAGCCATCACAATTTGATCTGTATAAGTCACTTAAAAAAATCAAAATTGTAGAACTGTGCTGTATGCACATGTGTTCATATAATATGCTAATCTTCAGTTCTTATCTCAAGCGTTAACGCCATCTCTTCACCACTGATATTGATTCAGAATTGGGCAATACCTCTAATGTGTTTTCTGCATCATGCCTACAGTGTGCTCAACACTGTGCATCATTGCTGCATCAGGCTGGGCACCAGGCACATGAGACGCCTGTGTCACGTGTTTCTCACAAAGGACATTGTTTTCCCGCAACCTTCCATATGACTGTCTCACCAGACATCTAGACCAGTCACCTACGAAGCAGGATTCAAGCACGCTTGAAGCTTTTGCAGCACGATGTACAATAAAGGCAGCAACACAAGTAGCTACGACACACACATGTACTCCTACATGTACACATACACACCTGAGCTTGGCCAGCGTCCAGTGGTGAGTGGCGCCATTCTTGGTGTCCTGCACTTCAACAGCCACCAGGGTGCGAGGAAAAGGCCGATCCTGGTCGAAATACTCTTCCGGATCGTCACGAGGTATCAGGTCAGGTGGAAGCGGCGAGTACAATGTGTCTGTCACAAGGACAAACTGGAACTGCACCTGCACACATCAAGGCCGCACAGAAAGAAGGGAGGAAATTTTGCACTGCTCAAGGAGAACAGCGTATTAACACATTTCTGGTATGACTTAAAGTATCCAAAAAACATGAAGTCATGAACTGTTACTAGGAAAAAAGAAAAAGATCTGGAGAAGGTCTGGGCACAAAGCCAGCCTTTGTCCCGATGCTAGTCTTCTCGGTATTTAATGTTAATTTCCCGGTACACAGAACTTCAAACTTAGAAGTCACAATGCTTACCCCTACTAGACAACAGATAAAAGCACCGCTGAAAACTAAGTCACAGAGAGTGCATTAAATGCATGCTGCTAACTCCACCCATCTTGGACGCTTCTTCTTAAAGCAGAGCTTTTGAGGAAGCTTCCTGAGTGTAAATACAGCCACCCAAGTCTCCACGATCAGATAGCGGTAAACAAACCTGTCGTTTACAGGTCCCTCGAAATGTTTGATCATCCAATATGCTATAACAAAGATCTCAGGTCAAAACTAGCACAAGCTGAACTGAATGTTAGGTACATTATCACCTGCAAAAATGTGATCATAAAAAGTAATTTCAGTTGCACCACTCAGTAGCTGAACTTGACTTGCCAGTAGATGTGAGGCTCCTTGCATCTCAGTGCTAACTGTTACGCTGCCTTTGTCATGGGAAAATGATTTTAAAACTATGGTTTAAAATATCTGCTTCATTATCGAAGGTAAAGTGCAGTGCTCGGCCATGCATATTCCATACTGCACATGAAAAAAAATTAACCACTTCCTCTCAAGGCAACATTATACGCACAAAGTTTCAGTGCAGCCATAAAACAGCTAGCCTTGAATGCTATGACAGCCGATGGTGTACCTTCTTCTTGAGTTCCACACTGATGGCGTTGGCCTCCTTGAGGAAAATGGCATTGCCCCAGAGGTCGTCTCTGAGAGAAGTGAACTGGTGGTATTTCCATTTTTGGAAGGCCCACGCTGCCACCTGGTACTCGTGATCAGTCCACGGCTGGTCAACTGCATCGGTAGGCCAAAGAACAAGTGCAAGTCATAACTGAAAGAGTGTTGTTTTCATCTCTGCTTGCCCTACAGCATGGCACTGCAATATGTCGCATGACACTCATTACTCAACCTAAGAGATTCATACAGATCGCACGATGCTGTACGACTTGCACGACTCCGTAATATAATAAAGACTGCACTGGCGATCAGCCACAGCACTACATATGGCAAAGCATAAAATACATAGGGCCCCTCATTCCGGTTTTACCTGATTCCTGCACACTGAGTAAGTCTTATAATTAATGGGTTAAACTCAATTACTAGTCAGAAAATACCTTTCAAATATGTGCTGTCCTACTGCAAAAAAACCTTTTATATAGCTTAAGTTTTTACGGCCACTTGTTGATTTGAAGCATTTTATGTCTCAAATCAGACTGAGTGTCACAGTCCATTTTCTTTTTCATTAATAAAATAGCCCACTCAGAAAGTGACATCCAGTTACTACCTCCCAAATTTGAAAAATGTACAACTAGAAAAAGAAGCACCCTAAATAAACGATGCTGCCAACTATAGGCTTCATAACCTGTACAACCAATGCAGTGGAACACCTGACTGTGTTACACTGCGTGGGCTGTTAGGCATCAGAGTTTTGCATCAGAGGTGTCCTACTTGATCTGGACAGCACCACAATATAAAAACATTATTCACATACCTCAAAGCATTTTCCCACCGGGGTAATGCAAGTCTGAATTCTTTAAATGCCTTAGGAGACATCATTTCAAATATTTAAAGCCCCAAAGGTGCCTATGGCTCAGCATTATTATAAAAGACAAAACAAGAACAAAAAGAGAGAACTTACACACAGCATCATCCTCAACAGTGTTTGCTTCATCCGCAGTGCAGACGCTATACATGCTGGAGATCATGGACTGTTCTTCCACTTGTCGCTGCAGGCTCTCAATGCGTGCCTCATATGTCTGCAACAGGTATACGTAACTAAGAAAAACTCCACCGTTTGCAATCCGAGTCTACTAACATCTTTTAGAAAGGCCACCTTACTTCCAACCAAAAATACAAACATCCACTCCAGTACTGAACACAAATGTCCAAGCACTGACCTTTCTTTCTTGTTCGAACTGTTGGTCAGCCTCTTCCTTTTCTTTCTTGTACTGCTCCTCCAGAGCTACAAGCCTGAAGATAAGAAGAGGACAAAAATCTTCAGCATAAAAGAGAAATACAGCACATGTGCACGACAGTCATGAGCAAGGTCAGTGTACTACGCACTTTTTCTCCATTTCTTGTTTCAAGTCGATGCCTTGTTTTTCCAGTAACTCATGCTGTGCAAAAGACCAGTCCACAGGCTCTCCACCTGCAAAGTAATAAGGCACTCATAATAAGACGCAAAGCAGACACAAAGAGTGCAACCTGTCTTTTATAATCATTACTAATGCAACGCAATGTACATGAAATAAACGAAGTAGCCAGCATCACAACAATGTTCAAGCTGTTAATGATATGCTGCCTCAAGTTTTCAGTAATGACTGCTTGACTTTTTGAAGTGGTGTAAACTATGCTGACCTAGAACAGTGCTCAAATTCTTGTTCTGTAAAGGCTCACATAGGAGAATAGGAATGCCAGTTCTACATAGCACTTAAAAACTGCCAGCATACAGCTCCAAAACCTCAGTAGATAAACTGAAGATCCAAAAAGTGGTGCAGTACATTCGGTCGGCTGCAAACAACACAGCGTCATGCAAAAAATGCCAAGAACTGGAAAAATCAGTTTTTACCATTTGAATAAACCGAGTCATCCATCTTCATGCCCAATGATAACATCTCAAGGCGGTCACTCTGATCTGACTGAGACTCTGCAAAAATGGCGTGAAGACCTATAAGCCCGGCTGCACCCCTACTATGTAAGCATCTATCAAACAATGCTGCAAAAACAAACAACTTTATAATAGAAAAAACACATTTCTGTGGCAATTCTAGTGCATCAAAAGCTATAACCTCAATTCAAACGGTTTTCTTTTCTATCTAATCCTAGCCTTTTTGAATACAATACACAAGTTGAACATATTTTCACCTCATTAACGATTTCCGATTTACAGTAAAAAAGTAAAAAAACAGCAAAGAAAGAAGAAAGTAACTTTAGCTGGTTCCTCAACTTACTTTCAGGCATCTCGACAGGTGATTTCCGCTCCCTGCTCTCTCGTGCTGCAGAATAACAAGAGAAGCACAAAAACACATCATCACCAAAAGGAAATAACAGAAACAGCAATACAGCAAGACATAATTTGCTAAGCGTGGTACCTTGCTCAGGATGCTGGAATCTGAAGACATGAGACTTCCCCAATATCACTCGAGAGCCTGTTTTCAGTTGAATCGAGTCGACAATCTCTCGCCCGTTGACATATACAAGGGCCCCCTGGCATGGGTACAGAGTGACTGCGCCTGCAGAATTGCATGTAATAAAAAGACATCACTTATTTTGTTTGTCAAAGAATGTCCTTGACCAAGTAGACAAGTCACACATTCGGTGTAAATGCTATGTGAATGTTGAAAAATTTAGGTATGCATAACAGGTTTTCATGAAAGACGCGACCAGAAGCGCAGTAACAAAATGAAGGAAAACACTACTATATTCATTACTCGTTTATATATTGCTTGCTTGTTAATCTTACCCATCCTACAATTCTGTCAGGAAAAAAAAAACAATAGGAGTATTTTAGAAAACAAATGAAATCACTTAAAACGATAAGTAATGGGTTGGTTTATTATGGTTTCCAGTGACTTCCTGAACAGTTCCAAGCATCTGTTTGACTCAGAATGAGCTACCAAAAAGTAATGACAAAGAGAGAAGGCAAAAATATGACACACAGCTCAACTGCAGTCAAGCACACCTTTGACAAGGCAATTAAAGGAACACCACTGTACCTTCGTGATTTTCAAACCAGCAATGCTCATTCAGAATCTGTGAGCCACTCAGTTTGATGTCCTGGGCAACATTTGCATCCGGTCTTCCCACTCTGATAAAAACAGCAAAGTGACCACAGTAACCATATGTGACATACAGCAATATATCCCACATTAAAATCTCCTACTATTAGAGAAGCACACATTCGTGAAGCACTGCAATCAAATGAATTGAAAAGCTACAATATCAGAGCTATAGTAGTTATAAACTATGTGCATTTATCTGTGATATTATGTGAACTGCTTGAGATTATACACATATTCAGACATCACTTGCAGTAAGTGAATTGACAAAAACTTTTACAGAACACTTTGCAAATATAACACTTCGCTCACCTTGTTACGCCATCCTTAATGTAATACAGGAGGCATTCAGACATCAGTGGATCCTCATTAAGGTTCACTAAGTGAGGAGTCTGTGAAAAAATAACATGGGGTATAGTAGTTGCATTATCAATCTTAATAATAGATAACAAAAGCTTGGCAGGCTTATGGTGTGAACAGTGACAGAATGAGTGATGGCACAAGTGTAAAGGAAACTGAAGTTTGCATTTCTCATGTTTACAGATAAATAAAATATGCCTATATACAAACAAAACCAAACGCATCATATTAGATACTTTAAACGCTGCACCTCACAAATTGCTGATTAATAAACATGAATTCTTATCTCGTCCAAGTAATATTGTTACACTCTGCATGCAATCAGTCACATAACCCAAGATAAAATGTCAGTAGCAGGCAAATCTTACCTTCTTAGGCGAAAACACGCCTACAGTGTCACCATCTTCCCGCAGGGCTACACCCATCTCAGCTAGAACCGCCTCCCTATCATACAGAAAAAAAAGGGAAAAAAATACTCCACATTTAATAAAAAAACCTTCTGCAGGATGAGCTTGACTTCACATGCGTCGTGCGCTGTGAATGACATGAGGAGGCTATTTGACAAAGATGAAAGACAAAATTTATCATTATGTTAGAACACCCCTGAAACAGAGTTTTTGTTGGATGCTTTAACATATGCACTCTACTCACGGCATCCATGCAGGCGGGCCCACAAGTACACTTTCAAAGTGGCTCTGTGGCAGAAAGGAGCTGCATAATCGTTTTTTCTTTTTTCGAACTGGAAACCCGCAATCCTGATTCACCCCTTTCACAATGCTTATAAACCAGACAGTGATGCGGATGGGCAAAGTAAGGGCTGACCTTTGCAGCCGGATGGCCTCCGTCTTTTTCAGCTTTTCCTCCCAGGTCTCATTGAGCTCAGCAATGAGCTTCTCGGACTCTTGGAGCTGCTCTATTGCATTCTCCGAGGCCGCAGAGACAGACAGGTGCGGTTTCCGCTTGCCAGTCTCCACATTCATGTTGTCATCAGCTGCCAAGCCAGAGCAGACAAAACATGGTTAAGCGCGCAAATACTAACCTTCTGCATTGCCTCTGCTATATTCTTACAAAGCAAAGCACAAATTAAGCATTTGCTTACAAAGCAAATGGTAGAAACAATGCATAGTTGCATTAATATAACCAAATTCACACCAGACTACTGCATACACCATAACTGGCATAATCTATCTAAAACCAGCACTGATGAATAGTATGTAGTCACTGCCCTGAGTGGCATGACATCATAGTATTGGAACTGTGCAATGACACATAAAATAACATTTAGGCTAAACCATTAAAGGTAATCAGTTAAAACTGCAAAAAAACCTCAAATAAGTAAAAATCAATGTATAAGTAAGTTCACCATCAACGTCGATTCCTTCAGCCAGGAGCAGGTTTTTGAGACGAGCAATCTCATCCTTGAGCTCCCTGATAAGTCGAGCGTTGGCATCCTCATTGATGACGGCCTTGCATACAATCTGCTTCGCTCTGTCAGCATACCTGTGCATTAGCGGAATAAAGAAGGTCGTTAGGCAAAAAGCTAGTTCGTTCCTAGCAGAGTACGACTTAAAAGACAACTCAGACATTCACGCAAGGCCGAATCCAAAACAGAAATTATCATGTTTATTTGCATGCAAGAGCAACAATCACATAAGGCTGCACCTTGTAGCTTCCTTAGAATTAAATGTTAGCTACAAGAACACGAGTCACCAGCAGCTGAGGGGTTAAAAAAAAAAAAGCACCCATCAGAAGAAATCAAGAGTATATAGTATAACAACAGTTATTCTATAAACAGATTTTATCCTATAAAACAAACTAGCTAAGATGCTAATGCGGTAGCCTGATAACTTCAAGGTGATGTCAAAGAAGCAGTACCAATTAGGCCCCAGTCATATTAGCCAAGGCAAAAAGCCGCTAGTCAACAAGACCAACACATGACGAACTTCTCGGGGCTGCAATTAAGGGTGCGGCATTGCTTTATACTCACCTCAGTGTGCTCAATGTCTCCTCATAGTTTATATCAGCTGGGCTGATAGCAGCAATCATGGCTGTTTTGGAGTTGCCGCCTGGAACATGGAAATTCCCACATGCTCAAGCCACCTTCAATTGTTCAAATGAAGGGCATTCTGTAGAGTACACTCCCTTGGTTACATACCTAAATTCTCTCTTAGGAGCCAGGTCAAAACAGAATCCCGGTAGGGGATGAAGTCACCTTTCCGTTTCTTCTTGGTCGCCTATGAAATGAAAGGAGGGCATTTAGTGAGGCAGTGACGGGTGACTACTTCCGAGGCATAAAAATTTCAGTGTCTGGCCAAGAGCATGAAAAATGCACTTCTTTTTCTTTTCTTTAGATCTCACATCTTCAGCAAATATTGTACATGCGGGAACAAAAATTTGCAAAATAAAGCAGAAAGTGGAAGACATATAACAATGACATGGATTTACTTACCGCCTAGTTCACACGAGATGCATGAGAAAAAGAAAAATGTGCAAATATTAAAGCTTGCTTGGAATATACAAAGGTGTTCTGGGCAAGTCAGACAAACTCAGGAAAGAAAGTGTTGAGGATACAGCATCCACTAGTCACAGTGTAAGGGAAGTTTAAAGCCTTCCTATACAAGATGATGTTGTACATATAAAAGAAGGGCTCATCTATGCAAATACTAAAGCTGTAGCAGGATTCAGTGCAGTGCCTTTATGGTAAGCTACATTATAACTACACAGAACAGCTAATATTAACAAATCAAAAACCATATTTCTTCACCCAGGCTTGTAGACACTCTACATAACTGAGGCGACATTACCACTTTTGGCTATTCCAAACATTCTGACATCCTTACGATTCTTGAATTAAAAGTACACGAAAGGTTTGTACATAAATGCTTGAATACCTTTTTGCCTATAAAAGTCACATACAACAGGCTAGAGAAATTGAAGACAGGCAAAGGAAGGTCTGAACTGATGACATGGGGAAGTCTCTCAGCAGATCTTTCAACATCAAAGGTCATTTCAATAGACTCATGGTTATGCAGTTTCTAATATGACAGCTCTATCAACAAGAGCATAAACATATAGAACATAGGGTACAGCCGCAAGTCAAACGGGTATGCGAGTGACATGCAGTGAAGCAAGAAGAAATGATAAAAAAGTGGGTCAGAAGTCCACTGCAATTTTACTTGGTTTTCATTGTACCTTTATATTATGCATTCTTCAAATAAAGTGTTACTACTCAAGCAAGAACTTGCTCGCTCATCATTTACCATATCTAAGCAACCCTGTAGCTTTGACCAGAGAAATTTTGGGGAAAAAAAAAGAAAAAGTGCCGATAGCCTAAAGTGCGTAGAATCAAAGGTAAAACACCAAGCCATGAGGTTTTTCTCAAATTTGCACCATCATAAAAATTATCCGTGAAAGCATGCATGCAAGCTTTGATGTGAACAATAAGATTAAAAACTATACAAAGCATTTACGAGAAAAGAAGGAAGTTCACTAGCCCTGCTAAACGATCCAAATTACCGCGGTGTGACTAAACAATCAAAAGCTACAAACTATGCACATATCACTTGCGGATATTCAAACACCAAGAACAAAATATTCAACTAGTTTCTAGTGACACAGCCACAAAAGACAGTGGAAAAGAATGGAGAGCCTAGCATACCACTTCAGCGAGTGCCGAGATAACCTTGCCCAGAGTGGTAAGTGATTTGTTGATGTTGGCTCCTTCTTTCAGACGAGTGCCCTGGGCTCCCGTGGAATCAGCACGCTCGCTGCCTGCTAGATCTACCAAGCTGATCTTGCTCACCTGTGGAAAAGCAGGATAAGAAAGGCTGCATTACTATCTGGATTAACCGGATCTGTTGTTTAAGTACCAACTGTTACGCTGCTTTCTGGAGACACATATAAGCATTTCTCGCTGCTGAACTATACTGACCAGGTTTCTTCCATATTTGACATGAGGCTGACATTTGGCAGTGCACAGAAGGTTTGAGTGACAAGACGTCTCACCACTATTTTATCTTTCAAGGTTCTACTTCTTCTGTTACCACTGCCAAAGACAGCAGCATACTTTAATTTATTGTGAAATTTGGGCATAAGCAATCCAGCCAGGAGAAGCATTTATTCCCACCTCTAAATGTATAATGCAGGGCAACAGGGAATTGAACTCGTCATGGATGCCATTCTCTAGATCAGCAGGTTCAACAATGCTGTCATCGCACCCCTAGCCTAGGTTTCTTGTGGTCAGTGATAACAATGTACTAGAGTAAACAAAGCACTAATTGGTGCCAAGACCCAGTCATCAATACTGAACTAGTTCACAGTCGAGCATTTTCACAATCAGATCCCAGCACTGATCAGCTCAGAATGCATCCTTTTCTTTTTGGCTAATAAATCTGAGAAATTCAACACAAAAGCAAAGAATTCATTGCCCAAGGCTAAGTCATGAAATAGGAAACATGTCAAGAATGCATCTTGTTCTCACAGCACAAAAAAAAAAGACAAAGCAAAGAAGACAAAAGGAATCTGTGTACCACCTAAAATCACTGTTCGCTAGGTCCAGAAGATATTTTCTTCAGCTCAGAGAAGGTTTCACACAAGAGACTGTAGAAACCATTAAGTGCTATGCTTCAGCATAATAAACTTGAAATGTTGATGTTACGCTTGGTGCTAGACTTCCCCACTTACACGTTCTGTGGCAAGTCCCGTGTCCTTGTCAGTTTTCCTTTGAGTGAAGATGATGGTGAAAACCGCATGCGAGCGGCTGCTTGTCTCATTCATGTTCGTGGCTGCAACAGTCCTGCATTTGATTTTAAAACCGTACATCTCATCAGTAAAGTGCTGTTAATCACATCATACACAGGCAAAAGTGCAGAAAAAAATATGTGTTTTGATCTTGCTCCTTGTTGATCACGAAGAAAACTTCCAATTAGTGTTACCCACAGTAATTTTCTCTGCTAGAGGGCTAAACTAGAGGGCTAAAGTCTACTACATGATGAAATGAACACTGATGAAGCAAAGAAGAAAAACAGCATAAATTCTAGACAAAACAAAAAGAAAATAAATTCAGACATGAAAACCCTGTATGAGTGTTGCCACTGAAGTAGGATATACAATCTCATATTTTCACGTAAGCAGTTGCTCACCCTAATGCATCGAAAACTGTGTGAGTACCTGGCCTTGTTGCCTTCATCCATGAGAGAATGAATGTCCTGGTAGGTGGTGACAGCCAACTTGGACAGGTCTTCCACGTAGGGGCCGAGCAGTGGGTGTTCGCGCACTCGCAGATTGTTTTTAGTTTTTGGGTTCAATAGGTCACGCACCCGCTCACAGTATATTTCCATATAGCTCACCTGTGGGTCACAAAGAGGGTATGACAAAAAATGTGTAGACTGCACGGTGACCTTTCGCAATTTTTCAAAGCTGCACCTAACCAAATTTAGCACTGCCACACAGCTCTAAGCTTTTACTGGATAAACCATCTGCTCATTGGAGAGCAACAAATGCACTCAATGAACACTACTTTTTCATGCATAAAAACAATGATTATGTTAGGTTTGTTTTCAGCACCCAGGATGAAAATTACACAGAAGATATTAAAACAACTCAAGGCATAAAAATCCTGTACTTGTTTTGCTGAGCACAAGAGCTACAATCCCTTTTGAACTGAGCCTAAATTATCATAGTGCATTATATTCACAAGTAACAAGAAGTACCACGAATCTTGAAATTAATCCGTACCCATACGATGCAAGAAACAGCTGTGGCACTAGCATCATAAATATGTGCACCAGAGTGTAGTCTGACCCTGTCCTTTAAGTTAAGCAAAAGACATATGCAACTCATACTTGCTTAAGTAGCATGACTTAGATACTTAGAAGTTGTAATTCTTGATTATTTGAAATTATGAAGACTACAGGCCTCATCTCAGTTCACGCGACATAATCAGTGCCTGCCAGTATAGGCTAATATGTTGCAACAAAACATTCAGAAAAAAAAAGCCGTTTACATTAAAAGAACCAGCCAGGTTTGAAGGAATTTAAATTTTTTTGGCATAATGGAAAGCTTGGGGTCCAAATAGTCTCATCACAAATAATATAGAAGATTTTTTAAATGAGAAGACATATTTGCTTTTTAGTGCGTTGATGACAGAAACAGTGATCAGTGAGCATGATGACATTATGGCAACTGTGTAGTGCCCAGCATAAAAAAACAGAAAATGTAGCCCAATCCTCAGAAAGGGTTCTTTCATTCAATGATGCAAATTGTGATGCCTTCAGAATGATTGCATTACTGCTATGCCAATTTATTATAGCTTGAACTCTTTTTCAAGCATGCATGCACACATAAACAATGATGCACATTTTGGCCTTCAGAATGATTGCATTAGTTCTATGCAAATTTATTATTGCTTGAACTCTTTGTCAAGCATGCATGCACAAATAAACAATGATGCACACTTTTATACTAGGTTGTCAACTGCTGCTTTCTCATCCAGCTTGAAAATGCGAAGGCAGACACATTTCTTAATAAATTTTTTTACATCACAAAACCCACAGTAGAGGGCTAAGTACTACGAAAATATAATAAGCCCTATTTAAAGAAACACAAGATGCCTTTACAAAAGCACTGTTGCACACACTGATATCTGATTTTATGGTAGGGTACACATTCAAGCTCAATTTAACCAGAGTGCTACTTTATATAGTTCTACATAATTTTCTATGCTGAAAAAGAATTTCTTGTTTAACCAGCGATGTCACACTTTCGTCTATGAACCTAAGGCAACATCATTTAATTTTTATCATAGTCTCATATCGTGTTGTCAGTTGTCACTCAACTACAAACAACGTCATAACCGTACAAGCCAGTACGAATACCTGTACAACCTATACAGTCAGTGTCATAACTCAAAACCAATACTTTTTGGTATATTAAAGCATTTCATCTTTTAACGTTTTAAGCATTTTTAACAACCTCAAGGTTAAATTTTTTGTTGGAGTAAGAACGTCTTGGTGAAAAAAAGAATGAAACTTCACATACAGCATGAAATAAAATGACTAAATAAATATGTGTGCTTGCTGAATAA
Organism: Amblyomma americanum; assembly: GCF_052857255.1. NCBI lineage: Eukaryota > Metazoa > Arthropoda > Arachnida > Ixodida > Ixodidae > Amblyomma > Amblyomma americanum. The sequence goes on along the minus strand of NC_135498.1, from coordinate 30,247,504 downwards.
CTTGGAAGCCCTTATTCTAAGCAGACAGATTTCTATCAACTGAATTCCACAGTTTCAAAGAAATCAAACCAACGACTCAGAAGACTTTTAAAAAGAACAGAGATCAACAAAATAAGTCGAAGGAACACAAAGGAGATGACCTCCTTTTAAGAAGCTGCGCAACAGACCAGATGCCAGGCTGCAAATGACACTTCCGCAATGGGCACTCAGCCAAGATGCTACTTGGGCAACTTTCCAGAACGATAGCTGAGACGCTAGCAGGCAAACTGTCGATTTGCCTACCACACCAATTGCCTAAGCCTTTGTATTCTAGATATTGTCCTGATTTCAACAATTTGACCTTCTATTTTGTCCTTTCTCTTTGATTTTGCCAAGGTGAAATTAGACACAGAACACTCCCATGATATTAATGGTCTTTTCCTGTGAAAAGTAATGCTCTATTTATCTCTAATTATGAAAATAGGAAAAAGTTGTACTGCTCTGGATGTTTTTCAGCATTTCCTTTTTTTACACCAGTACTAAAATAAAATGGCTTATAACCGTTGCTTCCTCTAAACAACAACATTAAAAGAATAGCATGGTGTGTAGCTTCCCTAAAAACACTGCCCATCAAGATTTAGCACAGATACAACCAATAAAATGCCTCTATGCACGTTCGAGTGATTAGAAGATATTATATATCAACTTTTATATCACTTATGGCCCACCTGTTAGTGTAACCAAAACTGAATATACAAATCTCTCTGACAATTCCGTGCTTCCATTTCAGTACTGATTGACATACAGAGCACTTATCATGATTGTAAGCCCACAGCATTTTTTCTTTCCTTTTCTAGAGGGCGTAACTCTCGACCAGATAATTGACACAAAACTTGTCCAGCCGACTTGACTCATTTCACATACCACATCACACTAAAATCCACAGCTGCCTTTGTAAACACAAGCTAGCTAAAGCTATCTGATTGCCCAACACCTCTTTTGCATAGCACATCATCACAACCTGCGAGTCGCACATCACCCTAAACTACATCAGAATATAAACCCTCAAAATGTGCCTCTCGCAAGCAACAATATGCATTTCAACTGAAATCACTGAAGACATCAACCAGACTAAGTTAATTCGCCATCAAAAGAATTCAGCAGTGAAACTGATCAGCAGAATATATTTTTTCTTTTATTACTGCTTGTGTAGTTTACAAAAGGCATACACGTTAAACATTACCAATTAGTATTTCAGCTCATGACAAATAAAAGCACCATTATCCGTGCAATTTTGCTTTATTACTAGGCAAGAGCATTATTCATTAATTCTTTTCTTAAAATACCGTGAGAAAAGATCACTCCAACACCACTGCAGCTCAAGAGTGGAAGAGTCGCTAATTTGTAAAGAGCTCGAAAGGCATGGCACCTGCACCCATTATAGCAACCATATTTGAACCCATGCTCTTACCTCAACGGAGTAGAGCATGTCCTCAGAGACGTCCTCCTTGATTTTGCGAAAGAGATCTTTGCAGATGTGGGGGATGATGCCTTCCTGCCCTTCTTCCTGGCGCCCCATCATGGTGTAGCTCTTCCCCGCACCCGTCTGCCCGTAGGCAAAGATGCATACGTTGTACCTGCCCGTGCAAAATATGTATGTTGAAGTTCTGTTGTTTGATTTCAGGGGCGTAGAGATGAGACACCTTGACATGCAATTCCCATTTAAAGTTTCATGCCCTCATATGCTGATGTCATTTCGGATTTAGAAACGCAGTCGAATAAGAAAATAGAACTGCACGGAGACACGCCTATGTCAGGAAGAGATGACATACAAAACGGCACAAGAATAACAGCAGAAAAACCATCCACGCTCCGTGTCTTAGCAATATACTCAAAGGCTGTTTATAAAACCATAACACATTAGCGCTTTAATGCTTTGTGAAAATATGAAAGCACGAAAGTACGCACAAAATTAAAATGCTGATTAAATTAAAATTAGTCTCACAAACAAAGAAATGTATGAATAGAACAGTGAGCAAGTGTTACAACAGCCTTGTTAAAAGCTGGCTGTGCCCACTCAGTGTTTTGTAAAATAATGCCAAATGCAAAGTTTTGTGATGCCAAATTTCACAGAATGCTCACCATATGTGCCCCTAAAGCTAACAGGACATATTCTTACCCTTCGAAGGCATGCAGGAGCATTTCTTCTCCAATGTCATCATAGACCTGGTCCTGGGAAGCGAAGTGAATGTCCGTGGGCTGAAAAATGAAAGCAAGAAAAAAAACCCACATCAGAAAGGAAAAAAAGAAAGATTTAATTTCTTGCACAAACCATGCAACTGCCAAGCATACATGCTGTGCTGTGCTGTGAGGTATACTGTCACGCAGGTGCATCATTTCATCTTTTTTCAGAATCTTCAGCAATATATTTTATAAAGAATAAATGATGTCTGAATTAGCGCTATGCACTGCAAGTGCAAGAAGAAGTAGAAGAGGTAATTGACAGTGCAAAATAATGCTTACACAGTCACACTGAATTTCCCATGTGGCTGTGTGGTTTTACCAAAATATTTATCTGGCTATGAGAAGCTTAAGCAAGCACAGGCAGAATGAAGCTGCATGGGCTTACGTTGCATTTGTAAGCTTGGTGCAAGCTTTAATATTTTTATATTTTAGTTTACATAACATAGGCTCAAGTAAATGAAATTCTGCACACTTTTGGTTGCATTTGCCAGTATATATGGTTCAGCAGAATAGGGCGCATTGTGCAGAGAAAAGCAGCTAGCATACTCACATCGTGGGACCAATACGAATAGTCATAGTTGAAGCTTTTTGCGGCCTCTTTGCAATTAGGTGGTGCCTTGGGGTTTGTGATTACTGCAAGACATAAGCACACATAATTACACATAATGACAGATAAGTTAAAACCATCTTTTCACATGCAGCAGCTTCCATATGGCAGCACACCAATAAACGATGCTAGCTCACTGACCACTGCGATGTAAATAACTATAATTAAGTCAACACAAATGGAGTGTTACGAGCACTAAACCAATCAAGTTGTCAAAGCATTCTCTGGAAGATGGTACTGTAACAACAGAATTACAGCTGCTTCAGTTTAGATATTAATAATGTACTATAATTTTATGCCAATACCTAAAGCAGCATAAAAAACCCTGTACAACAGTGTACATTGTTGAGCAGGTCAGTCATTCATCGTTAAGCCTGTCTTTGTGTTCTTCGCAGGCCCTTGCTAAGATAACACTGTTGCACAGGACCTAAAACAGTAAGCTAATTGTGGTCTTTAAAACTAGAAAAAATTAGCCTGGCACTGGTTTTGACTGAATATGGCCTGATATTTTTGTACTGATCACCTGGACCAGGCAGTGTGAGGCAAGTGTAAGGGGACCCCAAACTATAGACTGACTACCCCCCAAACCACTCTCAATGATCATACGACTGCTTAGCACTAACAGCAGCGTACCTGTTGTGTTCCCAGTCATGGATATGACGCATTTGCAGTCTCTGCTCGTCTCGCGGTTGTTGAAGGGCCGCACCCTCACTGCTACCTTCACAGACGACATGGCCACCTCCTCTCAAGGGCAGCAAGACTGAGGAGGTGGAGAACCGGGACCTAGGAGCTCTGCCTGCGAACACAAAGTGAGGAACAAAGACAATGTTACACTACTAAATAGCTTAATGAAAAATTTTCCACAAATAAAGTGTATATAGTGCAGTATGCACAAGTCAGTCCAATATGAAAGGGAACATGTTGTGAGCAACCAACCAATGGCTACACTCTTTAAGTATGAGTGAGAAGCACATTTTCTTCTGAATAGTTTTCTTCTGGATGAATAATGCCTGCGAGACATTTTCAATTTCACTGCAAAAATAAAAGTCAAATTCATTCTTGTGTGCCAACTGACTGTTCCTTATGCCGCAGCGACCTGTACAGCAGTAAAAGACAGACCTGTGGCTTTAGTCACTGCTCAGACATGTAATTGTTGTGTGAAGAAAAAAGCCTTGCTTTGAAGGTGCAATCTGCTTCTCAAGCACAAATTGGTTTCAAGACAAAGAACTATCTCGTATGATGCATTAGCATCACAGCAAGTGGCTGGTTAATATTTAGGGGCTGGACTTTAGTTTTCACCTCTGAAAGTTAGAGTGACTCTATTCGGTGTTCTTTTCAGAAATTAGGTGAATATAATTTTGTATGTACAAATTTTCCTGTTTTTTTTTTTTCCAGTGAAACATATGATGCCCCTGTGCAGTCAAGAGTGATGCAGAGTTTATCTTGTTTTTTTTTTAAACCAGCAGCTCATGTAGCAATATTTGCCACATAAATGATTAAGAGCTGTCTCTGCAGAAGGAAGTTGTACAGTTGTAACAAAAAGTAAAAATGCTGAAGTTAAATAAAATGGCCGTAAAGCAAAACTGTGCGTAGAAGTTTAGTTCTTAAAACTTAGCTATCGTATTCTGGTCGCACCCTGCACTAAATGAGAGGACCATGCACCATATGGTCCACATGCTCAGGCAGTGACAACTGCTGTTTAACTATCGAAGAAGCCAGAACCTGACATTTATATGTCAGGTTCTGGCTCTGTGCCGCTTATACATGGTTTTGCGTTGACAGTTGCTTGTTACAGTTCCAAAAGTTGCCAGTGTCCTTACATGCAACAGAAAAATCACTTAACCTAGCAATGGCCCTTAGCCAGGGATAAGTTTCTGCAGCTGGCGCTATGCTAGCCGACAGCGCTTAGCTAGGCGGTGGAGCCTTCCGATTTGTAATGGCGTGTCTGAGTTCATGGAAGAATACCTCATATTTCATAATGATGTTACTGATTTCCGAAGATATCTTTGTCCCACTGCATTCCTGGTTCCAGCACTTTTTAATTTTCTGCTTTGACTCATTTTAACTGATACTGCCAATAACGGTGATAGCCAGTTAGTTGTGGCATGCATGCCAAAAATACTGAACTTTTTCAGTTAAAATTAAAAAAATGAATTCGGCACACTTATACCGGCGTTTTCCAGTTTAAACCGAAATGTCCAAACCATATTTATAATAAGTTGGCACATCTTTTTACACCACCATTGTCTAGCCTAATAAAGCAGCTCTACATATCTACTTGAGCTAGACAAAGGATATTTATATGAATAAGGTTTATTCACTCACTCATTGCAAATATTTCGCCAGAAAAATTAGCCAGCAGATGTCAACAAATGAGGTTTGCAATCATTTTTGGAGTGGAGTATAAAATCACTGACTATATAGGAATCCCTGTCCTACTGTTCAACACTACACACCTGAGACGTTCACCTTTTCAAGCAGTTGTGAGCCACTAAAGAAAGATTTTAGCAACATATTATTCATTAAGAAAAACCATTCCACATACCCCATATAAATCACCCACTGCATATCTAGAACATTATAAGCAAAACTGCATGAGGAACATTTAGGCCTTGCAGCCTTGTGAATTTTCAGAAAAAAATAGTCTCAACACAATGTGCCACGAAATAAATGATTTTAATATTGGCCACAATGAGTGAAGGGCTTCATTTTCTTGTGCAACGAACTCCGTGACAGGTGTGGTTCATTCAGCAAGTCACCAGGTATGACCAATATATTGTTGCAAACAAAATTACTTAAAGTGTTGCCTTTTTTTATTCTGTCAAAGTTAAATGCCGCTTCTATATTACTTTTTGCCACTCTCTAAATTGTCTTGACAAGCTAATAAATATAAGGTAACTAGGGAAACCACCAAAGTAAAACAGGAAAAAGTAGAATAACAGTAAAATGACATTTTGTACTTGTCAAAAATCCTTCACCTGAAAGTTTCATAAGAACAAAGCATTGAGTAATTGTCTAAACCAGCATACTTTCTTAAGTAAGTCCTCTGCCAAGACCAACAAATGATGAGCCAAATTAAAGCAGTGGTTCTAATATTCCATCTACACTGAGAGCTAAGCATGAATTTTGAACAGCGCATACTGCTGTCGTCATTCAATACCATCGCAACAGCACCACCCATTTCATATCCACTGGAAATAAGAAGCCAGAAAGAGTAGCACCTTGGAGGTTGCTCAATGCCCTCATTCTGTTATTAATCCACATGTTACTGTTGGCTGCAGTGAACATGTATTATTGTCAAAAGTTTCATGGCATGGCTAGCATACACATATGGCACAATCATATAGCTGATAGCATTCGATATAAAACACGTGCAATATAATAAATTTTTCTCTGCTCACTGTTGCTATTGCAACTCGAAGACGCATAATTGCTGATCTATGCTCTCGCCCAAGCGCCAACTTTTAAGTTCTTAATGTCAACGACTATACTTATTTTTTTAGAGCTTAAAAAGTCTCATGCTAGTCAAAACATCAACTTGAATAGAACCACTGTGCTGCATAGCAGCTATCTCCCACAAAGAAGTCTCTCTAGGCATTATCTGCACATATGTTGTTCGAAAGGATTTATGCAGTGGCATGGAGGTCCATGCAGAAAGAAATTCTATTTGGTGATTTTAATGTTAAGCAAATATTTACAACAGCGGCGAACTCAGAAAAACTGCAGCGAGTACGCTGGTCTGGGCAGCTGTGGTCAATATAATGAGTCACACACCTGCCTGTGCACTCATCAAGGGCGGTGTCGAAAACAGAGACCATTATCTTCTGTTTAGCCTCGTATGAACATGCAGACAAGGCATAAGAGCCAATATGCGTTCGCCAGCTGTCACACAAAAGTCAGTTTTTGTGGCCTTGACATGACATTTGGAAATCCGGCCAATTATGAACACGCCCAAAAAAACATCGATATTTGCAATAGCTAACAGCACGAAAACGATCTTTTCGTGAAAAAGACGAAGAAAGCTAGGAGAAAAAGGAAAAAGTAAGCACTATCACCGTATGGAACGAATACCCAAAGTCCCCGATGTGTGCATGCTGCAGAAAATGCGGCTATCTTTTAAGCCTAAACCATCGTCTGCCACTCCGTCTGCATCACAGGTTTTGACAGACAACGAATCTCTTCTCAAAACAAGACTCTAAGGCCCATTTCGCAATCCAACTCGTATCCCGGCACCGAATGAGTCATGCGGCGCGAACCGTTATGCGCCCCCTGAGAAGCCATTTTTTCTGCATAGGTTGTGAGCGCCGCAGTGAAGGCCGCCATCTTTGAAACTAAACACAAGCAAACAGGGCCGCGTGGGCTGGCGGGATGCCGATATAAACAAGTATCCGAAAGAGCTTCAATACGGCTCGAAAACCCGCACGATGTAGGCTTCTGAAAAAAAGTGATACCTCGTCTAGAAGGGAGGCGAAATGGAAGAACGCTCGCGTAATTAACAAGTCGGAACCAACCGGGAATTCAAGGCCAGCACAGTGCGGAGCAAGGGAATAGGGTCCGCTTATATAAAACACGGGACAAAGGCAACGTTACGCGGCAAATGAAACGCAGCTGTCCGCATCAAACCGGCTTCAGTTCACCCACGCTCATACGTAACAGTCGGATTGCAGCGACGCGATTTGCGCAAGCAAGGTCGGTCGCGAAATATCAGAACGGATGGCATAACGAAGAACAATTTCGGAAGCGAAGACGACTTCGTGCTCTTTACTGCGGACTGCTGGCAGGCAACCCATATGTCTCGTATCACGCGCTGTGGGTTTCGAGCAGCAGTGTACCTTGTGCACGAATTTCGACTCTTAGGAGTCTTACCACGCCTGTAATGCTCGTACGCTCGAGGACAGGCAGGAAGGTGCGACAGAGGGTCGATCCGCGAGTGACCTAGCTCGGCGTAAAACTGCAGACGCCAGAGTACAGAAACAACGAAGTTATTACGTCCCCAACCAGCTGCTGCGATCACGGACATATACACGAGCCACACATCGTGAAAAAATGATTCACCGCCCTGCCCCCTGCGCACACATATCAATTAGACTAATTACGGGCATCCAGAAGGCTGCCCGAAGCGTATGCATAACAGCCGTGTATTCAAAGACAATGAGGACGACCGTACGACTCAGAAAATATCGAACGACTCCGTTTGACGAGAACCGTTGTTTTTTTTTTTTTTCTCCCGTGCCCACCCCTCTACTACGAGCTTATAGGTTCGAGGCATGAAAGGAGAAGATCGGGAAAAAAAAAACGCTGCCGCCGCTAAGCCTAAAACCCGCAGCGACGCGTCTGCGATCGTTCTAACAGACGGCGCCTGACGTATACGGCTCACAGTTTCCAGCTCTTGGCTCCCTAAATTAGTGAAATGCCTCTTAAGCAGGAGACAGGAGAGAAATTCAGTTCCGGAAACTGGTCGGCCGGCGTGGGAAGAAAAAAAATTCCGCACAGGTGCAAGGAGAAGTCTGACGGTCACGAAAAATTGGCACAGACCTGCGTCGGAGCGACGGCGGTGTCAGGGACGACCGCTAGAGCGGATCACAGTGGAAGACGACATCGTGGCAGCAACGAGGGCATCCTTTCGGGGCGCGTGAACGTGCTGGATGATCGGAACTCGACGGGCGTGTGTGGGGACGACCGCCGGCGGTGCAGCGGCAGCGCAGAGAAGAGGGTCAAATCCGAATCATCCTTTCAGGCGGGGAGCGAAAAAAAAAAAGGCGAGTGCGTGCCCACGACGAGGATCGGAGCCTCGGCCACAGATGGCGGCCCGGGAGTCAACAGCGGCCGGCTCGGCGATCCCCAATATGTCTGGCGACCTCTCCCTCTTCCCTAGCCTCCTCCTCCCCGAAAAAGGGAAGCGATGGTTCCCCTTTTCCCCAAAAGAGGGAGACAAGAGCAACGCATTTCCCTAACCGTCGTCCCCTTTCACGTTCCCCTCGCCTTTCCCTAAGCGACGCAGTGCAGAGGAGAGTCGGGAACCGGGAGAAGAGAGAGCGTTTCATAAGCGCGCGAGGGGTCCGAACGGAGTGGCTGTACCACGATTCCGAAAGAGTTCGCCGCACCAGCATGTGCGGTTTCGCTGAGGTGTTTCCTTCATTTTCAGTCTCATAAGCCATTCTGCCCTAGCATAAAGAGTAGGGTAATCTGTTCTGTATTAACTGTCTGCCCTGTAAACAGTTAAGAAAGGTACAAGAAAGGCCTAGGCTAAAGCTGTGACGTAATTGGTCAGCCAATATGTTACGCCGTAAGGTGAAACACCTGCATATGTACCGGCGTTGGGGAATTAGTGAGCTGTCAAACGGTGAAATCAAGCGTTCTGAAAGGCTAAAATGTGTAAATATTATTTTAAAACATACGAGAAATCTCGAAAGCGACTCCGCGAACCGAAAACAACCGCAAGGTTCAGGCAGCGGACACCTGTTACATTATGCAGCGCTTTCCCTCTCGAAACTATCTGCTCGGTCAGGTGCGATGGAAATACTTTAGACCAGTTCGCTGCCACAATAGGTTTATTCTCAAAGCATTTAAATTACGGACAAAGGAAGTCGATTAAGACGAAGAAACTTTAGTCGACCGCGTGGACAGGTACGCCACCTAGCGACACAATGACGCTGCTGCATATGCTCTGAGTATAGCTCAATTTAGACTCAGTTTCGACTCAGACAGCGAAAAATAAGGCTAGAAAGGCACCACGTTACATACTTCCTGTTTGCAAAAGGCTGGCATATCTCAGTGGCACTCTGCACGCTGGATTTTTTCCCCTTACACCACCAAACGCTGCCCTCGAAAGATAGTTGACAAAAGGGCATAGATAAGTCAATAACAATTACCTTCGAATCTTAAAGTTACCTAGAAAGCGAACATCAAACGGGCGCTTGTCGTTCAGCGTTCAGCTGAATGTCGATAGTATGGCAAGCCGTCCACTCCATGGAAGGCTGCTCACATAGCGGAAAAGCAACGGGGCGCTTGCACACGCGAGCACGGGGTGGCGCGGCGGCGGCACAATGGGGGAAACAAAAAACACCCAAACGGCGTCGGGAGAAGGGAGAGCGAGCCGTGACGCCATCCGCAGCCTGACGTCACCGGAAGACGTCGGCGAGCGGAAGACGGAGAACGAGCGTCCAATGAGATTGGCGCAGACGGATCAATAAACGTCGCGGGCGGTGTTCGGCGGCTGGTAATGCCCGCCTTGATTCGGATAGAGCGGCGAAGAGGAGATGCTACGCCGCAGCGGACATACATATTAAATAAGGGCGCGCCTTGCTCGCTCGTGTGTCTCCAAGCAAGCCGGATTCCTTCTGCCCGAGTGTGAGTGCGTTACTATACCTGGAGGAAGAGACAGAACACTTGGGAGATAGAGCACAGGGGACGAGTAGGGATTAACCAACCGATTGTGTTACAAGAGGTGAGGAGGGGGGGGGGGGGGGTTATCTGTTTACGGGGATAAACAGGCACTCGGGAGAAAAAGGAGATGCTGCCCCCGTTGCGTCACACAGTTTGTGGTGAGAGGGGGATCGCCAAATGAAACTAATGAGGCCAAGTTAAAGGTCGGAGACGAAGTGCCTTATTATAGGCTGCTCTCAGACTTCCTACGCTGGAGTGCACACTGACGTGCACCGAGGACGACGCGAAGCCGAAGGAACTGCGGGTTAAGACACAAACACGCAAAGTAGAGGCCGCAGAAAAAGAGCTCACGTGTAAACGTCAAAAAGATCAAGCACATGCATGCGAGTCCCCGCTTTGCGCTGCCTTGAGCATACGCCATGTGGTAGATAGCGGCACGTAGCGTCCGGACACCATGTGGATCAAGCAACGTCGCCGGAACACCTCTAGCCCACCGAACTTACTACCGTAGGCCTCGCGTTTAAAAGGTGCGAACTCATTAGACTCAGCATGCCTCGCGGGCGCGGCAGCTACGAAGAGTTAATAAGCTCCCGCTCTCGGTGAGCTTCAAGATGCTCGAAGCACGAAGCGGTAAGCCGGCTTTTAGTTTACACGCGTCAGAGTGACTTTGCCGCAAGGAGGGGAACTCAACCCAAAACTTATTCGAAGGAGCGTACCGTTCCATGGAAGAAGTGAACGCTTGCAGCGACTCGAGGCTTACGTTACCTGCGGCTAGGGAGTCACGGACGCACTCACTTGTCTCGCTCGCTAGACCGTCACATGAGTAATTAAACATCTCGCTCTTTCGTTCATGAAGGATAAAAAAAATAAATACTGCCTATGCACCTGTCAGGTCAGCCAATCTCTCACACACGGAAAGGAGAATTTTAACGCCCAATTCTGCGGTGCTTCTTATCCCCAAATAGCGGTAAATTATAAGTTACGACAAAGCATGAGCACTTCACAAAAATGCAGTATATCGAACACAGCAGCACGCAGAGAAGCCCAGAAAGGCGACATCGAACCGGCATGCCGATAGCCAACGAGACAACACAGCCCCTGCTCAAGCGTCCGTGGAACAGTCATGTTTAGAGACACACAAACTCACACACACACCGTTCAGCCCGCTTCGTCCCGTCAATCTAAAGTCCCACATCCATTAAACTAATAAAAAAAATTCAAAAGCGAACGACCCACTTTTTCTGCCCTTCCACCCTACTTCCGATGTAGAATGAACCGTTCTGCCGTTATTTACGGATGGTGCGATATCGGCGCCTTCCGGCCATAAAGGCACAGTGCCCAAGGCTTGCACGCTTGTTGCGGACGCAAACGTACAGCATGAAAGACCAAAAAACAAGAACATATCGAGAGTAGAAAGGGCTTCGGTGCCGCCAAGATGGAGTGTACACCGGGAGATGGCAATAAATACAAAAAAAAACAGGAACGCAGAGAATTCTGGGCTATGAGGAATAAACCAAGGCGGCGCGATCAGGCCAGAACTGGGCCAGCCGTTCCCAGCGCCCCACTTTCGTAGATCTCCTGCCGCGAGGCTCGCGCTGAACAGCGATTCACTAAAACTCCCTCATCTCCGCAGCTTGTTTCCCCTCCGGCATGCCATTAACATGGCGTCCTCGAGCACTTTCGCGCTCTGCCTATCATCTTCCCCTGCAACACTCCTTGCGTTTTCGCTTTCCCTCCAGCGGTTTGGGAACTCGTTAGTAACGGGTCGTCGCCTATCGCTGGTTTATTATTTTTCTTTCCTTCAACTCTCAGTCGTTATCACCGCAGAAATGTGCGTATAAGGTCACAAAACCATACTAATCCATTCTTTCGACCAAAAAACCACGCACTGCCGAATTTATTTATTCTTGGTGCCCTTAACCGACACGCGGAACGCTCTTCCGACGTAACACTTGCGTAACACACTTTTCGTGGGAAACAGGGGGAAAGAATATGATCGAAAGGTGCGCTGAAACGAATCTTAATGCGAGGTTCTGCAACAGCGTCCAGTAGCACGTTGCTCAACGGAGCTCGACAATTAAACGCCTCGGAGTCACGTACAAGTAACGCCCATCTGGCAATGGTGCGAGTCCCGGTACAATACTAAAAGCGCAAATGAAACGTGTCCCCGCTAAACGCTCAAAGGGTACCAGTAGGCCCTACCACGTAACTGGTTCTCGCGTCACAGCTCTTCCCGCATAAAAACAAAAATAAATAGAGGCGCACAGAAGCAAGGAAAAATAAGAGAGGGGGGAGGGGCGGTTAAGAGAGGGCCGGTGCCGTCGACACTAGCTCAGAGGCAGGGGCCGAGGGGCGTCTTAGTTGCGACACGCGTCGTCAGGGCTCCGCCAAAGCTGCTTCTCCCACACTGCCAGTCACCGCCAGGCAAAGCACGCTTTACAGGAGCCGCTTAACGTCGCGCAACGACCGCGTCTAACTGCGGGCATTGACACCGCGACCGTGCAGCGCGGGATGCTGGCGACGGGATGTATATGCCTCGAAAAAGAACAAGACTAGGGACCAAAAGCAATTATTCACGAGAGTGCGCCGCCCCTTGTAGCCAACGCAGGCTAGTAGCAGAGGATGGCAACACTTTCTCGGCCGTTGGAGGCGGTGGCCCCGTCGGCTGGGGTTGCGGCATCAGATTTTTCTTTCATTGTGCCCCAGCAGCGAAACTTCCCGCCGATCACCCATTTGGAAACGCTAATTGGATCCAGACTTATACGTCTGCGGATCATGACGTCGCCTGCTGGCGAATAGAGAAACTACTGCAAGCCAGAAAAGTTAAAGGAAGAGTGACAAGGCTCGACCTGCGAAACGCGGACAGGTATACAATCGCTTACTTCCTCCGAAAAGGTTTCAACCACATACGGCTGGCTTTTAGAGCAAAGTATCGTAATTTCTACAATTAAATTAGCATAGGGTAGTGCAGCTTCTGAGCCACTCAGGATGCCTCTTTGCCCAGTGCGAGTGAGATGTAATGCTATGAATACGTCATTAAAAAAAAAACAAGCCAAACTTTGTTCGAGACAATCGCAGCGAAGACACCTAATTCTCGTTGCACGAGAAGCGCCGAGATGGTTATGGGAACGACGAACCAGCTACGTGTACTATAAGACTCAAAAACGCTGACGACGACTACGCTATAACTGCTGTCATTCTCCGTGCCAGGAATAAAACTGAAAGCTGAGCGAGTCGGCTTTGTGCACATACAGTAGTGCCCCGTTAATATAGACCAGAGATTATGGACAATTTTTCAATTTGGACAATTACGAACCAAGCTTTTTCAATGTATTTACGTTTCCTTAATACGAAAACTCGCTGGCCGAACAATGAACAGGGTGAAACTGGATAAAGTCCAATGGAGCCTATATATTTTCGTTGCATTACTCTGGACAGCGATGAGAACAAAATCTCCATTACCCCAACCTTTATTGCATTTTGAGTGCAGTACAACAGCGAAGGGCAGTGCGGAAGTGCAAATGCCTGAGCGATGGCCTTCTTGTTTTTGTGGTTTCACGTTCTACAGTTAAGTGTCCGGTTGTACTGCCTTACCATATTTGCAGTACTTCAGGAATGGCTGTGAAGGAAACTCCCTCATCAGCTTGTGCTACATTGAAAGTCGCATTCAGGAGCTGTCTGCCGATTGAGTGTGCACTAGTGGCTAGTGGGACGATAACAGTCGGAGTAGGAGATACGTCACGACGCCGTGGCCTGCCATCGCGTGTCCCACACACCACTAGGAACTTCAAATAATAATAATAATAATAATAATAATAATAATAATAATAATAATAATAATAATAATAATAATAATAATAATAATAATAATAATAATAATAATAATAAGCTTTGGGGGGAAAGGAAATGTCGCAGTATCTGTCTCATATATCGTTGGACACCTGAACCGCGCCGTAAGGGAAGGGATAAAGGAGGGAGTGAAAGAAGAAAGGAAGAGAGAGGTGCCGTAGTGGAGGGCTCCGGAATAATTTCGACCACCTGGGGATCTTTAACGTGCACTGACGTCGCACAGCACACGGGCGCCTTAGCGTTTTTCCTCCATAAAGACGCAGCAGCCGCGGTCGGGTTCGAACCCGGGAACTCCGGATCAGTAGTCGAGCGCCCTAACCACTGAGCCACCGCGACGGGGGAACACTTCAAACTGCAACACATCGTTTTAAAGGCAATGGCGACCAAGATAACGAACCTGGAACTCTCAATATTTTGTCTAAGTTGCGCTTCAGTGTCCACCACTATGCACAGAAGCGGACCTTAATCACAAAGTATTCTTTTTCAGAACAGTTGTTTTGTTCACAATTCGGTATTATGAATGGCTCGCTTTATAGACAGTTTTTCTAGGGAACCACAGTGTCCATATTAACGAGGCACGACTGTATAGAAACATAATTTTAGTAAATAAAAAAAAAACAAGACGGAAGGAAGAACCCCGATCGGCTAGGGCATGCAGTGCTGTACTGGTTCTTGCTGGCACCCTCTTTTTTTTTTACTGTTCTAGCGATCAAATCTGTGTTCACGTAATCCGTGCCGCTGAAATCCGAGCTATGGTGGAAAGCTGCGACTGTGCGCACCCCTCATGCCGTCCACGGACGGAGCCTTGACGTCGTGACAACCCTGACGGCTCCACGTAGCGTATATAGCACAGCCCAGAACAACAGCGTTCGAAACGCACTTTCACTCTGGCTTCCAAGTTTCCCCCGTCTCGCCCCATTTTCGGGCTAACGCACTGCAGGACCCCTAATCAACCAATCCCCTCTACCCCCCCCCCCCCCATTTCTCCACCTCATCCACGCAACCATCGAAACATTTAGAGCTGGTACTGTACTGTCAGGCAAGAACTCTCTAAACGAATTTCATTGGACCCGGCTCAGCGCGCACCAAGCAGAACGCGGACAACAGTGTGGACGCGCGAATGACTACACCTAGCTCAATAACAACCGAAGCTGCCTCTCTTGTGATATATCAGGGAGCGTTCTAGTCCTAAGACTCGATCATCGCTCGAGGTATACGACGGTCTCGATTTGAAATCGTGGAGACTAGTATTCGTCTATCATAGACATCACAGCTGCGGAAGTAGCGAAACGCGTACAGCAGGAGCCTTAAGACCTTCAGTAGCGCTCAACTGACCAATGAAGGCGTAAGTACTACTGGTAGGTTTTCCCGTTTCCCGAGTCTGAACCGGCGACTGTTCGCCCCGGCCTTCGACGACGGCGCGGGAGCTCGACGGGCGTCCAGACAGTGGCCGCTTAAATGGAAGACGAAGGCCAAGCGCCAGGAGGAGAGAGACCAGCCGAACAAAGCACCGTAACGCCAACCCGCGAGAAAATCCAGGCCACGCGGGCCTATCGTGACACGGCGGCCGGCGCTGCCATCGCCTGGCAGCCTTCGATTATGGCCTTGGCCCGGCCTTGCCGCCGCGTCGGTGTCGGCGAGGAGCGCCCTACGGGAGGCCGAACTTCGATAAAATAAAATAAACAACTACAGTTAAAAAAATGTAATATTCGTGGAAGAAAGGCGATGAATCGAGCGTCTGCGTGCGCGGGGGAGAGAGAGAATGAATGAATGAATGAATGAATGTGTGCGCGTGTGTCTGTTTACAGGCCTTTATTAGCCCAGAAAGAAAAAAAAAGAAACAACGCTTGGAAGCCGAATCAGTATGGTCAGTTTAATAACTTTCCTTTGACTTCCACCAAGCGAGCGAATGCTCACTTCAGACGCAGACCCTGGCGTATTTTGTTCTGTGCGTGACTGATGAGCATAAAAATGATATTAAGGGGGTGAGTCGCTCCTTGCGCACCAGTCGCAAGAAACAAAGGTAATGGTAGTGTAGCGAACCATGACGGCCGCGCCTAATGCCGCATAGGCAGATCATTCACCAAGCGACGATGAAGACGAGGCGCCGGTGAAAGACGAAGTTTCGCCGCGCTGCACGAGATCGCTTGGTTTTGTTTTGTTTTTTTTGGACGGGCCGTCGGCGCTGCCCGCTGTCCTGCTCGCCGTTTTGTGTCGCCCGCCGTGAACTCTTTCCCCTGACCTATTTGTGTGCAAACCCCCTTTCAGTAGTAATAATAATATACGCAGAATATCGATACATCCATTTCAAGCGCGCCAACCGTCACAGCACTTCAGCGTCAAGATCCTAATAATCGTAATGACTGCTTTCGCGACCTTGCAACGGAACTTCCGCGACATTGCGCAGAGCACGCTTTCCGGCACTTCAAACGAAATCGGATTACTGCGCAGACAAGTGCCATTACGGCAAAAGTGTCCCCGTCGCTCGCGAAAAGCAGTGCAGTACGGTGCACACAAAAGAAGCTTGTTTATAGCAAGCGCGATTCGGGATGCTTCGCTCTCAAGCCGCGCATGCGCACAGCAGTAAATAAGACCCTCTCCCCTCTTTCCTTACCATCTCCCCCCTCTCCGACCGCGCGTGACAAAGGCCTGCAAACAAACGGCATAGCCATGTCTGCTTCCGTTATGCTGTTTCCGGAATTCGCCGCAATTTCGTCGTCGGGAAAAGTCTTTCGCGCGCCCCCAGCGCTTTCTTCTCTCTTTTTATTTTTGTATTTATCCACGGCTGACGGCTACTTTTGCCAGCAAGTTTCAATGAGGATGAAAGGACACTGCGGATGTCTCAGGAAGACGCAAACAACTGAAGAAAGAGCTCGAAGGAGAGAATTTTCTGTGGCGGACATCGCAGAAGGAATGACAAAGAACGACCGGTTCACAAAAGATTCCGAAAGAAACGCATAAAAACCGCGCAGAGTCGGAGGAGCTGCATACAGGTGGCGCCATCTGCTCGTCTGCACGTGAGCACGTTGTGACTGGTCAGATGACGACTGCAGGGGAAATCGTGATTGGTCGCTGCACAACACGTTCCGGCTAGCCACGAATTGCTCTAATGAGCTTAGTGAATTGGGCCCTGCGGTCACAAGCAGAAGCGGAAGGCTGCACTTGTTTTGCTGAAACAGATTATGGGTAACTTGCGCTGAAGTTTGCGGTGCCGATGGATGGATGGATGGATGGATGGATGGATGGATGGATGGATGGATGGATGGATGGATGGATGGATGGATGGATGGATGGATGGATGGATACGGCTGAACCCTTTACATCGGGCGGTGGCTCAAGCCACCTGGATGGATGGATGGGATGGATACGGCTGAACCCTTTACATCGGGCGGTGGCTCAAGCCACCTAGCCATGTCTTGTGAAATTTTACTCCTGTCTTGCTTTTAGCCACCAATCAGATAACCTTCGCTTGGTTACTTCTAACCTCTTAAAATCCACTTTCCCTTCACTATCCCTAAACCCCAATGCCTTGGGTAAGTCAGCCCCGCTGCCTTCCACTGTAGGGTGAAGCCCTTTACAGAAAAGTATCACGTGTTCAGCCGTTTCCTCCTCCTCTCCGCACGCAATGCACAAAGTGTCTATCCCCTGGTACCTGACTCTATACTTCTTAGTCCGCAAAACTCCAGTCCTGGCCTCAAACAACAAAGAACTTCCCCTACAATTATCATAGATATTTTCTTTGACAATTTCCTGTTTAAAGGTCCGGTATGTTTCTAGTGCCGATTTCGTCAGCATCCCTGTTTTCCACAAAGCTCTCTCTGTTCCTTTAACCTTTTTCTTAACCGATAATTGCTGATTTGCCCCCTTACTGCTGTCCAGATATTTGCTTGTCAATTTTCTAGTTCGCTTTCTCCATTTCGTGTCAACATTCTTTATATACAGGTATCTGAAAACTTTCCTAGCCCACCGCTTTTCCTCCATCCTTCTCAATCGTTCCTCAAATGCTATCTTACTGCTAGCCTCTCTGCTCTCGAAAGACGCCCATCCCATATCACCCTGTACCCCTTGATTTGGTGTATTGCCATGTGCTCCCAAAGCTAACCTCCCTACTCCCCGTTGCCTAATTTCCAGCCTTGCTTGAACATCTGGCCTCATACACAGGACCGCATTCCCGAAGGTCAGGCTAGGGACCATCACCCCTTTCCAGATCCCTCTTACCACCTCATACCTATTGTAATTCCACGGTGCCCTATTTTTCATGACAGCTGCATTCCTACTAGCTTTATTCATTACATATTTTTCATGCTCTGTCAGATACTCAACACTGTTATTTATCCATACCCCAAGATACTTGTACTCATTCACTACCTTTAGCACGAACTCCTGTATTCTATGCTCGCCGCCCTCTTCATTAAATGTCATGACTGCAGATTTTTCCTTACTATACTTGAAGCCTAATCTATCTCCCTCTGTACTGCATATGTCTAACAACTTCTGCAGGTCTTCCTTGTTGTCAGCCATTATCACTATATCGTCCGCATATATTAGTCCCGGTAATGTCGATTGCAGCGCCATAACACACTGCCTAGCGAGAAGAGCAAGCAGTTTTGGGTAGTACTCTTAGTACTTTTCCGCGCCACCTTCAGGCGCTTATTGGCGTGAGCCTCCGCGCTCTGTCGAAGGCGCACGTGCCGTGCGTCAGCTATCTGGGCTACGCCGAGAGAAGCTAGGCAATGAATGCTGTCAGCCAAACGCGGGTATCTAATCGCGCTGAATGTGTTCTCGCGTTTGCAGCGTCCCAAGCGGCTGACAAAAGCAGTTTTGAGTCACCGAATGGAACAATTGCAGTGCCACCTTGGCAGCGCAGGCTTCCCATACCCGGAATTGTGCGGAAGTATAACGCGTCCGCCTCACGACAGTAATTTTAACAGAGAGTGAAAGCAAACAACACCACGAGGCGTCAAAGATGAAATACCCGCGACAGAGGAAAAGAAGAAAAATCGGTTAGAGCGGTCGCCGAGGAAGCCAATGACTGAACGTTATCGAAATGCGCCGCGAAGTGGCATGAATCACTTTTAGGCAACAGGCGCGCGCGGAGAAAAACAAAGCGGTTGATGGATCGCCGCGCTTTGTACAGCTGACGCAAAGCAAAAAATAAAGAGTAATAAACCGCCGAGTTCAGCGAACGTACAAAAAAAAAGGAAAGTGTGTGTGTGCGCGCTCAACGCTCAGATGCAGTGAAAAGTTCGGGAACGCATTCATTGGAGATTTTAACTTTAAGAATTTTTGGCTTATTTATTTATTTCTTTTGATTACTTGCCTGTACTGCACCCCCCCCCCCCCCCCCCTGTGTAATACCCTCAACTTTTAAGGGTATTTTCTGAAAATAAATAAATAAATAAATAAAATGCGATGTAGAGAGATATATTGATCCTCACTGTACTGCGGCGGTGAAGAAAGCAAGCAGGCTGCGCAGCGAGCGTATGTGTGGGTTTAGCGCTGAATAAAGTTTCTCGATTTCGATTGAGCTCAGCGCTGCAATGAGCGGGTGAGCACATCGATCCGGTGTACTTTCGATTCTCGAAGCACCAACAGCGCTCACTGAACGCTCGTGGCAATAGAGAGACAAAAGCAACAACTAAAAACATGGTTGCTGCAATCGGGAATTTCCTTTTCTTTACCAACAAAGGCTACTTGGCCGTGTTTTCGGGAATGTTTTGCTGCTTTCTACCATGACGCGCGCTCAGGACGGCATCAGAGAGTTTTAGCGCTGCGGGAAATGTCAACCATCACCGCCTATACAATGGCCGCCGGTCGCCAAAGCGCATGCGCAGACGGCCAGGCGCAGGTCAGTTGCTGGTGCACCTGTCACCTCGGAGCCAAATGCACATACAGATTGGCGGCGGCTACAGGATGTGACGGCAAAACGCTACGCTAAAACTCTCTAATGCCTTGACAACAGGCAAGCGGAATATACGCGACTTAGAACCCGTACGGCAGCGCCACAAAATCCGCGCTTGAGATACAATATATATATATATATATATATATATATATATATATATATATATATATATATATATATATATGTGTACTTTATTTATTTAGTACATACTGTTGGCCTCACTTTGAGGCCGTAACAGTATCGGGTTTACATACATATGAAAAGTGCGAAAGAAAAAGAAAAAAATAGAAGGAAACAGCAGGGAAGGAACTTTTTCACGTTACACAAAGGTACACGTAAACGCACATGGTGCCACTGTTGTTAATAATTTTCAAGATGGTTTGTTAGCTTCGATACAAATGCTTCAGGGGACATCTGGTTCACAATTTCTGGAGGCAACATATTCCACTCATGAATCACATGTGTGGGATATATATATATATATATATATATATATATATATATATATATATATATATATATATATATATATATATATATATATATATATATATATATGATTGTTTTCCTCCTTCGAGAGCGGAGAAGCTACGGATTGCCCTCGACGTATGACCCAAAGTCTATAATTGTTCCTCGCACCAGCACGCCCTGCTGATCGATCACGGCTCGGTGTCAACGCACGCCGAGGTGCGAGTTGAAGCCAGCAGGAGAGCCTTGCGACGGACCCGCCGTCCATATGGCGAAAGTTAGCGCCAAGCGCGCGGATAAACAAACAGGCCCGGCAAAACAAGGACTGCGCGCGACAAGCGAGAAGTTGAACGCTCCGCGCTGGAAAAAAAAAAAAGGCATACGTCGCGCTGCCGCGAAAGCCTACCTTTCACCTAGAAAAAAAGACGTATACACGCTATAATAACACGTCTGGCGGATTCTATAAGTGTAGCCAGCCTGCGTTTCCTTTTTAAAACTAGCGATGTTTTCGTATAGCAAAGCGACACGAAACGTTTACACTGTTCAGCGGGATATGGACGTGCAGCCAAACCCCCCTCCCCCCCCCCCCCCACCCCCTTCTTCTATATCTCCTTTCTGTTTTGATCAGAGAAAAACGCCGCTTTTCCCTACGTTACTCGACTCCGCTCCTACGACCCCCCCCCCTCCCCCAACCCCGGTCAACCAGAGCCATGCGGCCATATACGTATATATGTATAAGGCCATTGCACGCGGGTACAACGACCTTGGTCTGTGTTATGCGCGAGCGCTGCGGAATACGTCAACTTTTGAGAACAATCGATGCGTCTTTCGTAGACGTAGACGGGCGAGCCCGAATTCAGCCGCTTTTGCGACCAAATATATTTATTTTAACAGTCGGCAGTATACGCCTTCTTAATGAAATTGTAAACAACACTGTACGACAGCGAGTACCGCGAGCTTCAGATGCGAGAAGTTCAGGCATTAGCGCGATGCTTTCAGGAACTACTCCTGGTATTGCAAACGCGTCCAGATATTCGTCCAGAAGTCGGCAGAGAAGACCAGAAAAGGAAGTTGGAATTTAAGCGTTCTTTCCATCAACCAGTCCTGCAATATACAGCACTCTCCAAGTTACTCTTGTTTTATTGGTTGAATAATTATTCGTTATGTATTGCATTTTTTGCGTAAAAGCTTCGCTGTGGGCTGTGAAGAAGCGATAGTTGAAATCTTCCGATTACACTCGAGCAGCTGGGTTGTATACGAGCGTTAGGTCATTTCGCCTCCACCGAAATTCGGCCGCCGAGCATAGATAGGTTCGAACCCGCCACCTCGGGTTCAGTAGCGAAAAGCGACAATCGCCCAGCCACCAGAGAGGGTCCAGCCTGCTTCGTCTGTCGGTATACAAAACGTCTCTCCGACGCAGTGACTTTTTGCCGGGCCTTGGCGGGCGACGGTATACGCTTACAAAGCTATCCAAACGAAGTGACGAACCCTACCACACCACCTCTTATGAGAATACGTGTGCAGCATTTCAGATGTAGCCTTGTTTATGCGGTCATACTTCCATTGGCCTGGCTGTGGCGGTGGCGTCGCGATTGGTGGATTCCAGCGAGGCGGCTTACCAAGCATTCGCAACAGCCCAGAATGTACGTGCGCTCAGTCAAATTGCTGTCACATATCGCGCGACGTGCGAACAGAACACAAAAATCATCGGCGTGCACGTGAGCCTACGAAGTCTTTATTTTAAAGAAATATACATACTTACTTTTTGCTTGCGTGTTTTCTTCTTTCAAATGATTGCTTAGACGTTGGTAAATATGGATCACCCCGTGGTATTCGTTATGACTAAATAAGTCATAACTGAATTTCTTCTTGGTGCTGTTTCGGCTTCGTTTTCATCAGCCGAATGAAGACTGTGACGTGTAGTTGGCGAGTTTGGCGTTTAGGTCACGTGCGGCATAAAAGAAATAGCAACTGCTGATACGTCGTTTATTATCATTACAGCTCTTGAAGCAGGCTGGCTGAAGTGTTATAGTGAATTAAAACTACGTATCAGCGGTTATAATTTAGTTCTTTTTTTTTTCTTGGCTGACGTGGCCTAAGCACAAACTACCCGTCACAGCCATCGTTCGATTGATGAAACCGAAAAAAAGCATCGAGAAGAAATTCAGTCATAAATTATTTAGCGGTCGTAGGCGAATACCACGTGGTGAACAACGTATTTTAATGGCTAATGCATCATTTGAAAAAGAAAACATCCAAGTAAAATTAGTCTTTATGGTCCTTTACGGAACGCAAGCCCTGCGGCACCGGCTCTCTCTCTCTCTCTCTCTCTCTCTCTCACACACACACACACACACACACACACACAGAGAGAGAGAGAGAGAGAAGAGAGAGAGAGAGAGAGAGAGAGAGAGAGAGAGAGAGAGAGAGAGAGAGAGAGAGAGAGAGAGAGAAGACCACACGCAGGAACGACAACAACGACATTCAGGAAACGCAGACGACGCGCGGAAAGACAACAACGGGCGCCTGTCTTTTTCTATATAAACAATACGTCTAAGCGCATCACAGCGTAAACAGCACCCATAGCACACACTCCTCAGGGAAGCCGGAACTCTTAAAAAGCTACAGCAGCACAACGGCGGGGAAGTGCTTTCACGCAGCAGCGAACGAGAACGGCAAACAGGAGGGGGTAGGGGAAGCGTATTGGAACAGCGCTGCGCATACAACAACTCGCGCCCTCTGCCTGCAGCACCGGTCTCCCGCCAAAGGTCGAGGCGTCGCGTTTGTTCAGCGCCGGCAGACAAAACACACCAGGCGGCGCAGCGTGCTCTTGCGCAAGGCGCCGCTGACGTCGTCCTCCACGCCCGACCGCCCACGATGTGCGCGCGTGAATCGCTCTCCGCGGAGGCAATCGTCTCCGTAAAGAGACGTCAAGCGGGGAGCCAATAACCGCGGCTGTTGTGTACTGCTCGCTCCCTGTGCCCCAACGTGGGGCGCGGCCACGGAGCGACGATGGAAAGATACCAAAGAGCTGTCTCTGGCAATAATGGGCCTCGGAAACGGCAAAGAGTGAAAACGACAAGGATAACCCAGCAGAGCAAGTTTTACAGCTTCGCGTGACCCCGTGAGCGAAAGTAAAACAGGACACTGGTAAAACGAAAGTTCCTATTTCTGAGTGCATTTGCACCCGAAATGACGCAACCGTTATTGCTCTTAGTCACTCCAAGAGTTGACGTGGTGGACGACGCGTCAGGAAAGTACCAAACGAGACCGATACCATTCCGATCAAATAAAGATATGTGCATGTTTGTATGCATTTGTTGGAATCATTTGGGGGGAGGGGGGGAATGCACATTCAACATTTATTCTGTAGCATAAAGTCTAACTTCACTGATCTCATCAACACACAATGCCCAATTCTTGATTATGTGGTGCGATTCGGAACCTTAATTTATTAATTATTGTATGATGGGCACGAGAGATAAGATCGGGCAATATATTCAACAAGTGTTCCATACATGAAGAGCGATGTTCCCGGATATGAATGAAGACTGCCATATAACATTTGAGAAGTTTTCATATACGGAAAAAGAGCTCTATACAGGAGCATAAATATAACCGTGTTTATACTCTTGTTTATACACTCATATTTAGACGCTTGTTGCTAGGCCGCCGCCGTGTCATTCAATTCTTTATTGGGCCGACTCGCGCCCACAAAGAACTGAATCACTCGGCAGCAGCATAGCAACAAGCTTGCTCGGCCGTCGTCGAAAAGAATGCCAGTCGCTCTCGGCCATGCTCAATTAAAAGCTGACAACGAACTTCCGAGATACGATCAATCGATGAATCGTGATAAATCTGGCCGCGTCTTGCATCACGAACAAAGCGATAACGCCGCGTGACGGCAGCTTTGAAGAATGAACAAACAACCATTACAAAGCTTTGCATCATTATATGGAAGTATTTTGCTCTATGTAAGATATCTCCTTCCCATATCTCGCCGTATCTTCGGTCACATACGGGTATATGTAACAGTATATGGCGACATATACGGTCTTCCCGGGACATATTTGTTCGTATTTCTGCTCGTATATAGCTATATGACCGTTTATGCAGCCTTATACGTATCAGTGTCGTCCATATATCAATTATGCCTGGCTCATATCCGTCACTTCTCTAAGGGACTACCAAATTAAATAAAAAAAATACCAGTATTAGACACAATTAGCCAAGCGCGATCCGAAATCCGCTACTTCGGTCCGCTTCCGCACGGTTCCATCTGCGCATGCGCGGTTGGCGTCTCGCGGTAGAGCGCGTGCACATATGGCGCCTCGCAGAAGCGAAATAAATGCGCATACCACCATTAAGCCCACCTCACAGGCGCTCTCCTGACCATCTGACACGTAAAAACCAAGCGATAAATTTATTTCAAATAAATTCAACGATACAATATCGTAAAGAATTACTACATGATTTTCAATGCCAAACACGCATATATCTGCTTGTACTGCAGAAAAAAAGAAAAGGCGTGGTCAGCGGTCCTTTGCTCGCCTTGTACCCATAGATAGGAGCGCCTGAGGGTTGTGCGAACTGCAGCCTTTTGTACTGTCCTGATTCGATAACGGAGTGGGCTCCAAGAACAGCTCCATTAAAGCGAAAGAGAACAAAAAAAAAATAAGCTCGATTGAACATCACTTTTCAAGTGGCGATTGCAGCAAAAGGACAAAGCTCCCCAAAATCATATCGCCGGGGTCCAATCAAAAGAATTTTAGTGCTTACTAACAACTTCAGATTCTATTTGTTTCGTTTTTTTTTGTGTGTGTGTGGGCGATTCATCTTTCCAATATCTGTTCTTTTTCTGCAATATATTTCGATGCGAGTGCGCAACGGCTTACGTAGAACGCAGACGGCCATAAGGTCATCGATCGGCTTTTCGCAGGTACAGCGCCATGCGAACCCGGTTCAAAACGCGAACCCTTCCCCGGAGGGCTGCTCGCTATTTCAAGAAAATTGGTTCAATGACTCCGGCACGTTGCGAGTGCCGTAACTTACAAGGTTTATTCGCTTTGTTCTCACTTCGCGTATCTTCGCGCAAGTTATTTACTAACGCATTTTATATAACTTTAGCTTCTTTAAAGCGAGGAGCCTTCGCTAGAGCATTTACTAAAGGGCTTTATATAACCTTACCTGCTTTAGAAATCCGTCTGCCTGCCGTGTTTCAATACAAGAAAAAAAATAACTAACTAAACAAAACATAACTAGACGAAAGCTTCGCACCCCTCCTCGTTCACTCAACTCGCCCTCCCGAACTGTGAGCGCTTTTTTTGTTTATATCGTGAAAAAGGAAGCACAGTGGAGGCTAAAGAGATACGCGTAAGTGAATACAAGATGCCGCAGCACCAGTCGGAGATTTGTGCGG